>NW_028230437.1:5000-605000 GCF_043228905.1 Azolla caroliniana
TCGACCTGAGTTTGAAAATGTTGATTTATTAATTCCATATCATAGCTAGCGTTGTTAGCTTCGATTCACATGTTTGAACACAAAAATCCGATATCACACGAGCCAGGTATGAACATTTTATTTTACCCACTAGCTCTTCTCAACTCACTACTCATGTTTGCTAATTTCGTCATGTCTCTCGACCTGAGTTTCAAAATCTTGATTTTTAAATTCCATATTATAGCTAGCGTTGTTAGCTTCGATTCGCATGTTTGAACTCAAAAATCCGATATCACACGAGCCATGTATGAATATTTTCATTTACCCACTAGCTCTTCTCAACTCACTACTCATGTTTACTAATTTCGTCATGTCTCTCGACCTGAGTTTCAAAATCTTGATTTTTCAATTCCATATCATGCCTAGCGTTATTAGCTTCGATTCCCATGTTTGAACTCAAAAATCCGATATCACACGAGCCAGGTATGAACATTTTCATTTACCCACTAGCTCTTCTCAACTCACTCCTCAAATTTGGTAATTTCGTCATGTCTCTCGACCTGAGTTTCAAAAT
Source organism: Azolla caroliniana (assembly GCF_043228905.1). Lineage (NCBI taxonomy): Eukaryota > Viridiplantae > Streptophyta > Polypodiopsida > Salviniales > Salviniaceae > Azolla > Azolla caroliniana. The sequence goes on from NW_028230437.1 coordinate 5,554, forward strand.
CTTGATTTTTCAATTCCATATCATGCCTAGCGTTGTTAGCTTCGATTCCCATGTTTGAACTCAAAAATCCGATATCACACGAGCCAGGTATGAACATTTTCATTTACCCACTAGCTCTTCTCAACTCACTCCTGAAATTTGGTATTTTCGTCATGTCTCTCGACCTGAGTATCAAAATCTTGATTTTTTAATTCCATATCATAGCTAGCGTTGTTAGCTTCGATTCGCATGTTTGAACACAAGAATCCGATATCACACGAGCCAGGTATGAACATTTTCATTTACCCACTAGCTCTTCTCAACTCACTCCTCAAATTTGGTATTTTCGTCATGTCTCTCGACCTGAGTTTCAAAATCTTGAATTTTGAATTCCATATCATGGCTAGCGTTGTTAGCTTCGATTCGCATGTTTCAACTCAAAAATCCGATATCACACGAGCCATGTATGAACATTTTCATTTACCCACTAGCTCTTCTCAACTCACTACTCATGTTTACTAATTTCGTCATGTCTCTCGACCTGAGTTTCAAAATCTTGATTTTTGAATTCCATATCATAGCTAGCGTTGTTAGCTTCAATTCGCATGTTTGAACACAAAAATCCGATATTACACGAGCCAGGTACGAACATTTTAATTTACTCAAGGGATCCTCTCAACTCACTACTCATGTTTGCTAATTTCGTCATGTCTCTCGACCGGAATTTCAAAATCTTGATTTTTGAATTCCATATCATAGCTAGCGTTGTTAGCTTCGATTCGAATGGTTGAACATAAAAATCCGATACCACACAAGCCAGGTATGGACATTTTAATTTACTCAAGGGCTCCTCTCAACTCCCTCCTCATGTTTGCTAATTTCGTCGTGTCTCTCGACCTGAGTTTCAAAATCTTGATTTTTCAATTCCATATCATAACTAGCGTTGTTAGCTTCGATTCGCATGTTTGAACACAAAAATCCGATATCACACGAGCCAGGTATGAACATTTTATTTTACTCAAGGGCTCCTCTCAACTCCCTCCTCATGTTTGCTAATTTCGTCGTGTCTCTGGACCTGAGTTTCAAAATCTTGATTTTTCAATTCCATATCATAGCTAGCGTTGTTAGCTTCGATTCGCATGTTTGAACACAAAAATCCGATATCACACGAGCCAGGTATGAACATTTTCATTTACCCACTAGCTCTTCTCAATTCACTACTCATGTTTACTAATTTCGTCATGTCTCTCGACCTGAGTTTCAAAATCTTGATTTTTTAATTCCATATCATAGCTAGCGTTGTTAGCTTCGATTCACATGTTTGAACACAAAAATCCGATATCACACGAGCCAGGTATGAACATTTTATTTTACTCAAGGGCTCCTCTCAACTCCCTCCTCATGTTTGCTACTTTCGTCGTGTCTCTGGACCTGAGTTTCAAAATCTTGATTTTTCAATTCTATATCATAGCTAGCGTTGTTAGCTTCGATTCGCATGTTTGAACACAAAAATCCGATATCACACGAGCCAGGTATGAACATTTTCATTTACCCACTAGCTCTTTTCAACTCACTCCTCAAATTTGGTATATTCGTCATGTCTCTCGACCTGAGTTTCAAAATCTTGAATTTTGAATTCCATATCATGGCTAGCATTGTTAGCTTCGATTCGCATGTTTCAACTCAAAAATCCGATATCACACGAGCCATGTATGAACATTTTCATTTACCCACTAGCTCTTCTCAACTCACTACTCATGTTTACTAATTTCGTCATGTCTCTCGACCTGAGTTTCAAAATCTTGATTTTTGAATTCCATATCATATCTAGCGTTGTTAGCTTCGATTCGCATGTTTGAACACAAAAATCCGATATCACACGAGCCAGGTATGAAAATTTTAATTTACTCAAGGGCTCCTCTCAACTCCCTCCTCATTTTTGCTAATTTCGTCGTGTCTCTCGACCTGAGTTTCAAAATGTTGATTTATTAATTCCATATCATAGCTAGCGTTGTTAGCTTCGATTCGCATGTTTGAACAAAAAACCCGATATTACACGAGCCAGGTATGAACATTTTAATTTACTCAAGGGCTCCTCTCAACTCACTACTCATGTTTGCTAATTTCGTCATGTCTCTCGACCGGAGTTTCAAAATCTTGATTTTTGAATTCCATATCATAGCTAGCGTTGTTAGCTTCGATTCGCATGTTTGAACACAAAAATCCGATATCACACGAGCCAGGTATGAACATTTTATTTTACCCACTAGCTCTTCTCAACTCACTACTCATGTTTGCTAATTTCGTCATGTCTCTCGACCTGAGTTTCAAAATCTTGATTTTTAAATTCCATATTATAGCTAGCGTTGTTAGCTTCGATTCGCATGTTTGAACTCAAAATTCCGATATCACACGAGCCATGTATGAATATTTTCATTTACCCACTAGCTCTTCTCAACTCACTACTCATGTTTACTAATTTCGTCATGTCTCTCGACCTGAGTTTCAAAATCTTGATTTTTCAATTCCATATCATGCCTAGCGTTGTTAGCTTCGATTCCCATGTTTGAACTCAAAAATCCGATATCACACGAGCCAGGTATGAACATTTTCATTTACCCACTAGCTCTTCTCAACTCACTCCTGAAATTTGGTATTTTCGTCATGTCTCTCGACCTGAGTATCAAAATCTTGATTTTTTAATTCCATATCATAGCTAGCGTTGTTAGCTTCGATTCGCATGTTTGAACACAAGAATCCGATATCACACGAGCCAGGTATGAACATTTTCATTTACCCACTAGCTCTTCTCAACTCACTCCTCAAATTTGGTATTTTCGTCATGTCTCTCGACCTGAGTTTCAAAATCTTGAATTTTGAATTCCATATCATGGCTAGCGTTGTTAGCTTCGATTCGCATGTTTCAACTCAAAAATCCGATATCACACGAGCCATGTATGAACATTTTCATTTACCCACTAGCTCTTCTCAACTCACTACTCATGTTTACTAATTTCGTCATGTCTCTCGACCTGAGTTTCAAAATCTTGATTTTTGAATTCCATATCATAGCTAGCGTTGTTAGCTTCAATTCGCATGTTTGAACACAAAAATCCGATATTACACGAGCCAGGTACGAACATTTTAATTTACTCAAGGGATCCTCTCAACTCACTACTCATGTTTGCTAATTTCGTCATGTCTCTCGACCGGAATTTCAAAATCTTGATTTTTGAATTCCATATCATAGCTAGCGTTGTTAGCTTCGATTCGCATGTTTGAACACAAAAATCCGATATCACACGAGCCAGGTATGAACATTTTATTTTACCCACTAGCTCTTCTGAACTCATTACTCATGTTTGCTAATTTCGTCATGTCTCTCGACCTGAGTTTCAAAATCTTGATTTTTAAATTCCATATTATAGCTAGCGTTGTTAGCTTCGATTCGCATGTTTGAACTCAAAAATCCGATATCACACGAGCCATGTATGAACATTTTCATTTACCCACTAGCTCTTCTCAACTCACTACTCATGTTTACTAATTTCGTCATGTCTCTCGACCTGAGTTTCAAAATCTTGATTTTTCAATTCCATATCATGGCTAGCGTTGTTAGCTTCGATTCCCATGTTTGAACTCAAAAATCCGATATCACACGAGCCAGGTATGAACATTTTCATTTGCCCACTAGCTCTTCTCAACTCACTCCTCAAATTTGGTATTTTCGTCATGTCTCTCGACCTGAGTTTCAAAATCTTGATTTTTTAATTCCATATCATAGCTAGCGTTGTTAGCTTCGATTCGCATGTTTGAACACAAGAATCCGATATTACACGAGCCAGCTATGAACATTTTATTTTACCCACTAGCTCTTCTCAACTCACTACTCATGTTTACTACTTTCGTCATGTCTCTCGACCTGAGTTTCAAAATCTTGATTTTTCAATTCCATATCATGGCTAGCATTCTTAGCTTCGATTCGCATGTTTGAACACAAAAATCCGATATTACACGAGCCAGGTATGAACATTTTAATTTACTCAAGGGCTCCACTCAACTCCCTCCTCATGTTTGCTAATTTCGTCGTGTCTCTCGACCTGAGTTTGAAAATGTTGATTTATTAATTCCATATCATAGCTAGCGTTGTTAGCTTCGATTCACATGTTTGAACACAAAAATCCGATATCACACGAGCCAGGTATGAACATTTTATTTTACCCACTAGCTCTTCTCAACTCACTACTCATGTTTGCTAATTTCGTCATGTCTCTCGACCTGAGTTTCAAAATCTTGATTTTTAAATTCCATATTATCGCTAGCGTTGTTAGCTTCGATTCGCATGTTTGAACTCAAAAATCCGATATCACACGAGCCATGTATGAATATTTTCATTTACCCACTAGCTCTTCTCAACTCACTACTCATGTTTACTAATTTCGTCATGTCTCTCGACCTGAGTTTCAAAATCTTGATTTTTTAATTCCATATCATAGCTAGCGTTGTTAGCTTCGATTCGCATGTTTGAACACAAGAATCCGATATTACACGAGCCAGCTATGAACATTTTATTTTACCCACTAGCTCTTCTCAACTCACTACTCATGTTTACTACTTTCGTCATGTCTCTCGACCTGAGTTTCAAAATCTTGATTTTTCAATTCCATATCATGGCTAGCATTCTTAGCTTCGATTCGCATGTTTGAACACAAAAATCCGATATTACACGAGCCAGGTATGAACATTTTAATTTACTCAAGGGCTCCACTCAACTCCCTCCTCATGTTTGCTAATTTCGTCGTGTCTCTCGACCTGAGTTTGAAAATGTTGATTTATTAATTCCATATCATAGCTAGCGTTGTTAGCTTCGATTCACATGTTTGAACACAAAAATCCGATATCACACGAGCCAGGTATGAACATTTTATTTTACCCACTAGCTCTTCTCAACTCACTACTCATGTTTGCTAATTTCGTCATGTCTCTCGACCTGAGTTTCAAAATCTTGATTTTTAAATTCCATATTATAGCTAGCGTTGTTAGCTTCGATTCGCATGTTTGAACTCAAAAATCCGATATCACACGAGCCATGTATGAATATTTTCATTTACCCACTAGCTCTTCTCAACTCACTACTCATGTTTACTAATTTCGTCATGTCTCTCGACCTGAGTTTCAAAATCTTGATTTTTCAATTCCATATCATGCCTAGCGTTATTAGCTTCGATTCCCATGTTTGAACTCAAAAATCCGATATCACACGAGCCAGGTATGAACATTTTCATTTACCCACTAGCTCTTCTCAACTCACTCCTCAAATTTGGTAATTTCGTCATGTCTCTCGACCTGAGTTTCAAAATCTTGATTTTTCAATTCCATATCATGCCTAGCGTTGTTAGCTTCGATTCCCATGTTTGAACTCAAAAATCCGATATCACACGAGCCAGGTATGAACATTTTCATTTACCCACTAGCTCTTCTCAACTCACTCCTCAAATTTGGTATTTTCGTCATGTCTCTCGACCTGAGTATCAAAATCTTGATTTTTTAATTCCATATCATAGCTAGCGTTGTTAGCTTCGATTCGCATGTTTGAACACAAGAATCCGATATCACACGAGCCAGGTATGAACATTTTCATTTACCCACTAGCTCTTCTCAACTCACTCCTCAAATTTGGTATTTTCGTCATGTCTCTCGACCTGAGTTTCAAAATCTTGAATTTTGAATTCCATATCATGGCTAGCGTTGTTAGCTTCGATTCGCATGTTTCCACTCAAAAATCCGATATCACACGAGCCATGTATGAACATTTTCATTTACCCACTAGCTCTTCTCAACTCACTACTCATGTTGACTAATTTCGTCATGTCTCTCGACCTGAGTTTCAAAATCTTGATTTTTGAATTCCATATCATAGCTAGCGTTGTTAGCTTCAATTCGCATGTTTGAACACAAAAATCCGATATTACACGAGCCAGGTATGAACATTTTAATTTACTCAAGGGCTCCTCTCAACTCACTACTCATGTTTGCTAATTTCGTCATGTCTCTCGACCGGAATTTCGTCATATCAATGCTAGCGTTGTGAGCTTCGATTCCCATGTTTGAACACAAAAATCCGATATCACACAAGCCAGGTATGAACATTTTAATTTACCTACTAGCTCTTCTCAACTCACTCCTCAAATTTGTTATTTTCGTCATGTCTGTGGACCTGAGTTTCAAAATCTTGAATTTTTAATTCCATATCATATCTAGCGTTGTTAGCTTCGATTCGCATGTTTGAACACAAAAATCCGATATCACACGAGCCAGGTATGAACATTTTAATTTACTCAAGGGCTCCTCTCTACTCCCTCCTCATGTTTGCTAATTTCGTCGTGTCTCTCGACCTGAGTTTGAAAATGTTGATTTATTAATTCCATATCATAGCTAGCGTTGTTAGCTTCGATTCACATGTTTGAACACAAAAATCCGATATCACACGAGCCAGGTATGAACATTTTATTTTACCCACTAGCTCTTCTCAACTCACTACTCATGTTTGCTAATTTCGTCATGTCTCTCGACCTGAGTTTCAAAATCTTGATTTTTAAATTCCATATTATCGCTAGCGTTGTTAGCTTCGATTCGCATGTTTGAACTCAAAAATCCGATATCACACGAGCCATGTATGAATATTTTCATTTACCCACTAGCTCTTCTCAACTCACTACTCATGTTTACTAATTTCGTCATGTCTCTCGACCTGAGTTTCAAAATCTTGATTTTTTAATTCCATATCATAGCTAGCGTTGTTAGCTTCGATTCGCATGTTTGAACACAAGAATCCGATATTACACGAGCCAGCTATGAACATTTTATTTTACCCACTAGCTCTTCTCAACTCACTACTCATGTTTACTACTTTCGTCATGTCTCTCGACCTGAGTTTCAAAATCTTGATTTATTAATTCCATATCATAGCTAGCGTTGTTAGCTTCGATTCCCATGTTTGAACACAAAAATCCGATATCACACAAGCCAGGTATGAACATTTTAATTTACCGACTAGCTCTTCTCAACTCACTCCTCAAATTTGGTAATTTCGTCATGTCTCTCGACCTGAGTTTCAAAATCTTGATTTTTGAATTCCATATCATAGCTAGCGTTGTTAGCTTCGATTCGCATGTTTGAACCCAAAAATCCGATATCACACGAGCCAGGTATGAACATTTTAATTTACTCAAGGGCTCCACTCAACTCCCTCCTCATGTTTGCTAATTTCGTCGTGTCTCTCGACCTGAGTTTCAAAATGTTGATTTATTAATTCCATATCATAGCTAGCGTTGTTAGCTTCGATTCACATGTTTGAACACAAAAATCCGATATTACACGAGCCAGGTATGAACATTTTATTTTACCCACTAGCTCTTCTCAACTCACTACTCATGTTTGCTAATTTCGTCATGTCTCTCGACCTGAGTTTCAAAATCTTGATTTTTAAATTCCATATTATAGCTAGCGTTGTTAGCTTCGATTCGCATGTTTGAACTCAAAAATCCGATATCACACGAGCCATGTATAAATATTTTCATTTACCCACTAGCTCTTCTCAACTCACTACTCATGTTTACTAATTTCGTCATGTCTCTCGACCTGAGTTTCAAAATCTTGATTTTTCAATTCCATATCATGCCTAGCGTTATTAGCTTCGATTCCCATGTTTGAACTCAAAAATCCGATATCACACGAGCCAGGTATGAACATTTTCATTTACCCACTAGCTCTTCTCAACTCACTCCTCAAATTTGGTATTTTCGTCATGTCTCTCGACCTGAGTTTCAAAATCTTGATTTTTTAATTCCATATCATAGCTAGCGTTGTTAGCTTCGATTCGCATGTTTGAACACAAGAATCCGATATGACACGAGCCAGCTATGAACATTTTATTTTACCCACTAGCTCTTCTCAACTCACTACTCATGTTTACTACTTTCGTCATGTCTCTCGACCTGAGTTTCAAAATCTTGATTTTTCAATTCCATATCATGGCTAGCATTCTTAGCTTCGATTCGCATGTTTGAACACAAAAATCCGATATTACACGAGCCAGCTATGAACATTTTATTTTACTCAAGGGCTCCACTCAACTCCCTCCTCATGTTTGCTAATTTCGTCGTGTCTCTCGACCTGAGTCTGAAAATGTTGCTTTATTAATTCCCTATAATAGCTAGCGTTGTTAGCTTCGATTCACATGTTTGAACACAAAAATCCGATATCACACGAGCCAGGTATGAACATTTTAATTTACTCAAGGTCTCCTCTCAACTCACTCCTCAAATTTGGTAATTTAATCATGTCTCTCGACCTGAGTTTCAAAATCTCGATTTTTCAATTCCATATCGTGGCTAGCGTTGTTAGCTTCGATTCGCATGTTTGAACACAAAAATCCGATATTACACGAGCCAGGTATGAACATTTTAATTTACTCAAGGGCTCCTCTCAACTCACTACTCATGTTTACTAATTTCGTCATGTCTGTGGACCTGAGTTTCAAAATCTTGATTTTTGAATTCCATATCATAGCTAGCGTAGTTAGCTTCGATTCGCATGTTTGAACACAAAAATCCGATATCACACGAGCCAGGTATGAACATTTTATTTTACCCACTAGCTCCTCTCAACTCCCTCCTCATGTTTGCTAATTTCGTCGTGTCTCTGGACCTGAGTTTGAAAATGTTGATTTATTAATTCCATATCATAGCTAGCGTTGTTAGCTTCGATTCGCATGTTTGAACACAAAAATCCGATATTACACGAGCCAGGTATGAACATTTTAATTTACTCAAGGGCTCCTCTCACCTCACTACTCATGTTTGCTAATTTCGTCATGTCTCTCGACCGGAGTTTCAAAATCTTGATTTTTGAATTCCATATCATAGCTAGCGTTGTTAGCTTCGATTCGCATGTTTGAACACAAAAATCCGATATCACACGAGCTAGAAATGAACATTTTAATTTACTCAAGGGCTCCTCTCAACTCACTAGTCATGTTTACTAATTTCGTCATGTCTGTGGACCTGAGTTTCAAAATCTTGATTTTTGAATTCCATATCATAGCTAGCGTTGTTAGCTTCGATTCGCATGTTTGAACACAAAAATCCGATATCACACGAGCCAGGTATGAACATTTTAATTTACTCAAGGGCTCCTCTCAACTCCCTCCTTATGTTTGCTAATTTCGTCGTGTCTCTCGACCTGAGTTTTAAAATCTTGATTTATTAATTCCATATCATAGCTAGCGTTGTTAGCTTCGATTCCCATGTTTGAACACAAAAATCCGATATCACACAAGCCAGGTATGAACATTTTAATTTACCGACTAGCTCTTCTCAACTCACTCCTCAAATTTGGTAATTTCGTCATGTCTCTCGACCTGAGTTTCAAAATCTTGATTTTTGAATTCCATATCATAGCTAGCGTTGTTAGCTTCGATTCGCATGTTTGAACCCAAAAATCCGATATCACACGAGCCAGGTATGAACATTTTATTTTACTCAAGGGCTCCTCTCAACTCCCTCCTCATGTTTGCTAATTTCGTCGTGTCTCTGGACCTGAGTTTCAAAATCTTGATTTTTGAATTCCATATCATAGCTAGCGTTGTTAGCTTCGATTCGCATGTTTGAATACAAAAATCCGATATCACACGAGCCAGGTATGAACATTTTATTTTACTCAAGGGCTCCTCTCAACTCCCTCCTCATGTTTGCTAATTTCGTCGTGTCTCTGGACCTGAGTTTCAAAATCTTGATTTTTGAATTCCATATCATAGCTAGCGTTGTTAGCTTCGATTCGCATGTTTGAACCCAAAAATCCGATATTACACGAGCCAGGTATGAACATTTTAATTTACTCAAGGGCTCCTCTTAACTCACTACTCATGTTTACTAATTTCGTCATGTCTGTGGACCTGAGTTTCAAAATCTTGATTTTTGAATTCCATATCATAGCTAGCGTTGTTAGCTTCGATTCGCATGTTTGAACACAAAAATCCGATATCACACGAGCCAGGTATGAACATTTTAATTTACTCAAGGGCTCCTCTCAACTCCCTCCTCATGTTTGCTAATTTCGTCGTGTCTCTCGACCTGAGTTTCAAAATCTTGATTTATTAATTTCATATCATAGCTAGCGTTGTTAGCTTCGATTCGCATGTTTGAACCCAAAAATCCGATATCACACGAGCCAGGTATGAACATTTTATTTTACTCAAGGGCTCCTCTCAACTCCCTCCTCATGTTTGCTAATTTCGTCGTGTCTCTGGACCTGAGTTTCAAAATCTTGATTTTTGAATTCCATATCATAGCTAGCGTTGTTAGCTTCGATTCGCATGTTTGAATACAAAAATCCGATATCACACGAGCCAGGTATGAACATTTTATTTTACTCAAGGGCTCCTCTCAACTCCCTCCTCATGTTTGCTAATTTCGTCGTGTCTCTGGACCTGAGTTTCAAAATCTTGATTTTTGAATTCCATATCATAGCTAGCGTTGTTAGCTTCGATTCGCATGTTTGAACACAAAAATCCGATATTACACGAGCCAGGTATGAACATTTTAATTTACTCAAGGGCTCCTCTCAACTCACTACTCATGTTTACTAATTTCGTCATGTCTGTGGACCTGAGTTTCAAAATCTTGATTTTTGAATTCCATATCATAGCTAGCGTTGTTAGCTTCGATTCGCATGTTTGAACACAAAAATCCGATATCACACGAGCCAGGTATGAACATTTTAATTTACTCAAGGGCTCCTCTCAACTCCCTCCTCATGTTTGCTAATTTCGTCGTGTCTCTCGACCTGAGTTTCAAAATCTTGATTTATTAATTCCATATCATAGCTAGCGTTGTTAGCTTCGATTCCCATGTTTGAACACAAAAATCCGATATCACACAAGCCAGGTATGAACATTTTAATTTACCGACTAGCTCTTCTCAACTCACTCCTCAAATTTGGTAATTTCGTCATGTCTCTCGACCTGAGTTTCAAAATCTTGATTTTTGAATTCCATATCATAGCTAGCGTTGTTAGCTTCGATTCGCATGTTTGAACCCAAAAATCCGATATCACACGAGCCAGGTATGAACATTTTATTTTACTCAAGGGCTCCTCTCAACTCCCTCCTCATGTTTGCTAATTTCGTCGTGTCTCTGGACCTGAGTTTCAAAATCTTGATTTTTGAATTCCATATCATAGCTAGCGTTGTTAGCTTCGATTCGCATGTTTGAATACAAAAATCCGATATCACACGAGCCAGGTATGAACATTTTATTTTACTCAAGGGCTCCTCTCAACTCCCTCCTCATGTTTGCTAATTTCGTCGTGTCTCTGGACCTGAGTTTCAAAATCTTGATTTTTGAATTCCATATCATAGCTAGCGTAGTTAGCTTCGATTCGCATGTTTGAACACAAAAATCCGATATCACACGAGCCAGGTATGAACATTTTAATTTACTCAAGGGCTCCTCTCAACTCCCTCCTCATGTTTGCTAATTTCGTCGTGTCTCTCGACCTGAGTTTGAAAATGTTGATTTATTAATTCCATATCATAGCTAGCGTTGTTAGCTTCGATTCGCATGTTTGAACACAAAAATCCGATATTACACGAGCCAGGTATGAACATTTTAATTTACTCAAGGGCTCCTCTCACCTCACTACTCATGTTTGCTAATTTCGTCATGTCTCTCGACCGGAGTTTCAAAATCTTGATTTTTGAATTCCATATCATAGCTAGCGTTGTTAGCTTCGATTCGCATGTTTGAACACAAAAATCCGATATCACACGAGCTAGAAATGAACATTTTAATTTACTCAAGGGCTCCTCTCAACTCACTAGTCATGTTTACTAATTTCGTCATGTCTGTGGACCTGAGTTTCAAAATCTTGATTTTTGAATTCCATATCATAGCTAGCGTTGTTAGCTTCGATTCGCATGTTTGAACACAAAAATCCGATATCACACGAGCCAGGTATGAACATTTTAATTTACTCAAGGGCTCCTCTCAACTCCCTCCTTATGTTTGCTAATTTCGTCGTGTCTCTCGACCTGAGTTTTAAAATCTTGATTTATTAATTCCATATCATAGCTAGCGTTGTTAGCTTCGATTCCCATGTTTGAACACAAAAATCCGATATCACACAAGCCAGGTATGAACATTTTAATTTACCGACTAGCTCTTCTCAACTCACTCCTCAAATTTGGTAATTTCGTCATGTCTCTCGACCTGAGTTTCAAAATCTTGATTTTTGAATTCCATATCATAGCTAGCGTTGTTAGCTTCGATTCGCATGTTTGAACCCAAAAATCCGATATCACACGAGCCAGGTATGAACATTTTATTTTACTCAAGGGCTCCTCTCAACTCCCTCCTCATGTTTGCTAATTTCGTCGTGTCTCTGGACCTGAGTTTCAAAATCTTGATTTTTGAATTCCATATCATAGCTAGCGTTGTTAGCTTCGATTCGCATGTTTGAATACAAAAATCCGATATCACACGAGCCAGGTATGAACATTTTATTTTACTCAAGGGCTCCTCTCAACTCCCTCCTCATGTTTGCTAATTTCGTCGTGTCTCTGGACCTGAGTTTCAAAATCTTGATTTTTGAATTCCATATCATAGCTAGCGTTGTTAGCTTCGATTCGCATGTTTGAACACAAAAATCCGATATTACACGAGCCAGGTATGAACATTTTAATTTACTCAAGGGCTCCTCTTAACTCACTACTCATGTTTACTAATTTCGTCATGTCTGTGGACCTGAGTTTCAAAATCTTGATTTTTGAATTCCATATCATAGCTAGCGTTGTTAGCTTCGATTCGCATGTTTGAACACAAAAATCCGATATCACACGAGCCAGGTATGAACATTTTAATTTACTCAAGGGCTCCTCTCAACTCCCTCCTCATGTTTGCTAATTTCGTCGTGTCTCTCGACCTGAGTTTCAAAATCTTGATTTATTAATTTCATATCATAGCTAGCGTTGTTAGCTTCGATTCGCATGTTTGAACCCAAAAATCCGATATCACACGAGCCAGGTATGAACATTTTATTTTACTCAAGGGCTCCTCTCAACTCCCTCCTCATGTTTGCTAATTTCGTCGTGTCTCTGGACCTGAGTTTCAAAATCTTGATTTTTGAATTCCATATCATAGCTAGCGTTGTTAGCTTTGATTCGCATGTTTGAATACAAAAATCCGATATCACACGAGCCAGGTATGAACATTTTATTTTACTCAAGGGCTCCTCTCAACTCCCTCCTCATGTTTGCTAATTTCGTCGTGTCTCTGGACCTGAGTTTCAAAATCTTGATTTTTGAATTCCATATCATAGCTAGCGTTGTTAGCTTCGATTCGCATGTTTGAACACAAAAATCCGATATTACACGAGCCAGGTATGAACATTTTAATTTACTCAAGGGCTCCTCTCAACTCACTACTCATGTTTACTAATTTCGTCATGTCTGTGGACCTGAGTTTCAAAATCTTGATTTTTGAATTCCATATCATAGCTAGCGTTGTTAGCTTCGATTCGCATGTTTGAACACAAAAATCCGATATCACACGAGCCAGGTATGAACATTTTAATTTACTCAAGGGCTCCTCTCAACTCCCTCCTCATGTTTGCTAATTTCGTCGTGTCTCTCGACCTGAGTTTCAAAATCTTGATTTATTAATTCCATATCATAGCTAGCGTTGTTAGCTTCGATTCCCATGTTTGAACACAAAAATCCGATATCACACAAGCCAGGTATGAACATTTTAATTTACCGACTAGCTCTTCTCAACTCACTCCTCAAATTTGGTAATTTCGTCATGTCTCTCGACCTGAGTTTCAAAATCTTGATTTTTGAATTCCATATCATAGCTAGCGTTGTTAGCTTCGATTCGCATGTTTGAACCCAAAAATCCGATATCACACGAGCCAGGTATGAACATTTTATTTTACTCAAGGGCTCCTCTCAACTCCCTCCTCATGTTTGCTAATTTCGTCGTGTCTCTGGACCTGAGTTTCAAAATCTTGATTTTTGAATTCCATATCATAGCTAGCGTTGTTAGCTTCGATTCGCATGTTTGAATACAAAAATCCGATATCACACGAGCCAGGTATGAACATTTTATTTTACTCAAGGGCTCCTCTCAACTCCCTCCTCATGTTTGCTAATTTCGTCGTGTCTCTGGACCTGAGTTTCAAAATCTTGATTTTTGAATTCCATATCATAGCTAGCGTAGTTAGCTTCGATTCGCATGTTTGAACACAAAAATCCGATATCACACGAGCCAGGTATGAACATTTTAATTTACTCAAGGGCTCCTCTCAACTCCCTCCTCATGTTTGCTAATTTCGTCGTGTCTCTCGACCTGAGTTTGAAAATGTTGATTTATTAATTCCATATCATAGCTAGCGTTGTTAGCTTCGATTCGCATGTTTGAACACAAAAATCCGATATTACACGAGCCAGGTATGAACATTTTAATTTACTCAAGGGCTCCTCTCACCTCACTACTCATGTTTGCTAATTTCGTCATGTCTCTCGACCGGAGTTTCAAAATCTTGATTTTTGAATTCCATATCATAGCTAGCGTTGTTAGCTTCGATTCGCATGTTTGAACACAAAAATCCGATATCACACGAGCTAGAAATGAACATTTTAATTTACTCAAGGGCTCCTCTCAACTCACTAGTCATGTTTACTAATTTCGTCATGTCTGTGGACCTGAGTTTCAAAATCTTGATTTTTGAATTCCATATCATAGCTAGCGTTGTTAGCTTCGATTCGCATGTTTGAACACAAAAATCCGATATCACACGAGCCAGGTATGAACATTTTAATTTACTCAAGGGCTCCTCTCAACTCCCTCCTTATGTTTGCTAATTTCGTCGTGTCTCTCGACCTGAGTTTTAAAATCTTGATTTATTAATTCCATATCATAGCTAGCGTTGTTAGCTTCGATTCGCATGTTTGAACACAAAAATCCGATATTACACGAGCCAGGTATGAACATTTTAATTTACTCAAGGGCTCCTCTTAACTCACTACTCATGTTTACTAATTTCGTCATGTCTGTGGACCTGAGTTTCAAAATCTTGATTTTTGAATTCCATATCATAGCTAGCGTTGTTAGCTTCGATTCGCATGTTTGAACACAAAAATCCGATATCACACGAGCCAGGTATGAACATTTTAATTTACTCAAGGGCTCCTCTCAACTCCCTCCTCATGTTTGCTAATTTCGTCGTGTCTCTCGACCTGAGTTTCAAAATCTTGATTTATTAATTTCATATCATAGCTAGCGTTGTTAGCTTCGATTCGCATGTTTGAACCCAAAAATCCGATATCACACGAGCCAGGTATGAACATTTTATTTTACTCAAGGGCTCCTCTCAACTCCCTCCTCATGTTTGCTAATTTCGTCGTGTCTCTGGACCTGAGTTTCAAAATCTTGATTTTTGAATTCCATATCATAGCTAGCGTTGTTAGCTTCGATTCGCATGTTTGAACACAAAAATCCGATATTACACGAGCCAGGTATGAACATTTTAATTTACTCAAGGGCTCCTCTCAACTCACTACTCATGTTTACTAATTTCGTCATGTCTGTGGACCTGAGTTTCAAAATCTTGATTTTTGAATTCCATATCATAGCTAGCGTTGTTAGCTTCGATTCGCATGTTTGAACACAAAAATCCGATATCACACGAGCCAGGTATGAACATTTTAATTTACTCAAGGGCTCCTCTCAACTCCCTCCTCATGTTTGCTAATTTCGTCGTGTCTCTCGACCTGAGTTTCAAAATCTTGATTTATTAATTCCATATCATAGCTAGCGTTGTTAGCTTCGATTCCCATGTTTGAACACAAAAATCCGATATCACATAAGCCAGGTATGAACAATTTAATTTACCTACTAGCTCTTCTCAACTCACTCCTCAAATTTGGTAATTTCGTAATGTCTGTGGACCTGAGTTTCAAAATCTTGATTTTTGAATTCCATATCATAGCTAGCGTTGTTAGCTTCGATTCGCATGTTTGAACCCAAAAATCCGATATCACACGAGCCAGGTATGAACATTTTATTTTACTCAAGGGCTCCTCTCAACTCCCTCCTCATGTTTGCTAATTTCGTCGTGTCTCTGGACCTGAGTTTCAAAATCTTGATTTTTGAATTCCATATCATAGCTAGCGTTGTTAGCTTCGATTCGCATGTTTGAATACAAAAATCCGATATCACACGAGCCAGGTATGAACATTTTATTTTACTCAAGGGCTCCTCTCAACTCCCTCCTCATGTTTGCTAATTTCGTCGTGTCTCTGGACCTGAGTTTCAAAATCTTGATTTTTGAATTCCATATCATAGCTAGCGTTGTTAGCTTCGATTCGCATGTTTGAACACAAAAATCCGATATTACACGAGCCAGGTATGAACATTTTAATTTACTCAAGGGCTCCTCTCAACTCACTACTCATGTTTACTAATTTCGTCATGTCTGTGGACCTGAGTTTCAAAATCTTGATTTTTGAATTCCATATCATAGCTAGCGTTGTTAGCTTCGATTCGCATGTTTGAACACAAAAATCCGATATCACACGAGCCAGGTATGAACATTTTAATTTACTCAAGGGCTCCTCTCAACTCCCTCCTCATGTTTGCTAATTTCGTCGTGTCTCTGGACCTGAGTTTCAAAATCTTGATTTTTGAATTCCATATCATAGCTAGCGTTGTTAGCTTCGATTCGCATGTTTGAACACAAAAATCCGATATCACACGAGCCAGGTATGAACATTTTAATTTACTCAAGGGCTCCTCTCAACTCCCTCCTCATGTTTGCTAATTTCGTCGTGTCTCTCGACCTGAGTTTCAAAATCTTAATTTTTGAATTCCATATCATAGCTAGCGTTGTTAGCTTCGATTCGCATGTTTGAACACAAAAATCCGATATCACACGAGCCAGGTATGAACATTTTATTTTACTGAAGGGGTCCTCTCAACTCCCTCCTCATGTTTGCTAATTTCGTCGTGTCTCTGGACCTGAGTTTCAAAATCTTAATTTTTGAATTTCATATCATAGCTAGCGTTGTTATCTTCGATTCGCATGTTTGAACACAAAAATCCGATATCACACGAGCCAGGTATGAACATTTTTCATTTACCCACTAGCTCTTCTCAACTCACTCCTCAAATTTGGTAATTTCGTCATGTCTCTCGACCTGAGTTTCAAAATCTTGATTTTTGAATTCCATATCATAGCTAGCGTTGTTAGCTTCGATTCGCATGTTTGAACCCAAAAATCCGATATCACACGAGCCAGGTATGAACATTTTATTTTACTCAAGGGCTCCTCTCAACTCCCTCCTCATGTTTGCTAATTTCGTCGTGTCTCTGGACCTGAGTTTCAAAATCTTGATTTTTGAATTCCATATCATAGCTAGCGTTGTTAGCTTCGATTCGCATGTTTGAACCCAAAAATCCGATATCACACGAGCCAGGTATGAACATTTTATTTTACTCAAGGGCTCCTCTCAACTCCCTCCTCATGTTTGCTAATTTCGTCGTGTCTCTGGACCTGAGTTTCAAAATCTTAATTTTTGAATTCCATATCATAGCTAGCGTTGTTAGCTTCGATTCGCATGTTTGAACACAAAAATCCGATATCACACGAGCCAGGTATGAACATTTTATTTTACTGAAGGGGTCCTCTCAACTCCCTCCTCATGTTTGCTAATTTCGTCGTGTCTCTGGACCTGAGTTTCAAAATCTTAATTTTTGAATTTCATATCATAGCTAGCGTTGTTATCTTCGATTCGCATGTTTGAACACAAAAATCCGATATCACACGAGCCAGGTATGGACATTTTAATTTACTCAAGGGCTTCTCTCAACTCAGTCCTCAAATTTGGTAATTTAATCATGTCTCTCGATCTGAGTTTCAAAATCTTGATTTTTGAATTCCATATCATAGCTAGCGTTGTTAGCTTCGATTCGCATGTTTGAACACAAAAATCCGATATCACACGAGCCAGGTATGAACATTTTAATTTACTCAAGGGCTCCTCTCAACTCCCTCCTCATGTTTGCTAATTTCGTCATGTCTGTCGACCTGAGTTTCAAAATCTTGATTTATTAATTCCATATCATAGCTAGCGTTGTTAGCTTCGATTCGCATGTTTGAACACAAAAATCCGATATCACACAAGCCAGGTATGAACATTTTAATTTACCTACTAGCTCTTCTCAACTCACTCCTCAAATTTGGTAATTTCGTCATGTCTCTCGACCTGAGTTTCAGAATCTTGATTTTTGAATTCCATATCATAACTAGCGTTGTTAGCTTCGATTCGCATGTTTGAACCCAAAAATCCGATATCACACGAGCCACGTATGAACATTTTATTTTACTCAAGGGCTCCTCTCAACTCCCTCCTCATGTTTGCTAATTTCGTCGTGTCTCTGGACCTGAGTTTCAAAATCTTGATTTTTGAATTCCATATCATAGCTAGCGTTGTTATATTTGATTCGCATGTTTGAACACAAAAATCCGATATCACACGAGCCAGGTATGAACATTTTTCATTTACCCACTAGCTCTTCTCAACTCACTCCTCAAATTTGGTATTTTCGTCATGTCTCTCGACCTCAGTTTCAAAATCTTGAATTTTCAATTCCATATCATAGCTAGCGTTGTTAGCTTCGATTCGCATATTTGAACACAAAAATCCGATATCACACGAGCCAGGTATGAACATTTTAATTTACTCAAGGGCTCCTCTCAACTCCCTCCTCATGTTTGCTAATTTTGTCGTGTCTCTCGACCTGAGTTTCAAAATCTTGATTTATTAATTCCATATCATAGCTAGCGTTGTTAGCTTCGATTCGCATGTTTGAACACAAAAATCCGATATCACACAAGCCAGGTATGAACATTTTAATTTACCTACTAGCTCTTCTCAACTCACTCCTCAAATTTGGTATTTTCGTCATGTCTCTCGAACTGAGTTTCAAAATCTTGAATTTTTAATTCCATATCATAGCTAGCGTTGTTAGCTTCGATTCGCATGTTTGAACACAAAAATCCGATATTACACGAGCCAGGTATGAACATTTTAATTTACTCAAGGGCTCCTCTCAACTCACTACTCATGTTTACTATTTTCGTCATGTCTGTGGACCTGAGTTTCAAAATCTTGATTTTTGAATTCCATATCATAGCTAGCGTTGTTAGCTTCGATTCGCATGTTTGAACACAAAAATCCGATATCACACGAGCCAGGTATGAACATTTTAATTTACTCAAGGGCTCCTCTCAACTCCCTCCTCATGTTTGCTAATTTCGTCATGTCTGTCGACCTGAGTTTCAAAATCTTGATTTATTAATTCCATATCAATGCTAGCGTTGTGAGCTTCGATTCCCATGTTTGAACACAAAAATCCGATATCACACAAGCCAGGTATGAACATTTTAATTTACCTACTAGCTCTTCTCAACTGACTCCTCAAATTTGGTAATTTCGTCATGTCTCTCGACCTGAGTTTCAGAATCTTGATTTTTGAATTCCATATCATAACTAGCGTTGTTAGCTTCGATTCGCATGTTTGAACCCAAAAATCCGATATCACACGAGCCACGTATGAACATTTTATTTTACTCAAGGGCTCCTCTCAACTCCCTCCTCATGTTTGCTAATTTCGTCGTGTCTCTGGACCTGAGTTTCAAAATCTTGATTTTTGAATTCCATATCATAGCTAACGTTGTTAGCTTCGATTCGCATGTTTGAACACAAAAATCCGATATCACACGAGCCAGGTATGAACATTTTATTTTACTGAAGGGGTCCTCTCAACTCCCTCCTCATGTTTGCTCATTTCGTCGTGTCTCTGGACCTGAGTTTCAAAATCTTGATTTTTGAATTCCATATCATAGCTAGCGTTGTTAGCTTCGATTCGCATGTTTGAACACAAAAATCCGATATTACACGAGCCAGGTATGAACATTTTAATTTACTCAAGGGCTCCTCTCAACTCACTACTCATGTTTACTAATTTCGTCATGTCTGTGGACCTGAGTTTCAAAATCTTGATTTTTGAATTCCATATCATAGCTAGCGTTGTTAGCTTCGATTCGCATGTTTGAACACAAAAATCCGATATCACACGAGCCAGGTATGAACATTTTAATTTACTCAAGGGCTCCTCTCAACTCCCTCCTCATGTTTGCTAATTTCGTCGTGTCTCTCGACCTGAGTTTCAAAATCTTGATTTATTAATTCCATATCATAGCTAGCGTTGTTAGCTTCGATTCCCATGTTTGAACACAAAAATCCGATATCACATAAGCCAGGTATGAACAATTTAATTTACCTACTAGCTCTTCTCAACTCACTCCTCAAATTTGGTAATTTCGTAATGTCTGTGGACCTGAGTTTCAAAATCTTGATTTTTGAATTCCATATCATAGCTAGCGTTGTTAGCTTCGATTCGCATGTTTGAACCCAAAAATCCGATATCACACGAGCCAGGTATGAACATTTTATTTTACTGAAGGGGTCCTCTCAACTCCCTCCTCATGTTTGCTAATTTCGTCGTGTCTCTGGACCTGAGTTTCAAAATCTTAATTTTTGAATTCCATATCATAGCTAGCGTTGTTAGCTTCGATTCGCATGTTTGAACACAAAAATCCGATATCACACGAGCCAGGTATGAACATTTTATTTTACTGAAGGGGTCCTCTCAACTCCCTCCTCATGTTTGCTAATTTCGTCGTGTCTCTGGACCTGAGTTTCAAAATCTTGATTTTTGAATTTCATATCATAGCTAGCGTTGTTATCTTCGATTCGCATGTTTGAACACAAAAATCCGATATCACACAAGCCAGGTATGAACATTTTAATTTACCTACTAGCTCTTCTCAACTCACTCCTCAAAAGGGCTCCTCTTAACTCACTACTCATGTTTACTAATTTCGTCATGTCTGTGGACCTGAGTTTCAAAATCTTGATTTTTAAATTCCATATCATAGCTAGCGTTGTTAGCTTCGATTCGCATGTTTGAACACAAAAATCCGATATCACACGAGCCAGGTATTAACATTTTAATTTACTCAAGGGCTCCTCTCAACTACCTCCTCATGTTTGCTAATTTCGTCGTGTCTCTCGACCTGAGTTTCAAAATCTTGATTTATTAATTTCATATCATAGCTAGCGTTGTTAGCTTCGATTCGCATGTTTGAACCCAAAAATCCGATAACACACGAGCCAGGTATGAACATTTTATTTTACTCAAGGGCTCCTCTCAACTCCCTCCTCATGTTTGCTAATTTCGTCGTGTCTCTGGACCTGAGTTTCAAAATCTTGATTTTTGAATTCCATATCATAGCTAGCGTTGTTAGCTTCGATTCGCATGTTTGAACACAAAAATCCGATATCACACGAGCCAGGTATGAACATTTTATTTTACTCAAGGGCTCCTCTCAACTCCCTCCTCATGTTTGCTAATTTCGTCGTGTCTCTGGACCTGAGTTTCAAAATCTTGATTTTTGAATTCCATATCATAGCTAGCGTTGTTAGCTTCGATTCGCATGTTTGAACACAAAAATCCGATATTACACGAGCCAGGTATGAACATTTTAATTTACTCAAGGGCTCCTCTCAACTCACTACTCATGTTTACTAATTTCGTCATGTCTGTGGACCTGAGTTTCAAAATCTTGATTTTTGAATTCCATATCATAGCTAGCGTTGTTAGCTTCGATTCCCATGTTTGAACACAAAAATCCGATATCACATAAGCCAGGTATGAACAATTTAATTTACCTACTAGCTCTTCTCAACTCACTCCTCAAATTTGGTAATTTCGTAATGTCTGTGGACCTGAGTTTCAAAATCTTGATTTTTGAATTCCATATCATAGCTAGCGTTGTTAGCTTCGATTCGCATGTTTGAACCCAAAAATCCGATATCACACGAGCCAGGTATGAACATTTTATTTTACTGAAGGGGTCCTCTCAACTCCCTCCTCATGTTTGCTAATTTCGTCGTGTCTCTGGACCTGAGTTTCAAAATCTTGATTTTTGAATTCCATATCATAGCTAGCGTTGTTAGCTTCGATTCGCATGTTTGAACCCAAAAATCCGATATCACACGAGCCAGGTATGAACATTTTATTTTACTGAAGGGGTCCTCTCAACTCCCTCCTCATGTTTGCTAATTTCGTCGTGTCTCTGGACCTGAGTTTCAAAATCTTAATTTTTGAATTCCATATCATAGCTAGCGTTGTTAGCTTCGATTCGCATGTTTGAACACAAAAATCCGATATCACACGAGCCAGGTATGAACATTTTATTTTACTGAAGGGGTCCTCTCAACTCCCTCCTCATGTTTGCTAATTTCGTCGTGTCTCTGGACCTGAGTTTCAAAATCTTAATTTTTGAATTTCATATCATAGCTAGCGTTGTTATCTTCGATTCGCATGTTTGAACACAAAAATCCGATATCACACGAGCCAGGTATGGACATTTTAATTTACTCAAGGGCTTCTCTCAACTCAGTCCTCAAATTTGGTAATTTAATCATGTCTCTCGATCTGAGTTTCAAAATCTTGATTTTTCAATTCCATATCATAGCTAGCGTTGTTAGCTTCGATTCGCATGTTTGAACACAAAAATCCGATATCACACGAGCCAGGTATGAACATTTTAATTTACTCAAGGGCTCCTCTCAACTCCCTCCTCATGTTTGCTAATTTCGTCATGTCTGTCGACCTGAGTTTCAAAATCTTGATTTATTAATTCCATATCATAGCTAGCGTTGTTAGCTTCGATTCGCATGTTTGAACACAAAAATCCGATATCACACAAGCCAGGTATGAACATTTTAATTTACCTACTAGCTCTTCTCAACTCACTCCTCAAATTTGGTAATTTCGTCATGTCTCTCGACCTGAGTTTCAGAATCTTGATTTTTGAATTCCATATCATAACTAGCGTTGTTAGCTTCGATTCGCATGTTTGAACCCAAAAATCCGATATCACACGAGCCACGTATGAACATTTTATTTTACTCAAGGGCTCCTCTCAACTCCCTCCTCATGTTTGCTAATTTCGTCGTGTCTCTGGACCTGAGTTTCAAAATCTTGATTTTTGAATTCCATATCATAGCTAGCGTTGTTATATTTGATTCGCATGTTTGAACACAAAAATCCGATATCACACGAGCCAGGTATGAACATTTTTCATTTACCCACTAGCTCTTCTCAACTCACTCCTCAAATTTGGTATTTTCGTCATGTCTCTCGACCTCAGTTTCAAAATCTTGAATTTTCAATTCCATATCATAGCTAGCGTTGTTAGCTTCGATTCGCATATTTGAACACAAAAATCCGATATCACACGAGCCAGGTATGAACATTTTAATTTACTCAAGGGCTCCTCTCAACTCCCTCCTCATGTTTGCTAATTTTGTCGTGTCTCTCGACCTGAGTTTCAAAATCTTGATTTATTAATTCCATATCATAGCTAGCGTTGTTAGCTTCGATTCGCATGTTTGAACACAAAAATCCGATATCACACAAGCCAGGTATGAACATTTTAATTTACCTACTAGCTCTTCTCAACTCACTCCTCAAATTTGGTATTTTCGTCATGTCTCTCGAACTGAGTTTCAAAATCTTGAATTTTTAATTCCATATCATAGCTAGCGTTGTTAGCTTCGATTCGCATGTTTGAACACAAAAATCCGATATTACACGAGCCAGGTATGAACATTTTAATTTACTCAAGGGCTCCTCTCAACTCACTACTCATGTTTACTATTTTCGTCATGTCTGTGGACCTGAGTTTCAAAATCTTGATTTTTGAATTCCATATCATAGCTAGCGTTGTTAGCTTCGATTCGCATGTTTGAACACAAAAATCCGATATCACACGAGCCAGGTATGAACATTTTAATTTACTCAAGGGCTCCTCTCAACTCCCTCCTCATGTTTGCTAATTTCGTCATGTCTGTCGACCTGAGTTTCAAAATCTTGATTTATTAATTCCATATCAATGCTAGCGTTGTGAGCTTCGATTCCCATGTTTGAACACAAAAATCCGATATCACACAAGCCAGGTATGAACATTTTAATTTACCTACTAGCTCTTCTCAACTGACTCCTCAAATTTGGTAATTTCGTCATGTCTCTCGACCTGAGTTTCAGAATCTTGATTTTTGAATTCCATATCATAACTAGCGTTGTTAGCTTCGATTCGCATGTTTGAACCCAAAAATCCGATATCACACGAGCCACGTATGAACATTTTATTTTACTCAAGGGCTCCTCTCAACTCCCTCCTCATGTTTGCTAATTTCGTCGTGTCTCTGGACCTGAGTTTCAAAATCTTGATTTTTGAATTCCATATCATAGCTAACGTTGTTAGCTTCGATTCGCATGTTTGAACACAAAAATCCGATATCACACGAGCCAGGTATGAACATTTTATTTTACTGAAGGGGTCCTCTCAACTCCCTCCTCATGTTTGCTCATTTCGTCGTGTCTCTGGACCTGAGTTTCAAAATCTTGATTTTTGAATTCCATATCATAGCTAGCGTTGTTAGCTTCGATTCGCATGTTTGAACACAAAAATCCGATATTACACGAGCCAGGTATGAACATTTTAATTTACTCAAGGGCTCCTCTCAACTCACTACTCATGTTTACTAATTTCGTCATGTCTGTGGACCTGAGTTTCAAAATCTTGATTTTTGAATTCCATATCATAGCTAGCGTTGTTAGCTTCGATTCGCATGTTTGAACACAAAAATCCGATATCACACGAGCCAGGTATGAACATTTTAATTTACTCAAGGGCTCCTCTCAACTCCCTCCTCATGTTTGCTAATTTCGTCGTGTCTCTCGACCTGAGTTTCAAAATCTTGATTTATTAATTCCATATCATAGCTAGCGTTGTTAGCTTCGATTCCCATGTTTGAACACAAAAATCCGATATCACATAAGCCAGGTATGAACAATTTAATTTACCTACTAGCTCTTCTCAACTCACTCCTCAAATTTGGTAATTTCGTAATGTCTGTGGACCTGAGTTTCAAAATCTTGATTTTTGAATTCCATATCATAGCTAGCGTTGTTAGCTTCGATTCGCATGTTTGAACCCAAAAATCCGATATCACACGAGCCAGGTATGAACATTTTATTTTACTGAAGGGGTCCTCTCAACTCCCTCCTCATGTTTGCTAATTTCGTCGTGTCTCTGGACCTGAGTTTCAAAATCTTAATTTTTGAATTCCATATCATAGCTAGCGTTGTTAGCTTCGATTCGCATGTTTGAACACAAAAATCCGATATCACACGAGCCAGGTATGAACATTTTATTTTACTGAAGGGGTCCTCTCAACTCCCTCCTCATGTTTGCTAATTTCGTCGTGTCTCTGGACCTGAGTTTCAAAATCTTGATTTTTGAATTTCATATCATAGCTAGCGTTGTTATCTTCGATTCGCATGTTTGAACACAAAAATCCGATATCACACAAGCCAGGTATGAACATTTTAATTTACCTACTAGCTCTTCTCAACTCACTCCTCAAAAGGGCTCCTCTTAACTCACTACTCATGTTTACTAATTTCGTCATGTCTGTGGACCTGAGTTTCAAAATCTTGATTTTTAAATTCCATATCATAGCTAGCGTTGTTAGCTTCGATTCGCATGTTTGAACACAAAAATCCGATATCACACGAGCCAGGTATTAACATTTTAATTTACTCAAGGGCTCCTCTCAACTACCTCCTCATGTTTGCTAATTTCGTCGTGTCTCTCGACCTGAGTTTCAAAATCTTGATTTATTAATTTCATATCATAGCTAGCGTTGTTAGCTTCGATTCGCATGTTTGAACCCAAAAATCCGATAACACACGAGCCAGGTATGAACATTTTATTTTACTCAAGGGCTCCTCTCAACTCCCTCCTCATGTTTGCTAATTTCGTCGTGTCTCTGGACCTGAGTTTCAAAATCTTGATTTTTGAATTCCATATCATAGCTAGCGTTGTTAGCTTCGATTCGCATGTTTGAACACAAAAATCCGATATCACACGAGCCAGGTATGAACATTTTATTTTACTCAAGGGCTCCTCTCAACTCCCTCCTCATGTTTGCTAATTTCGTCGTGTCTCTGGACCTGAGTTTCAAAATCTTGATTTTTGAATTCCATATCATAGCTAGCGTTGTTAGCTTCGATTCGCATGTTTGAACACAAAAATCCGATATTACACGAGCCAGGTATGAACATTTTAATTTACTCAAGGGCTCCTCTCAACTCACTACTCATGTTTACTAATTTCGTCATGTCTGTGGACCTGAGTTTCAAAATCTTGATTTTTGAATTCCATATCATAGCTAGCGTTGTTAGCTTCGATTCCCATGTTTGAACACAAAAATCCGATATCACATAAGCCAGGTATGAACAATTTAATTTACCTACTAGCTCTTCTCAACTCACTCCTCAAATTTGGTAATTTCGTAATGTCTGTGGACCTGAGTTTCAAAATCTTGATTTTTGAATTCCATATCATAGCTAGCGTTGTTAGCTTCGATTCGCATGTTTGAACCCAAAAATCCGATATCACACGAGCCAGGTATGAACATTTTATTTTACTGAAGGGGTCCTCTCAACTCCCTCCTCATGTTTGCTAATTTCGTCGTGTCTCTGGACCTGAGTTTCAAAATCTTGATTTTTGAATTCCATATCATAGCTAGCGTTGTTAGCTTCGATTCGCATGTTTGAACCCAAAAATCCGATATCACACGAGCCAGGTATGAACATTTTATTTTACTGAAGGGGTCCTCTCAACTCCCTCCTCATGTTTGCTAATTTCGTCGTGTCTCTGGACCTGAGTTTCAAAATCTTAATTTTTGAATTCCATATCATAGCTAGCGTTGTTAGCTTCGATTCGCATGTTTGAACACAAAAATCCGATATCACACGAGCCAGGTATGAACATTTTATTTTACTGAAGGGGTCCTCTCAACTCCCTCCTCATGTTTGCTAATTTCGTCGTGTCTCTGGACCTGAGTTTCAAAATCTTAATTTTTGAATTTCATATCATAGCTAGCGTTGTTATCTTCGATTCGCATGTTTGAACACAAAAATCCGATATCACACGAGCCAGGTATGAACATTTTTCATTTACCCACTAGCTCTTCTCAACTCACTCCTCAAATTTGCTAATTTCGTCATGTCTCTCGACCTGAGTTTCAAAATCTTGAATTTTCAATTCCATATCATAGCTAGCGTTGTTAGCTTCGATTCGCATGTTTGAACACAAAAATCCGATATCACACGAGCCAGGTATGAACATTTTATTTTACTGAAGGGGTCCTCTCAACTCCCTCCTCATGTTTGCTAATTTCGTCGTGTCTCTGGACCTGAGTTTCAAAATCTTGATTTTTGAATTCCATATCATAGCTAGCGTTGTTAGCTTCGATTCGCATGTTTGAACACAAAAATCCGATATTACACGAGCCAGGTATGAACATTTTAATTTACTCAAGGGCTCCTCTCACCTCACTACTCATGTTTGCTAATTTCGTCATGTCTCTCGACCGGAGTTTCAAAATCTTGATTTTTGAATTCCATATCATAGCTAGCGTTGTTAGCTTCGATTCGCATGTTTGAACACAAAAATCCGATATTACACGAGCCAGGTATGACCATTTTAATTTACTCAAGGGCTCCTCTCAACTCACTACTCATGTTTGCTAATTTCGTCGTGTCTCTCGACCTGAGTTTCAAAATCTTGATTTTTTAATTCCATATCATAGCTAGCGTTGTTAGCTTCGATTCGCATGTTTGAACACAAAAATACGATATTACACAAGCCAGGTATGAACATTTTAATTTACTCAAGGGCTCCTCTCAACTCCCTCCTCATGTTTGCTAATTTCGTCGTGTCTCTCGACCTGAGTTTCAAAATGTTGATTTATTAATTCCATATCAATAAGCGTTGTGAGCTTCGATTCCCATGTTTGAACACAAAAATCCGATATCACACAAGCCAGGTATGAAGATTTTAATTTACCTACTAGCTCTTCTCAACTCACTCCTCAAATTTGGTAATTTCGTCATGTCTCTCGACCTCAGTTTCAAAATCTTGAATTTTCAATTCCATATCATAGCTAGCGTTGTTAGCTTCGATTCGCATATTTGAACACAAAAATCCGATATCACACGAGCCAGGTATGAACATTTTAATTTACTCAAGGGCTCCTCTCAACTCCCTCCTCATGTTTGCTAATTTTGTCGTGTCTCTCGACCTGAGTTTCAAAATCTTGATTTATTAATTCCATATCATAGCTAGCGTTGTTAGCTTCGATTCGCATGTTTGAACACAAAAATCCGATATCACACAAGCCAGGTATGAACATTTTAATTTACCTACTAGCTCTTCTCAACTCACTCCTCAAATTTGGTATTTTCGTCATGTCTCTCGAACTGAGTTTCAAAATCTTGAATTTTTAATTCCATATCATAGCTAGCGTTGTTAGCTTCGATTCGCATGTTTGAACACAAAAATCCGATATTACACGAGCCAGGTATGAACATTTTAATTTACTCAAGGGCTCCTCTCAACTCACTACTCATGTTTACTATTTTCGTCATGTCTGTGGACCTGAGTTTCAAAATCTTGATTTTTGAATTCCATATCATAGCTAGCGTTGTTAGCTTCGATTCGCATGTTTGAACACAAAAATCCGATATCACACGAGCCAGGTATGAACATTTTAATTTACTCAAGGGCTCCTCTCAACTCCCTCCTCATGTTTGCTAATTTCGTCATGTCTGTCGACCTGAGTTTCAAAATCTTGATTTATTAATTCCATATCAATGCTAGCGTTGTGAGCTTCGATTCCCATGTTTGAACACAAAAATCCGATATCACACAAGCCAGGTATGAACATTTTAATTTACCTACTAGCTCTTCTCAACTGACTCCTCAAATTTGGTAATTTCGTCATGTCTCTCGACCTGAGTTTCAGAATCTTGATTTTTGAATTCCATATCATAACTAGCGTTGTTAGCTTCGATTCGCATGTTTGAACCCAAAAATCCGATATCACACGAGCCACGTATGAACATTTTATTTTACTCAAGGGCTCCTCTCAACTCCCTCCTCATGTTTGCTAATTTCGTCGTGTCTCTGGACCTGAGTTTCAAAATCTTGATTTTTGAATTCCATATCATAGCTAACGTTGTTAGCTTCGATTCGCATGTTTGAACACAAAAATCCGATATCACACGAGCCAGGTATGAACATTTTATTTTACTGAAGGGGTCCTCTCAACTCCCTCCTCATGTTTGCTCATTTCGTCGTGTCTCTGGACCTGAGTTTCAAAATCTTGATTTTTGAATTCCATATCATAGCTAGCGTTGTTAGCTTCGATTCGCATGTTTGAACACAAAAATCCGATATTACACGAGCCAGGTATGAACATTTTAATTTACTCAAGGGCTCCTCTCAACTCACTACTCATGTTTACTAATTTCGTCATGTCTGTGGACCTGAGTTTCAAAATCTTGATTTTTGAATTCCATATCATAGCTAGCGTTGTTAGCTTCGATTCGCATGTTTGAACACAAAAATCCGATATCACACGAGCCAGGTATGAACATTTTAATTTACTCAAGGGCTCCTCTCAACTCCCTCCTCATGTTTGCTAATTTCGTCGTGTCTCTCGACCTGAGTTTCAAAATCTTGATTTATTAATTCCATATCATAGCTAGCGTTGTTAGCTTCGATTCCCATGTTTGAACACAAAAATCCGATATCACATAAGCCAGGTATGAACAATTTAATTTACCTACTAGCTCTTCTCAACTCACTCCTCAAATTTGGTAATTTCGTAATGTCTGTGGACCTGAGTTTCAAAATCTTGATTTTTGAATTCCATATCATAGCTAGCGTTGTTAGCTTCGATTCGCATGTTTGAACCCAAAAATCCGATATCACACGAGCCAGGTATGAACATTTTATTTTACTGAAGGGGTCCTCTCAACTCCCTCCTCATGTTTGCTAATTTCGTCGTGTCTCTGGACCTGAGTTTCAAAATCTTAATTTTTGAATTCCATATCATAGCTAGCGTTGTTAGCTTCGATTCGCATGTTTGAACACAAAAATCCGATATCACACGAGCCAGGTATGAACATTTTATTTTACTGAAGGGGTCCTCTCAACTCCCTCCTCATGTTTGCTAATTTCGTCGTGTCTCTGGACCTGAGTTTCAAAATCTTGATTTTTGAATTTCATATCATAGCTAGCGTTGTTATCTTCGATTCGCATGTTTGAACACAAAAATCCGATATCACACAAGCCAGGTATGAACATTTTAATTTACCTACTAGCTCTTCTCAACTCACTCCTCAAAAGGGCTCCTCTTAACTCACTACTCATGTTTACTAATTTCGTCATGTCTGTGGACCTGAGTTTCAAAATCTTGATTTTTAAATTCCATATCATAGCTAGCGTTGTTAGCTTCGATTCGCATGTTTGAACACAAAAATCCGATATCACACGAGCCAGGTATTAACATTTTAATTTACTCAAGGGCTCCTCTCAACTACCTCCTCATGTTTGCTAATTTCGTCGTGTCTCTCGACCTGAGTTTCAAAATCTTGATTTATTAATTTCATATCATAGCTAGCGTTGTTAGCTTCGATTCGCATGTTTGAACCCAAAAATCCGATAACACACGAGCCAGGTATGAACATTTTATTTTACTCAAGGGCTCCTCTCAACTCCCTCCTCATGTTTGCTAATTTCGTCGTGTCTCTGGACCTGAGTTTCAAAATCTTGATTTTTGAATTCCATATCATAGCTAGCGTTGTTAGCTTCGATTCGCATGTTTGAACACAAAAATCCGATATCACACGAGCCAGGTATGAACATTTTATTTTACTCAAGGGCTCCTCTCAACTCCCTCCTCATGTTTGCTAATTTCGTCGTGTCTCTGGACCTGAGTTTCAAAATCTTGATTTTTGAATTCCATATCATAGCTAGCGTTGTTAGCTTCGATTCGCATGTTTGAACACAAAAATCCGATATTACACGAGCCAGGTATGAACATTTTAATTTACTCAAGGGCTCCTCTCAACTCACTACTCATGTTTACTAATTTCGTCATGTCTGTGGACCTGAGTTTCAAAATCTTGATTTTTGAATTCCATATCATAGCTAGCGTTGCTAGCTTCGATTCCCATGTTTGAACACAAAAATCCGATATCACATAAGCCAGGTATGAACAATTTAATTTACCTACTAGCTCTTCTCAACTCACTCCTCAAATTTGGTAATTTCGTAATGTCTGTGGACCTGAGTTTCAAAATCTTGATTTTTGAATTCCATATCATAGCTAGCGTTGTTAGCTTCGATTCGCATGTTTGAACCCAAAAATCCGATATCACACGAGCCAGGTATGAACATTTTATTTTACTGAAGGGGTCCTCTCAACTCCCTCCTCATGTTTGCTAATTTCGTCGTGTCTCTGGACCTGAGTTTCAAAATCTTGATTTTTGAATTCCATATCATAGCTAGCGTTGTTAGCTTCGATTCGCATGTTTGAACCCAAAAATCCGATATCACACGAGCCAGGTATGAACATTTTATTTTACTGAAGGGGTCCTCTCAACTCCCTCCTCATGTTTGCTAATTTCGTCGTGTCTCTGGACCTGAGTTTCAAAATCTTAATTTTTGAATTCCATATCATAGCTAGCGTTGTTAGCTTCGATTCGCATGTTTGAACACAAAAATCCGATATCACACGAGCCAGGTATGAACATTTTATTTTACTGAAGGGGTCCTCTCAACTCCCTCCTCATGTTTGCTAATTTCGTCGTGTCTCTGGACCTGAGTTTCAAAATCTTAATTTTTGAATTTCATATCATAGCTAGCGTTGTTATCTTCGATTCGCATGTTTGAACACAAAAATCCGATATCACACGAGCCAGGTATGAACATTTTTCATTTACCCACTAGCTCTTCTCAACTCACTCCTCAAATTTGCTAATTTCGTCATGTCTCTCGACCTGAGTTTCAAAATCTTGAATTTTCAATTCCATATCATAGCTAGCGTTGTTAGCTTCGATTCGCATGTTTGAACACAAAAATCCGATATCACACGAGCCAGGTATGAACATTTTATTTTACTGAAGGGGTCCTCTCAACTCCCTCCTCATGTTTGCTAATTTCGTCGTGTCTCTGGACCTGAGTTTCAAAATCTTGATTTTTGAATTCCATATCATAGCTAGCGTTGTTAGCTTCGATTCGCATGTTTGAACACAAAAATCCGATATTACACGAGCCAGGTATGAACATTTTAATTTACTCAAGGGCTCCTCTCACCTCACTACTCATGTTTGCTAATTTCGTCATGTCTCTCGACCGGAGTTTCAAAATCTTGATTTTTGAATTCCATATCATAGCTAGCGTTGTTAGCTTCGATTCGCATGTTTGAACACAAAAATCCGATATTACACGAGCCAGGTATGACCATTTTAATTTACTCAAGGGCTCCTCTCAACTCACTACTCATGTTTGCTAATTTCGTCGTGTCTCTGGACCTGAGTTTCAAAATCTTGATTTTTTAATTCCATATCATAGCTAACGTTGTTAGCTTCGATTCGCATGTTTGAACACAAAAATCCGATATCACACGAGCCAGGTATGAACATTTTATTTTACTGAAGGGGTCCTCTCAACTCCCTCCTCATGTTTGCTCATTTCGTCGTGTCTCTGGACCTGAGTTTCAAAATCTTGATTTTTGAATTCCATATCATAGCTAGCGTTGTTAGCTTCGATTCGCATGTTTGAACACAAAAATCCGATATTACACGAGCCAGGTATGAACATTTTAATTTACTCAAGGGCTCCTCTTAACTCACTACTCATGTTTACTAATTTCGTCATGTCTGTGGACCTGAGTTTCAAAATCTTGATTTTTGAATTCCATATCATAGCTAGCGTTGTTAGCTTCGATTCGCATGTTTGAACACAAAAATCCGATATCACACGAGCCAGGTATGAACATTTTAATTTACTCAAGGGCTCCTCTCAACTCCCTCCTCATGTTTGCTAATTTCGTCGTGTCTCTCGACCTGAGTTTCAAAATCTTGATTTATTAATTCCATATCATAGCTAGCGTTGTTAGCTTCGATTCCCATGTTTGAACACAAAAATCCGATATCACATAAGCCAGGTATGAACAATTTAATTTACCTACTAGCTCTTCTCAACTCACTCCTCAAATTTGGTAATTTCGTAATGTCTGTGGACCTGAGTTTCAAAATCTTGATTTTTGAATTCCATATCATAGCTAGCGTTGTTAGCTTCGATTCGCATGTTTGAACCCAAAAATCCGATATCACACGAGCCAGGTATGAACATTTTATTTTACTGAAGGGGTCCTCTCAACTCCCTCCTCATGTTTGCTAATTTCGTCGTGTCTCTGGACCTGAGTTTCAAAATCTTAATTTTTGAATTCCATATCATAGCTAGCGTTGTTAGCTTCGATTCGCATGTTTGAACACAAAAATCCGATATCACACGAGCCAGGTATGAACATTTTATTTTACTGAAGGGGTCCTCTCAACTCCCTCCTCATGTTTGCTAATTTCGTCGTGTCTCTGGACCTGAGTTTCAAAATCTTGATTTTTGAATTTCATATCATAGCTAGCGTTGTTATCTTCGATTCGCATGTTTGAACACAAAAATCCGATATCACACAAGCCAGGTATGAACATTTTAATTTACCTACTAGCTCTTCTCAACTCACTCCTCAAAAGGGCTCCTCTTAACTCACTACTCATGTTTACTAATTTCGTCATGTCTGTGGACCTGAGTTTCAAAATCTTGATTTTTAAATTCCATATCATAGCTAGCGTTGTTAGCTTCGATTCGCATGTTTGAACACAAAAATCCGATATCACACGAGCCAGGTATTAACATTTTAATTTACTCAAGGGCTCCTCTCAACTACCTCCTCATGTTTGCTAATTTCGTCGTGTCTCTCGACCTGAGTTTCAAAATCTTGATTTATTAATTTCATATCATAGCTAGCGTTGTTAGCTTCGATTCGCATGTTTGAACCCAAAAATCCGATAACACACGAGCCAGGTATGAACATTTTATTTTACTCAAGGGCTCCTCTCAACTCCCTCCTCATGTTTGCTAATTTCGTCGTGTCTCTGGACCTGAGTTTCAAAATCTTGATTTTTGAATTCCATATCATAGCTAGCGTTGTTAGCTTCGATTCGCATGTTTGAACACAAAAATCCGATATCACACGAGCCAGGTATGAACATTTTATTTTACTCAAGGGCTCCTCTCAACTCCCTCCTCATGTTTGCTAATTTCGTCGTGTCTCTGGACCTGAGTTTCAAAATCTTGATTTTTGAATTCCATATCATAGCTAGCGTTGTTAGCTTCGATTCGCATGTTTGAACACAAAAATCCGATATTACACGAGCCAGGTATGAACATTTTAATTTACTCAAGGGCTCCTCTCAACTCACTACTCATGTTTACTAATTTCGTCATGTCTGTGGACCTGAGTTTCAAAATCTTGATTTTTGAATTCCATATCATAGCTAGCGTTGTTAGCTTCGATTCCCATGTTTGAACACAAAAATCCGATATCACATAAGCCAGGTATGAACAATTTAATTTACCTACTAGCTCTTCTCAACTCACTCCTCAAATTTGGTAATTTCGTAATGTCTGTGGACCTGAGTTTCAAAATCTTGATTTTTGAATTCCATATCATAGCTAGCGTTGTTAGCTTCGATTCGCATGTTTGAACCCAAAAATCCGATATCACACGAGCCAGGTATGAACATTTTATTTTACTGAAGGGGTCCTCTCAACTCCCTCCTCATGTTTGCTAATTTCGTCGTGTCTCTGGACCTGAGTTTCAAAATCTTGATTTTTGAATTCCATATCATAGCTAGCGTTGTTAGCTTCGATTCGCATGTTTGAACCCAAAAATCCGATATCACACGAGCCAGGTATGAACATTTTATTTTACTGAAGGGGTCCTCTCAACTCCCTCCTCATGTTTGCTAATTTCGTCGTGTCTCTGGACCTGAGTTTCAAAATCTTAATTTTTGAATTCCATATCATAGCTAGCGTTGTTAGCTTCGATTCGCATGTTTGAACACAAAAATCCGATATCACACGAGCCAGGTATGAACATTTTATTTTACTGAAGGGGTCCTCTCAACTCCCTCCTCATGTTTGCTAATTTCGTCGTGTCTCTGGACCTGAGTTTCAAAATCTTAATTTTTGAATTTCATATCATAGCTAGCGTTGTTATCTTCGATTCGCATGTTTGAACACAAAAATCCGATATCACACGAGCCAGGTATGAACATTTTTCATTTACCCACTAGCTCTTCTCAACTCACTCCTCAAATTTGCTAATTTCGTCATGTCTCTCGACCTGAGTTTCAAAATCTTGAATTTTCAATTCCATATCATAGCTAGCGTTGTTAGCTTCGATTCGCATGTTTGAACACAAAAATCCGATATCACACGAGCCAGGTATGAACATTTTATTTTACTGAAGGGGTCCTCTCAACTCCCTCCTCATGTTTGCTAATTTCGTCGTGTCTCTGGACCTGAGTTTCAAAATCTTGATTTTTGAATTCCATATCATAGCTAGCGTTGTTAGCTTCGATTCGCATGTTTGAACACAAAAATCCGATATTACACGAGCCAGGTATGAACATTTTAATTTACTCAAGGGCTCCTCTCACCTCACTACTCATGTTTGCTAATTTCGTCATGTCTCTCGACCGGAGTTTCAAAATCTTGATTTTTGAATTCCATATCATAGCTAGCGTTGTTAGCTTCGATTCGCATGTTTGAACACAAAAATCCGATATTACACGAGCCAGGTATGACCATTTTAATTTACTCAAGGGCTCCTCTCAACTCACTACTCATGTTTGCTAATTTCGTCGTGTCTCTCGACCTGAGTTTCAAAATCTTGATTTTTTAATTCCATATCATAGCTAGCGTTGTTAGCTTCGATTCGCATGTTGGAACACAAAAATACGATATTACACAAGCCAGGTATGAACATTTTAATTTACTCAAGGGCTCCTCTCAACTCCCTCCTCATGTTTGCTAATTTCGTCGTGTCTCTCGACCTGAGTTTCAAAATGTTGATTTATTAATTCCATATCAATAAGCGTTGTGAGCTTCGATTCCCATGTTTGAACACAAAAATCCGATATCACACAAGCCAGGTATGAAGATTTTAATTTACCTACTAGCTCTTCTCAACTCACTCCTCAAATTTGGTAATTTCGTCATGTCTCTCGACCTGAGTTTCAAAATCTTGAATATTTAATTCCATATCATAGCTAGCGTTGTTAGCTTCGATTCGCATGTTTGAACACAAAAATCCGATATTACACGAGCCAGGTATGAACATTTTCATTTACCTACTAGCTCTTCTCAACTCACTCCTCAAATTTGGTATTTTCGTCATGTCTCTCGAACTGAGTTTCAAAATCTTAAATTTTTAATTCCATATCATAGCTAGCGTTGTTAGCTTCGATTCGCATGTTTGAACACAAAAATCCGATATTACACGAGCCAGGTATGAACATTTTAATTTACTCAAGGGCTCCTCTCAACTCACTACTCATGTTTACTATTTTCGTCATGTCTGTGGACCTGAGTTTCAAAATCTTGATTTTTGAATTCCATATCATAGCTAGCGTTGTTAGCTTCGATTCGCATGTTTGAACACAAAAATCCGATATCACACGAGCCAGGTATGAACATTTTAATTTACTCAAGGGCTCCTCTCAACTCCCTCCTCATGTTTGCTAATTTCGTCGTGTCTCTCGACCTGAGTTTCAAAATCTTGATTTATTAATTCCATATCATAGCTAGCGTTGTTAGCGTCGATTCGCATGTTTGAACACAAAAATCCGATATCACACAAGCCAGGTATGAACATTTTAATTTACCTACTAGCTCTTCTCAACTCACTCCTCAAATTTGGTAATTTCGTCATGTCTCTCGACCTGAGTTTCAGAATCTTGATTTTTGAATTCCATATCATAACTAGCGTTGTTAGCTTCGATTCGCATGTTTGAACCCAAAAATCCGATATCACACGAGCCACGTATGAACATTTTATTTTACTCAAGGGCTCCTCTCAACTCCCTCCTCATGTTTGCTAATTTCGTCGTGTCTCTGGACCTGAGTTTCAAAATCTTGATTTTTGAATTCCATATCATAGCTAGCGTTGTTATATTTGATTCGCATGTTTGAACACAAAAATCCGATATCACACGAGCCAGGTATGAACATTTTTCATTTACCCACTAGCTCTTCTCAACTCACTCCTCAAATTTGGTATTTTCGTCATGTCTCTCGACCTCAGTTTCAAAATCTTGAATTTTCAATTCCATATCATAGCTAGCGTTGTTAGCTTCGATTCGCATATTTGAACACAAAAATCCGATATCACACGAGCCAGGTATGAACATTTTAATTTACTCAAGGGCTCCTCTCAACTCCCTCCTCATGTTTGCTAATTTTGTCGTGTCTCTCGACCTGAGTTTCAAAATCTTGATTTATTAATTCCATATCATAGCTAGCGTTGTTAGCTTCGATTCGCATGTTTGAACACAAAAATCCGATATCACACAAGCCAGGTATGAACATTTTAATTTACCTACTAGCTCTTCTCAACTCACTCCTCAAATTTGGTATTTTCGTCATGTCTCTCGAACTGAGTTTCAAAATCTTGAATTTTTAATTCCATATCATAGCTAGCGTTGTTAGCTTCGATTCGCATGTTTGAACACAAAAATCCGATATTACACGAGCCAGGTATGAACATTTTCATTTACCTACTAGCTCTTCTCAACTCACTCCTCAAATTTGGTATTTTCGTCATGTCTCTCGAACTGAGTTTCAAAATCTTGAATTTTTAATTCCATATCATAGCTAGCGTTGTTAGCTTCGATTCGCATGTTTGAACACAAAAATCCGATATCACACGAGCCAGGTATGAACATTTTAATTTACTCAAGGGCTCCTCTCAACTCCCTCCTCATGTTTGCTAATTTTGTCGTGTCTCTCGACCTGAGTTTCAAAATCTTGATTTATTAATTCCATATCATAGCTAGCGTTGTTAGCTTCGATTCGCATGTTTGAACACAAAAATCCGATATCACACAAGCCAGGTATGAACATTTTAATTTACCTACTAGCTCTTCTCAACTCACTCCTCAAATTTGGTATTTTCGTCATGTCTCTCGAACTGAGTTTCAAAATCTTGAATTTTTAATTCCATATCATAGCTAGCGTTGTTATCTTCGATTCGCATGTTTGAACACAAAAATCCGATATTACACGAGCCAGGTATGAACATTTTAATTTACTCAAGGGCTCCTCTCAACTCACTACTCATGTTTACTATTTTCGTCATGTCTGTGGACCTGAGTTTCAAAATCTTGATTTTTGAATTCCATATCATAGCTAGCGTTGTTAGCTTCGATTCGCATGTTTGAACACAAAAATCCGATATCACACGAGCCAGGTATGAACATTTTAATTTACTCAAGGGCTCCTCTCAACTCCCTCCTCATGTTTGCTAATTTCGTCGTGTCTGTCGACCTGAGTTTCAAAATGTTGATTTATTAATTCCATATCAATGCTAGCGTTGTGAGCTTCGATTCCCATGTTTGAACACAAAAATCCGATATCACACAAGCCAGGTATGAACATTTTAATTTACCTACTAGCTCTTCTCAACTCACTCCGCAAATTTGGTAATTTCGTCATGTCTCTCGACCTGAGTTTCAGAATCTTGATTTTTGAATTCCATATCATAACTAGCGTTATTAGCTTCGATTCGCATGTTTGAACCCAAAAATCCGATATCACACGAGCCACGTATGAACATTTTATTTTACTCAAGGGCTCCTCTCAACTCCCTCCTCATGTTTGCTAATTTCGTCGTGTCTCTGGACCTGAGTTTCAAAATCTTGATTTTTGAATTCCATATCATAGCTAGCGTTGTTAGCTTCGATTCGCATGTTTGAACACAAAAATCCGATATCACACGAGCCAGGTATGAACATTTTATTTTACTGAAGGGGTCCTCTCAACTCCCTCCTCATGTTTGCTCATTTCGTCGTGTCTCTCGACCTGAGTTTCAAAATCTTGATTTTTGAATTCCATATCATAGCTAGCGTTGTTATCTTTGATTCGCATGTTTGAACACCAAAATCCGATATCACACGAGCCAGGTATGAACATTGTTCATTTACCCACTAGCTCTTCTCAACTCACTCCTCAAATTTGGTATTTTCGTCATGTCTCTCGACCTGAGTTTCAAAATCTTGAATTTTCAATTCCATATCATAGCTAGCGTTGTTAGCTTCGATTCGCATGTTTGAACACAAAAATCCGATATCACACGAGCCAGGTATGAACATTTTAATTTACTCAAGGGCTCCTCTCAACTCCCTCCTCATGTTTGCTAATTTTGTCGTGTCTCTCGACCTGAGTTTCAAAATCTTGATTTATTAATTCCATATCATAGCTAGCGTTGTTAGCTTCGATTCGCATGTTTGAACACAAAAATCCGATATCACACGAGCCAGGTATGAACATTTTATTTTACTGAAGGGGTCCTCTCAACTCACTACTCATGTTTGCTCATTTCGTCGTGTCTCTGGACCTGAGTTTCAAAATCTTGATTTTTGAATTCCATATCATAGCTAGCGTTGTTATCTTTGATTCGCATGTTTGAACACAAAAATCCGATATCACACGAGCCAGGTATGAACATTGTTCATTTACCCACTAGCTCTTCTCAACTCACTCCTCAAATTTGGTATTTTCGTCATGTCTCTCGACCTGAGTTTCAAAATCTTGAATTTTCAATTCCATATCATAGCTAGCGTTGTTAGCTTCGATTCGCATGTTTGAACACAAAAAT
Source organism: Azolla caroliniana (assembly GCF_043228905.1). Lineage (NCBI taxonomy): Eukaryota > Viridiplantae > Streptophyta > Polypodiopsida > Salviniales > Salviniaceae > Azolla > Azolla caroliniana. Next base: position 45,587 of record NW_028230437.1, read on the forward strand.
CCGATATCACACGAGCCAGGTATGAACATTTTAATTTACTCAAGGGCTCCTCTCAACTCCCTCCTCATGTTTGCTAATTTCGTCATGTCTCTCAACCTGAGTTTCAAAATCTTGATTTTTGAATTCCATATCATAGCTAGCGTTGTTATCTTCGATTCGCATGTTTGAACACAAAAATCCGATATCACACGAGCCAGGTATGAACATTTTTCATTTACCCACTAGCTCTTCTCAACTCCCTCCTCAAATTTGGTATTTTCGTCATGTCTCTCGACCTGAGTTTCAAAATCTTGATTTTTCAATTCCATATCATAGCTAGCGTTGTTAGCTTCGATTCGCATGTTTGAACACAAAAATCCGATATCACACGAGCCAGGTATAAACATTTTAATTTACTCAAGGGCTCCTCTCAACTCCCTCCTCATGTTTGCTAATTTTGTCGTGTCTCTCGACCTGAGTTTCAAAATCTTGATTTTCTAATTCCATATCATAGCTAGCGTTGTTAGCTTCGATTCGCATGTTTGAACACAAAAATCCGATATTACACGAGCCAGATATGAACATTTTAATTTACTCAAGGGCTACTCTCAACTCACTACTCATGTTTGCTAATTTCGTCATGTCTCTCGAACTGAGTTTCAAAATCTTGATTTTTCAATACCATATCATAGCTGGCGTTGTTAGCTTCGATTCACATGTTTGAACATAAAAATCCGATATCACACGAGCCAGGTATGAACATTTTAATTTACTCAAGGGCTCCTCTCAACTCACTACTCATGTTTGCTAATTTCGTCCTGTCTCTCGAACTGAGTTTCAAAATATTGATTTTTGAATTCCATATCATAGCTAGCGTTGTTAGCTTCGATTCGCATGTTTGAACACAAAAATCCGATATCACACGAGCCAGGTATGAACATTTTAATTTACTCACTAGCTCTTCTCAACTCACTCCTCAAATTTGGTATTTTCGTCATGTCTCTCGACCTGAGTTTCAAAATCTTCATTTTTTAATATCCATATCATAGCTAGCGTTGGTAGCTTCGATTCACATGTTTGAACACAAAAATCCGATATCACACGAGTCAGGTATGAACATTTTCCTTTACCCACTAGCTCTTCTCAACTCACTACTCATGTTCGCTAATTTCGTCCTGTCTCTCGAACTGAGTTTCAAAATCTTGATTTTTGAATTCCATATCATAGCTAGCGTTGTTAGCTTCGATTCGCATGTTTGAACACAAAAATCCGATTTCACACGAGCCAGGTATGAACATTTTATTTTACTCAAGGGCTCCTCTCAACTCCCTCCTCATGTTTGCTAATTTCGTCGTGTCTCTGGACCTGAGTTTCAAAATCTTGATTTTTGAATTCCATATCATAGCTAGCGTTGTTATCTTCGATTCGCATGTTTGAACACAAAAATCCGATATCACACGAGCCAGGTATGAACATTTTCATTTACTCACTAGCTCTTCTCAACTCACTCCTCAAATTTGGTATTTTCGTCATGTCTCTCGATCTGAGTTTCAAAATCTTGATTTTTCAATTCCATATCATGGCTAGCGTTGTTAGCTTCGATTCGCATGTTTGAACACAAAAATCCGATATCACACGAGCCAGGTATGAACATTTTCATTTACTCAAGGGCTCCTCTCAACTCACTACTCATGTTTGGTAATTTAATCATGTCTCTCGACCTGAGTTTCAAAATCTTGAATTTTCAATTCCATATCATGGCTAGCGTTGTTAGCTTCGATTCGCATCTTTGAACACAAAAATCCGATATCACACGAGCCAGGTATGAACATTTTAATTTACCCACAAGCTTTTCTCAACTCACTCCTCAAATTTGGTAATTTCGTCATGTCTCTCGACCTGAGTTTCAAAATCTTGATTTTTTAATTCCATATCATAGCTAGCGTTGTTAGCTTCGATTCGCATTTTTGAACCCAAAAATCCGATATCACACGAGCCAGGTATGAACATTTTCCTTTACCCACTAGCTCTTCTCAACTCACTCCTAAAATTTGGTATTTTCGTCATGTCTCTCGACCTGAGTTTCAAAATCTTGATTTATTAATTCCATATCATAGCTAGCGTTGTTAGCTTCGATTCGCATGTTTGAACACAAAAATCCGATATTACACGAGCCAGCTATGAACATTTTAATTTACTCAAGGGCTCCTCTCAACTCACTACTCATGTTTGCTCATTTCGTCATGTCTCTCGACCTGAGTTTCAAATTCTTGATTTTTGAATTCCATATCATAGCTATTGTTGTTAGCTTCGATTCGCATGTTTGAACACAAAAATCCGATATCAGACGAACCAGGTATGAACATTTTCATTTCCCCACTAGGTCTTCTCAACTCACTCCTCAAATTTGGTATTTTCGTCATGTCTCTAGACCTGAGTTTTAAAATCTTGAATTTTCAATTCCATATCATGGCTACCGTTGTTAGCTTCGATTCGCATGTTTGAACACAAAAATCCGATATCACACGAGCCAGGTATGAACATTTTAATTTACTCAAGGGGTCCTCTCAACTCCCTCCTCATGTTTGCTAATTTTGTCGTGTCTCTCGACCTGAGTTTCAAAATCTTGATTTATAAATTCCATATCATAGCTAGCGTTGTTAGCTTCGATTCGCATGTTTGAACACAAAAATCCGATATCACACGAGCCAGGTATGAACATTTTAATTTACTCAAGGGCTACTCTCAACTCACTACTCATGTTTGCTAATTTCGTCATGTCTCTCGAACTGAGTTTCAAAATCTTGATTTTTGAATTCCATATCATAGCTGGCGTTGTTAGCTTCGATTCACATGTTTGAACATAAAAATCCGATATCACACGAGCCAGGTATGAACATTTTAATTTACTCAAGGGCTCCTCTCAACTCACTACTCATGTTTGCTAATTTCGTCCTGTCTCTCGAACTGAGTTTCAAAATATTGATTTTTTAATTCCATATCATAGCTAGCGTTGTTAGCTTCGATTCGCATATTTGAACACAAAAATCCGATATCACACGAGCCAGGTATGAACATTTTAATTTACTCAAAGGCTCCTATCAACTCACTACTCATGTTTGCTAATTTCGTCATGTCTCTCGACCTGAGATTCAAAATCTTGATTTTTGAATTCCATATCATAGTTAGCGTTGTTAGCTTCGATTCGCATGTTTGAACACAAATATCCGATATTACACGAGCCATGTATGAACATTTTAATTTACTCAAGGGCTTCGCTCAACTCACTACTCATGTTTGCTAATTTCGTCATGTCTCTCGACGGGAGTTTCAAAATCTTGATTTTTGAATTCCATATCATAGTTAGCGTTGTTAGCTTCGATTCGCATGTTTGAACACAAAAATCCGATATCAGACGAGCCAGGTATGAACATTTTCATTTACTCAAGGGCTCCTCTCAACTCCCTCCTCATGTTTGCTAATTTGTCATGTCTCTCGACCTGAGTTTCAAAATCTTGAGTTTTCAATTCCATATCGTGGCTAGCATTTTAATTTACCTACTAGCTCTTCTCAACTCACTCCTCAAATTTGGTAATTTCGTCATGTCTCTCGACTTGAGTTTCAAAATGTTGATTTATTAATTCCATATCATAGCTAGCGTTGTTAGCTTCGATTCGCATGTTTGAACACAAAAATCCGATATTACACGAGCCAACTCACTACTCATGTTTGCTAATTTCGTCATGTCTCTCGACCTGAGTTTCAAAATCTTGATTTTTGAATTCCATATCATAGCTATTGTTGTTAGCTTCGATTCGCATGTTTGAACACAAAAATCCGATATCAGACGAACCAGGTATGAACATTTTCATTTCCCCACTAGGTCTTCTGAACTCACTCCTCAAATTTGGTATTTTCGTCATGTCTCTAGACCTGAGTTTTAAAATCTTGAATTTTCAATTCCATATCATGGCTACCGTTGTTAGCTTCGATTCGCATGTTTGAACACAAAAATCCGATATCACACGAGCCAGGTATGAACATTTTAATTTACTCAAGGGGTCCTCTCAACTCCCTCCTCATGTTTGCTAATTTTGTCGTGTCTCTCGACCTGAGTTTCAAAATCTTGATTTATAAATTCCATATCATAGCTAGCGTTGTTAGCTTCGATTCGCATGTTTGAACACAAAAATCCGATATCACACGAGCCAGGTATGAACATTTTAATTTACTCAAGGGCTACTCTCAACTCACTACTCATGTTTGCTAATTTCGTCATGTCTCTCGAACTGAGTTTCAAAATCTTGATTTTTGAATTCCATATCATAGCTGGCGTTGTTAGCTTCGATTCGCATGTTTGAACACAAAAATCCGATATTACACGAGCCAGGTATGAATATTTTAATTTACTCAAGGGCTCCTCTCAACTCACTTCTCAAATTTGGTAATTTAATCATGTCTCCCGACCTGAGTTTCAAAATCCTGATTTTTCAATTCCATATCATAGCTAGCGTTGTTAGCTTCGATTCGCATGTTTGAACACAAAAATCCGATATCACACGAGCCAGGTATGAACATTTTAATTTACTCAAGGGGTCCTCTCAACTCCCTCCTCATGTTTGCTAATTTTGTCGTGTCTCTCGACCTGAGTTTCAAAATCTTGATTTATTAATTCCATATCATAGCTAGTGTTGTTAGCTTCGATTCGCATGTTTGAACACAAAAATCCGATATCACACGAGCCAGGTATGAACATTTTAATTTACTCAAGGGCTACTCTCAACTCACTACTCATGTTTGCTAATTTCGTCATGTCTCTCGAACTGAGTTTCAAAATCTTGATTTTTCAATTCCATATCATAGCTAGCGTTGTTAGCTTCGATTCGCATGTTTGAACACAAATATCCGATATTACACGAGCCATGTATGAACATTTTAATTTACTCAAGGGCTTCGCTCAACTCACTACTCATGTTTGCTAATTTCGTCATGTCTCTCGACGGGAGTTTCAAAATCTTGATTTTTGAATTCCATATCATAGTTAGCGTTGTTAGCTTCGATTCGCATGTTTGAACACAAAAATCCGATATCAGACGAGCCAGGTATGAACATTTTCATTTACTCAAGGGCTCCTCTCAACTCCCTCCTCATGTTTGCTAATTTGTCATGTCTCTCGACCTGAGTTTCAAAATCTTGAGTTTTCAATTCCATATCGTGGCTAGCATTTTAATTTACCTACTAGCTCTTCTCAACTCACTCCTCAAATTTGGTAATTTCGTCATGTCTCTCGACTTGAGTTTCAAAATGTTGATTTATTAATTCCATATCATAGCTAGCGTTGTTAGCTTCGATTCGCATGTTTGAACACAAAAATCCGATATTACACGAGCCAACTCACTACTCATGTTTGCTAATTTCGTCATGTCTCTCGACCTGAGTTTCAAAATCTTGATTTTTGAATTCCATATCATAGCTATTGTTGTTAGCTTCGATTCGCATGTTTGAACACAAAAATCCGATATCAGACGAACCAGGTATGAACATTTTCATTTCCCCACTAGGTCTTCTCAACTCACTCCTCAAATTTGGTATTTTCGTCATGTCTCTAGACCTGAGTTTTAAAATCTTGAATTTTCAATTCCATATCATGGCTACCGTTGTTAGCTTCGATTCGCATGTTTGAACACAAAAATCCGATATCACACGAGCCAGGTATGAACATTTTAATTTACTCAAGGGGTCCTCTCAACTCCCTCCTCATGTTTGCTAATTTTGTCGTGTCTCTCGACCTGAGTTTCAAAATCTTGATTTATAAATTCCATATCATAGCTAGCGTTGTTAGCTTCGATTCGCATGTTTGAACACAAAAATCCGATATCACACGAGCCAGGTATGAACATTTTAATTTACTCAAGGGCTACTCTCAACTCACTACTCATGTTTGCTAATTTCGTCATGTCTCTCGAACTGAGTTTCAAAATCTTGATTTTTGAATTCCATATCATAGCTGGCGTTGTTAGCTTCGATTCGCATGTTTGAACACAAAAATCCGATATTACACGAGCCAGGTATGAATATTTTAATTTACTCAAGGGCTCCTCTCAACTCACTTCTCAAATTTGGTAATTTAATCATGTCTCCCGACCTGAGTTTCAAAATCCTGATTTTTCAATTCCATATCATAGCTAGCGTTGTTAGCTTCGATTCGCATGTTTGAACACAAAAATCCGATATCACACGAGCCAGGTATGAACATTTTAATTTACTCAAGGGGTCCTCTCAACTCCCTCCTCATGTTTGCTAATTTTGTCGTGTCTCTCGACCTGAGTTTCAAAATCTTGATTTATTAATTCCATATCATAGCTAGTGTTGTTAGCTTCGATTCGCATGTTTGAACACAAAAATCCGATATCACACGAGCCAGGTATGAACATTTTAATTTACTCAAGGGCTACTCTCAACTCACTACTCATGTTTGCTAATTTCGTCATGTCTCTCGAACTGAGTTTCAAAATCTTGATTTTTCAATTCCATATCATAGCTAGCGTTGTTAGCTTCGATTCGCATGTTTGAACACAAATATCCGATATTACACGAGCCATGTATGAACATTTTAATTTACTCAAGGGCTTCGCTCAACTCACTACTCATGTTTGCTAATTTCGTCATGTCTCTCGACGGGAGTTTCAAAATCTTGATTTTTGAATTCCATATCATAGTTAGCGTTGTTAGCTTCGATTCGCATGTTTGAACACAAAAATCCGATATCAGACGAGCCAGGTATGAACATTTTCATTTACTCAAGGGCTCCTCTCAACTCCCTCCTCATGTTTGCTAATTTGTCATGTCTCTCGACCTGAGTTTCAAAATCTTGAGTTTTCAATTCCATATCGTGGCTAGCATTTTAATTTACCTACTAGCTCTTCTCAACTCACTCCTCAAATTTGGTAATTTCGTCATGTCTCTCGACTTGAGTTTCAAAATGTTGATTTATTAATTCCATATCATAGCTAGCGTTGTTAGCTTCGATTCGCATGTTTGAACACAAAAATCCGATATTACACGAGCCAACTCACTACTCATGTTTGCTAATTTCATCATGTCTCTCGACCTGAGTTTCAAAATCTTGATTTTTGAATTCCATATCATAGCTATTGTTGTTAGCTTCGATTCGCATGTTTGAACACAAAAATCCGATATCAGACGAACCAGGTATGAACATTTTCATTTCCCCACTAGGTCTTCTCAACTCACTCCTCAAATTTGGTATTTTCGTCATGTCTCTAGACCTGAGTTTTAAAATCTTGAATTTTCAATTCCATATCATGGCTACCGTTGTTAGCTTCGATTCGCATGTTTGAACACAAAAATCCGATATCACACGAGCCAGGTATGAACATTTTAATTTACTCAAGGGGTCCTCTCAACTCCCTCCTCATGTTTGCTAATTTTGTCGTGTCTCTCGACCTGAGTTTCAAAATCTTGATTTATAAATTCCATATCATAGCTAGCGTTGTTAGCTTCGATTCGCATGTTTGAACACAAAAATCCGATATCACACGAGCCAGGTATGAACATTTTAATTTACTCAAGGGCTACTCTCAACTCACTACTCATGTTTGCTAATTTCGTCATGTCTCTCGAACTGAGTTTCAAAATCTTGATTTTTGAATTCCATATCATAGCTGGCGTTGTTAGCTTCGATTCGCATGTTTGAACACAAAAATCCGATATTACACGAGCCAGGTATGAATATTTTAATTTACTCAAGGGCTCCTCTCAACTCACTTCTCAAATTTGGTAATTTAATCATGTCTCCCGACCTGAGTTTCAAAATCCTGATTTTTCAATTCCATATCATAGCTAGCGTTGTTAGCTTCGATTCGCATGTTTGAACACAAAAATCCGATATCACACGAGCCAGGTATGAACATTTTAATTTACTCAAGGGGTCCTCTCAACTCCCTCCTCATGTTTGCTAATTTTGTCGTGTCTCTCGACCTGAGTTTCAAAATCTTGATTTATTAATTCCATATCATAGCTAGTGTTGTTAGCTTCGATTCGCATGTTTGAACACAAAAATCCGATATCACACGAGCCAGGTATGAACATTTTAATTTACTCAAGGGCTACTCTCAACTCACTACTCATGTTTGCTAATTTCGTCATGTCTCTCGAACTGAGTTTCAAAATCTTGATATTTGAATTCCATATCATAGCTGGCGTTGTTAGCTTCGATTCACATGTTTGAACATAAAAATCCGATATCACACGAGCCAGGTATGAACATTTTAATTTACTCAAGGGCTCCTCTCAACTCACTACTCATGTTTGCTAATTTCGTCCTGTCTCTCGAACTGAGTTTCAAAATATTGATTTTTGAATTCCATATCATAGCTAGCGTTCTTAGCGCTATTCGCATGTTTGAACACAAAAATCCGATATCACACGAGCCAGGTATGAACATTTTAATTTACTCAAGGGGTCCTCTCAACTCCCTCCTCATGTTTGCTAATTTTGTCGTGTCTCTCGACCTGAGTTTCAAAATCTTGATTTATAAATTCCATATCATAGCTAGCGTTGTTAGCTTCGATTCGCATGTTTGAACACAAAAATCCGATATCACACGAGCCAGGTATGAATATTTTAATTTACTCAAGGGCTACTCTCAACTCACTACTCATGTTTGCTAATTTCGTCATGTCTCTCGAACTGAGTTTCAAAATCTTGATTTTTGAATTCCATATCATAGCTGGCGTTGTTAGCTTCGATTCACATGTTTGAACATAAAAATCCGATATCACACGAGCCAGGTATGAACATTTTAATTTACTCAAGGGCTCCTCTCAACTCACTACTCATGTTTGCTAATTTCGTCCTGTCTCTCGAACTGAGTTTCAAAATATTGATTTATTAATTCCATATCATAGCTAGCGTTGTTAGCTTCGATTCGCATATTTGAACACAAAAATCCGATATCACACGAGCCAGGTATGAACATTTTCATTTACTCAAGGGCTCCTCTCAACTCACTACTCATGTTTGGTAATTTAATCATGTCTCTCGACCTGAGTTTCAAAATCTTGAATTTTCAATTCCATATCATGGCTAGCGTTGTTAGCTTCGATTCGCATGTTTGAACACAAAAATCCGATATCACACGATCCAGGTATGAACATTTTCATTTACCCACAAGCTCTTCTCAACTCACTCCTCAAATTTGGTAATTTCGTTATGTCTCTCGACCTGAGTTTCAAAATCTTGATTTTTTAATTCCATATCATAGCTAGCGTTGTTAGCTTCGATTCGCATTTTTGAACCCAAAAATCCGATATCACACGAGCCAGTTATGAATATTTTAATTTACTCAAGGGCTCCTCTCAACTCCCTCCTCATGTTTGCTAATTTCGTCGTGTCTCTCGACCTGAGTTTCAAAATCTTGATTTTTTAATTCCATATCATAGCTAGCGTTGTTAGCTTCGATTCACATGTTTGAACACAAAAATCCGATATCACACGAGCCAGGTATGAACATTTTATTTTACTCAAGGGCTCCTCTCAACTCCCTCCTCATGTTTGCTAATTTCGTCGTGTCTCTGGACCTGAGTTTCAAATTCTTGATTTTTTAATTCCATATCATAGCTAGCGTTGTTAGCTTCGATTCGCATGTTTGAACACAAAAATCCGATATTACACGAGCCAGGTATGAACATTTTAATTTACTCAAGGGTTCCTCTCAACTCACTTCTCAAATTTGGTAATTTAATCATGTCTCCCGACCTGAGTTTCAAAATCTTGATTTTTCAATTCCATATCATAGCTGGCGTTGTTAGCTTCGATTCACATGTTTGAACATAAAAATCCGATATCACACGAGCCAGGTATGAACATTTTAATTTACTCAAGGGCTCCTCTCAACTCACTACTCATGTTTGCTAATTTCGTCCTGTCTCTCGAACTGAGTTTCAAAATATTAATTTATTAATTCCATATCATAGCTAGCGTTGTTAGCTTCGATTCGCATATTTGAACACAAAAATCCGATATCACACGAGCCAGGTATGAACATTTTCATTTACTCAAGGGCTCCTCTCAACTCACTACTCATGTTTGGTAATTTAATCATGTCTCTCGACCTGAGTTTCAAAATCTTGAATTTTCAATTCCATATCATGGCTAGCGTTGTTAGCTTCGATTCGCATGTTTGAACACAAAAATCCGATATCACACGATCCAGGTATGAACATTTTCATTTACCCACAAGCTCTTCTCAACTCACTCCTCAAATTTGGTAATTTCGTTATGTCTCTCGACCTGAGTTTCAAAATCTTGATTTTTTAATTCCATATCATAGCTAGCGTTGTTAGCTTCGATTCGCATTTTTGAACCCAAAAATCCGATATCACACGAGCCAGGTATGAATATTTTAATTTACTCAAGGGCTCCTCTCAACTCCCTCCTCATGTTTGCTAATTTCGTCGTGTCTCTCGACCTGAGTTTCAAAATCTTGATTTTTTAATTCCATATCATAGCTAGCGTTGTTAGCTTCGATTCACATGTTTGAACACAAAAATCCGATATCACACGAGCCAGGTATGAACATTTTAATTTACTCAAGGGGTCCTCTCAACTCCCTCCTCATGTTTGCTAATTTTGTCGTGTCTCTCGACCTGAGTTTCAAAATCTTGATTTATAAATTCCATATCATAGCTAGCGTTGTTAGCTTCGATTCGCATGTTTGAACACAAAAATCCGATATCACACGAGCCAGGTATGAATATTTTAATTTACTCAAGGGCTACTCTCAACTCACTACTCATGTTTGCTAATTTCGTCATGTCTCTCGAACTGAGTTTCAAAATCTTGATTTTTGAATTCCATATCATAGCTGGCGTTGTTAGCTTCGATTCACATGTTTGAACATAAAAATCCGATATCACACGAGCCAGGTATGAACATTTTAATTTACTCAAGGGCTCCTCTCAACTCACTACTCATGTTTGCTAATTTCGTCCTGTCTCTCGAACTGAGTTTCAAAATATTGATTTATTAATTCCATATCATAGCTAGCGTTGTTAGCTTCGATTCGCATATTTGAACACAAAAATCCGATATCACACGAGCCAGGTATGAACATTTTCATTTACTCAAGGGCTCCTCTCAACTCACTACTCATGTTTGGTAATTTAATCATGTCTCTCGACCTGAGTTTCAAAATCTTGAATTTTCAATTCCATATCATGGCTAGCGTTGTTAGCTTCGATTCGCATGTTTGAACACAAAAATCCGATATCACACGATCCAGGTATGAACATTTTCATTTACCCACAAGCTCTTCTCAACTCACTCCTCAAATTTGGTAATTTCGTTATGTCTCTCGACCTGAGTTTCAAAATCTTGATTTTTTAATTCCATATCATAGCTAGCGTTGTTAGCTTCGATTCGCATTTTTGAACCCAAAAATCCGATATCACACGAGCCAGGTATGAATATTTTAATTTACTCAAGGGCTCCTCTCAACTCCCTCCTCATGTTTGCTAATTTCGTCGTGTCTCTCGACCTGAGTTTCAAAATCTTGATTTTTTAATTCCATATCATAGCTAGCGTTGTTAGCTTCGATTCACATGTTTGAACACAAAAATCCGATATCACACGAGCCAGGTATGAACATTTTATTTTACTCAAGGGCTCCTCTCAACTCCCTCCTCATGTTTGCTAATTTCGTCGTGTCTCTGGACCTGAGTTTCAAATTCTTGATTTTTTAATTCCATATCATAGCTAGCGTTGTTAGCTTCGATTCGCATGTTTGAACACAAAAATCCGATATTACACGAGCCAGGTATGAACATTTTAATTTACTCAAGGGCTCCTCTCAACTCACTTCTCAAATTTGGTAATTTAATCATGTCTCCCGACCTGAGTTTCAAAATCTTGATTTTTCAATTCCATATCATAGCTAGCGTTGTTAGCTTCGATTCGCATGTTTGAACACAAAAATCCGATATCACACGAGCCAGGTATGAACATTTTAATTTACTCAAGGGGTCCTCTCAACTCCTTCCTCATGTTTGCTAATTTTGTCGTGTCTCTCGACCTGAGTTTCAAAATCTTGATTTATTAATTCCATATCATAGCTAGCGTTGTTAGCTTCGATTCGCATGTTTGAACACAAAAATCGGATATCACACGAGCCAGGTATGAACATTTTAATTTACTCAAGGGCTACTCTCAACTCACTACTCATGTTTGCTAATTTCGTCATGTCTCTCGAACTGAGTTTCAAAATCTTGATTTTTGAATTCCATATCATAGCTGGCGTTGTTAGCTTCGATTCACATGATTGAACATAAAAATCCGATATCACACGAGCCAGGTATGAACATTTTAATTTACTCAAGGGCTCCTCTCAACTCACTACTCATGTTTGCTAATTTCGTCCTGTCTCTCGAACTGAGTTTCAAAATATTGATTTTTTAATTCCATATCATAGCTAGCGTTGTTAGCTTCGATTCGCATATTTGAACACAAAAATCCGATATCACACGAGCCAGGTATGAACATTTTAATTTACTCAAAGGCTCCTATCAACTCACTACTCATGTTTGCTAATTTCGTCATGTCTCTCGACCTGAGATTCAAAATCTTGATTTTTGAATTCCATATCATAGTTAGCGTTGTTAGCTTCGATTCGCATGTTTGAACACAAATATCCGATATTACACGAGCCAGGTATGAACATTTTATTTTACTCAAGGGCTCCTCTCAACTCCCTCCTCATGTTTGCTAATTTCGTCGTGTCTCTGGACCTGAGTTTCAAATTCTTGATTTTTCAATTCCATATCGTGGCTAGCATTGTTAGCTTCGATTCGCATGTTTGAACACAAAAATCCGATATTACACGAGCCAGCTATGAACATTTTAATTTAGTCAAGGGCTCCTCTCAACTCACTCCTCAAATTTGGTAATTTCGTCTCTCGACCTCAGTTTCAAAATCTTGATTTTTCAATTCCATATCATGGCTAGCGTTGTTATCTTCGATTCGCATGTTTGAACACAAAAATCCGATATCACACGAGCCAGGTATGAACATTTTCATTTACTCAAGGGCTCCTCTCAACTCACTACTCATGTTTGGTAATTTAATCATGTCTCTCGACTTGAGTTTCAAAATCTTGATTTTTCAATTCCATATCATAGCTAGCGTTGTTAGCTTCGATTCGCATGTTTGAACACAAAACTCCGATATCACACGAGCCAGGTATGAACATTTTAATTTACCGAAGGGCTCCTCTCAACTCCCTCCTCATGTTTGCTAATTTCGTCGTGTCTCTCGACCTGAGTTTCAAAATCTTGATTTTTGAATTCCATATCATAGCTAGCGTTGTTAGCTTCGATTTGCATGTTTGAACACAAAAATCCGATATCACACGAGCCAGGTATGAATATTTTATTTTACTCAAGGGCTCCTCTCAACTCCCTCCTCATGTTTGCTAATTTCGTCGTGTCTCTGGACCTGAGTTTCAAAATCTTGATTTTTGAATCCCATCTCATAGCTAGCGTTGTTAGCTTTGATTCGCATGTTTGAACATAAAAATCCGATATCACACGAGCCAGGTATGAACATTTTCATTTACTCAAGGGCTCCTCTCAACAAACTACTCATGTTTGGTAATTTAATCACGTCTCTCGACCTGAGTTTCAAAATCTTGATTTTTGATTTCCATATCATAGCTAGCGTTGTTAGCTTCGATTCGCATGTTTGAACACAAAAATCCGATATCACACGAGCCAGGTATGAATATTTTAATTTACTCAAGGGCTCCTCTCAACTCACTCCACAAATTTGGTAATGTCATCATGTCTCTCGACCTGAGTTTCAAAATCTTGATTTTTGAATTCCATATCATGGCTAGCGTTGTTATTTTCGATTCGCATGTTTGAACACAAAAATCCGATACCACACGAGCCAGGTATTAATATTTTCATTTACTCAAGGGCTCCTCTCTACTCACTACTCACGTTTGGTAATTTAATCATATCTCTCGAACCAGGTATGAACATTTTCATTTACCCACTAGCTCTTCTCAACTCACTCCTCAAATTTGGTATTTTCGTCATGTCTCTAGACCTGAGTTTCAAAATCTTGAATTTTCAAATCCATATCATGGCTAGCGTTGTTAGCTTCGATTCACATGTTTGAACACAAAAATCCGATATCACACAAACCAGGTATGAACATTTTAATTTACCCACTAGCTCTTCTGAACTCAGTCCTCAAATTTGGTATTTTCGTCATGTCTCTCGACCTGAGTTTCAAAATCTTGATTTTTTAATTCCATATCATAGCTAGCGTTGTTAGCTTCGATTCGCATGTTTGAACACAAAAATCCGATATTACACGAGCCAGGTATGAACATTTTCATTTACTCAAGGGCTCCTCTCAACTCCCTCCTCAAATTTGGTAATTTCGTCATGTCTCTCGACCTGAGTTTCAAAATCTTTATTTATCAATTCCATATCATGGCTAGCGTTGTTATCTTCGATTCGCATGTTCGAACACAAAAATCCGATATCACACGAGCTAGGTATGAACATTTTCATTTACTCAAGGGCTCCTCTCAACTCACTCCTCAAATTTGGTAATTTCGTCATGTCTCTCGACCTGAGTTTTAAAATCTTGATTTTTCAATTCCATATCATGGCTAGCGTTGTTATCTTCGATTCGCATGTTCGAACACAAAAATCCGATATTACACGAGCCAGGTATGAACATTTTCATTTACTCAAGGGCTCCTCTCAACTCACTTCTCAAATTTGGTAATTTAATCATGTCTCCCGACCTGAGTTTCAAAATCTTGATTTTTCAATTCCATATCATAGCTAGCGTTGTTAGCTTCGATTCGCATATTTGAACACAAAAATCCGATATCACACGAGCCAGGTATGAACATTTTAATTTACTCAAGGGCTCCTATCAACTCACTCCTCAAAATTGGTAATTGAATCATGTCTCTCGACCTGAGTTTCAAAATCTTCATTTTTTAAAATCCATATCATAGCTAGCGTTGTTAGCTTCGATTCACATGTTTGAACACAAAAATCCGATATCACACGAGCCAGGTATGAACATTTTCATTTACTCAAGGGCTCCTCTCAACTCACTCCTCAAATTTGGTAATTTCGTCCTGTCTCTCGAACTGAGTTTCAAAATCTTGATTTTTGAATTCCATATCATAGCTAGCGTTGTTAGCTTCGATTCGCATCTTTGAACACAAAAATCCGATATCACACGAGCCAGGTATGAATATTTTAATTTACTCAAGGGCTCCTCTCAACTCACTCCTCAAATTTGGTAATGTCATCATGTCTCTCGACCTGAGTTTCAAAATCTTGATTTTTGAATTCCATATCATGGCTAGCGTTGTTATCTTCGATTCGCATGTTTGAACACAAAAATCCGATACCACACGAGCCAGGTATGAACATTTTCATTTACTCAAGGGCTCCTCTCTACTCACTACTCATGTTTGGTAATTTAATCATGTCTCTTGAACCAGGTATGAACATTTTCATTTACCCACTAGCTCTTCTCAACTCACTCCTCAAATTTGGTATTTTCGTCATGTCTCTAGACCTGAGTTTCAAAATCTTGAATTTTCAAATCCATATCATGGCTAGCGTTGTTAGCTTCGATTCACATGTTTGAACACAAAAATCCGATATCACACAAACCAGGTATGAACATTTTAATTTACTCAAGGGCTCCTCTCAACTCACTCCTCAAATTTGGTATTTTCGTCATGTCTCTCGACCTGAGTTTCAAAATCTTGATTTTTCAATTCCATATCATAGCTAGCGTTGTTAGCTTCGATTCGCATGTTTGAACACAAAAATCCGATATCACACGAGCCAGGTATGAACATTTTCATTTACTCAAGGGCTCCTCTCAACTCACTACTCATGTTTGGTAATTTAATCACGTCTCTCGACCTGAGTTTCAAAATCTTGATTTTTCAATACCATATCATAGCTAGCGTTGTTAGCTTCGATTCGCATGTTTGAACACAAAAATCCGATATCACACGAGCCAGGTATGAACATTTTAATTTACTCAAGGGCTCCTCTCAACTCACGACTCATGTTTGGTAATTTAATCACGTCTCTCGACCTGAGTTTCAAAATCTTGATTTTTCAATACCATATCATAGCTAGCGTTGTTAGCTTCGATTCGCATGTTTGAACACAAAAATCCGATATCACACGAGCCAGGTATGAACATTTTAATTTACTCAAGGGCTCCTCTCAACTCGCTCCTCATGTTTGCTAATTTCGTCGTGTCTCTCGACCTGAGTTTCAAAATCTTGATTTTCTAATTCCATATCATAGCTAGCGTTGTTAGCTTCGATTCGCATGTTTGAACACAAAAATCCGATATTACACGAGCCAGATATGAACATTTTAATTTACTCAAGGGCTCCTCTCAACTCACTACTCATGTTTGCTAATTTCGTCATGTCTCTCGACCGGAGTTTCAAAATCTTGATTTTTGAATTCCATATCATAACTAGCGTTGTTAGCTTCGATTCCCATGTTTGAACACAAAAATCCGATATCACACAAGCCAGGTATGAACATTTTAATTTACCTACTAGCTCTTCTCAACTCACTCCTTAAATTTGGTAATTTCGTCATGTCTCTCGACCTGAGTTTCAAAATCTTGATTTTTTAATTCCATATCATAGCTAGCGTTGTTAGCTTCGATTCGCATGTTTGAACACAAATATCCGATATTACACGAGCCAGGTATGAACATTTTAATTTACTCAAGGGCTTCGCTCAACTCACTACTCATGTTTGCTAATTTCGTCATGTCTCTCGACGGGAGTTTCAAAATCTTGATTTTTGAATTCCATATCTTAGTTAGCGTTGTTAGCTTCGATTCGCATGTTTGAACACAAATATCCGATATTACACGAGCCAGGTATGAACATTTTAATTTACTCAAGGGCTTCGCTAAACTCATTACTCATGTTTGCTAATTTCGTCATGTCTCTCGACGGGAGTTTCAAAATCTTGATTTTTGAATTCCATATCATAGTTAGCGTTGTTAGCTTCGATTCGCATGTTTGAACACAAAAATCCGATATCAGACGAGCCAGGTATGAACATTTTCATTTACTCAAGGGCTCCTCTCAACTCCCTCCTCATGTTTGCTAATTTGTCATGTCTCTCGACCTGAGTTTCAAAATCTTGAGTTTTCAATTCCATATCGTGGCTAGCATTGTTAGCTTCGATTCGCATGTTTGAACACAAAAATTCGATATTACACGAGCCAGCTATGAACATTTTAATTTAGTCAAGGGCTCCTCTCAACTCACTCCTCAAATTTGGTAATTTCGTCATGTCTCTCGACCTGAGTTTCAAAATCTTGATTTTTCAATTCCATATCATAGCTAGCGTTGTTAGCTTCGATTCGCATGTTTGAACAAAAAAATCCGATATCACACGAGCCAGGTATGAACATTTTCATTTACCCACTAGATCTTCTCAACTCACTCCTCAAATTTGGTAATTTCGTCATGTCTCTCGACCTGAGTTTCAAAATCTTGATTTTTTAATTCGATATCATAGCTAGCGTTGTTAGCTTCGATTCGCATGTTTGAACACAAAAATCCGATATTACACGAGCTAGGTATGAACATTTTAATTTACTCAAGGGCTCCTCTCAACTCACTACTCATGTTTGCTAATTTCGTCATGTCTCTCGACCGGAGTTTCAAAATATTGATTTTTGAATTCCATATCATAGCTAGCGTTGTTAGCTTCGATTCGCATGTTTGAACACAAAAATCCGATATCACACGAGCCAGGTATGAACATTTTCATTTACTCAAGGGCTCCTCTCAACTCCCTACTCATGTTTGCTAATTTTGTCATGTCTCTCGACCTGAGATTCAAAATCTTGATTTTTAAATTCCATATCATAGTTAGCGTTGTTAGCTTCGATTCGCATGTTTGAACATAAAAATCCGATATCACACGAGCCAGGTATGAACATTTCCCTTTACCCACTAGCTCTTCTCAACTCACTCCTAAAATTTGGTAATTTCGTCATGTCTCTCGACCTGAGTTTCAAAATTTTGATTATTTAATTCCATATCATAGCTAGCGTTGTTAGCTTCGATTCGCATGTTTGAACACAAAAATCCGATATCACACGAGCCAGATATGAACATTTTAATTTACTCAAGGGCTACTCTCAACTCACTCCTCATGTTTGCTAATTTCGTCATGTCTCTCGAACTGAGTTTCAAAATTTTGATTTTTCAATACCATATCATAGCTGGCGTTGTTAGCTTCGATTCACATGTTTGAACATAAAAATCCGATATCACACGAGCCAGGTATGAACATTTTAATTTACTCAAGGGCTCCTCTCAACTCACTACTCATGTTTGCTAATTTCGTCCTGTCTCTCGAACTGAGTTTCAAAATATTGATTTTTGAATTCCATATCATAGCTAGCGTTGTTAGCTTCGATTCTCATATTTGAACACAAAAATCCGATATCACACGAGCCAGGTATGAATATTTTAATTTACTCAAGGGCTCCTATCAACTCACTCCTCAAATTTGGTAATTGAATCATGTCTCTCGACCTGAGTTTCAAAATCTTCATTTTTTAAAATCCATAGCATAGCTAGCGTTGTTAGCTTCGATTCACATGTTTGAACACAAAAATCCGATATCACACGAGCCAGGTATGAACATTTTCCTTTACCCACTAGCTCTTCTCAACTCACTACTCATGTTTGCTAATTTCGTCCTGTCTCTCGAACTGAGTTTCAAAATCTTGATTTTTGAATTCCATATCATAGCTAGCGTTGTTAGCTTCGATTCGCATCTTTGAACACAAAAATCCAATATCACACGAGCCAGGTATGAATATATTAATTTACTCAAGGGCTCCTCTCAACTCACTCCTCAAATTTGGTAATGTCATCATGTCTCTCGACCTGAGTTTCAAAATCTTGATTTTTGAATTCCATATCATGGCTAGCGTTGTTATCTTCGATTCGCATGTTTGAACACAAAAATCCGATACCACACGAGCCAGGTATGAACATTTTCATTTACTCAAGGGCTCCTCTCTACTCACTACTCATGTTTGGTAATTTAATCATGTCTCTCGAACCAGGTATGAACATTTTCATTTACCCACTAGCTCTTCTCAACTCACTCCTCAAATTTGGTATTTTCGTCATGTCTCTCGACCTGAGTTTCAAAATCTTGATTTTTTAATTCCATATCATAGCTAGCGTTGTTAGCTTCGATTCGCATGTTTGAACACAAAAATCCGATATTACACGAGCCAGGTATGAACATTTTCATTTACTCAAGGGCTCCTCTCAACTCCCTCCTCAAATTTGGTAATTTCGTCATGTCTCTCGACCTGAGTTTCAAAATCTTGATTTATCAATTCCATATCATGGCTAGCGTTGTTATCTTCGATTCGCATGTTCGAACACAAAAATCCGATATCACACGAGCTAGGTATGAACATTTTCATTTACTCAAGGGCTCCTCTCAACTCACTCCTCAAATTTGGTAATTTCGTCATGTCTCTCGACCTGAGTTTTAAAATCTTGATTTTTCAATTCCATATCATGGCTAGCGTTGTTATCTTCGATTCGCATGTTCGAACACAAAAATCCGATATCACACGAGCTAGGAAGAACATTTTCATTTACTCAAGGGCTCCTCTCAACTCACTCCTCAAATTTGGTAATTTAGTCATGTCTCTCGACCTGAGTTTTAAAATCTTGATTTTTCAATTCCATATCGTGGCTAGCGTTGTTATCTTCGATTCGCATGTTTGAACACAAAAATCCGATATTACACGAGCCAGCTATGAACATTTTAATTTAGTCAAGGGCTCCTCTCAACTCACTCCTCAAATTTGGTAATTTCGTCGTGTCTCTCGACCTGAGTTTCAAAATGTTGATTTATTAATTCCATATCATAGCTAGCGTTGTTAGCTTCGATTCGCATGTTTGAACACAAAAATCCGATATCACACGAGCCAGGTATGAACATTTTCATTTACCCACTAGATCTTCTCAACTCACTCCTCAAATTTGGTAATTTCGTCATGTCTCTCGACCTGAGTTTCAAAATCTTGATTTTTTAATTCGATATCATAGCTAGCGTTGTTAGCTTCGATTCGCATGTTTGAACACAAAAATCCGATATTACACGAGCCAGGTATGAACATTTTAATTTACTCAAGGGCTCCTCTCAACTCACTACTCATGTTTGCTAATTTCGTCATGTCTCTCGACCGGAGTTTCAAAATCTTGATTTTTGAATTCCATATCATAGCTAGCGTTGTTAGCTTCGATTCGCATGTTTGAACACAAAAATCCGATATCACACGAGCCAGGTATGAACATTTTCATTTACTCAAGGGCTCCTCTCAACTCCCTCCTCATGTTTGCTAATTTTGTCATGTCTCTCGACCTGAGTTTCAAAATCTTGATTTATAAATTCCATATCGTGGCTAGCATTGTTAGCTTCGATTCGCATGTTTGAACACAAAAATCCGATATTACACGAGCCAGCTATGAACATTTTAATTTAGTCAAGGGCTCCTCTCAACTCACTCCTCAAATTTGGTAATTTCGTCTCTCGACCTCAGTTTCAAAATCTTGATTTTTCAATTCCATATCATGGCTAGCGTTGTTATCTTCGATTCACATGTTTGAACACAAAAATCCGATATCACACGAGCCAGGTATGAACATTTTCATTTACTCAAGGGCTCCTCTCAACTCACTACTCATGTTTGGTAATTTAATCATGTCTCTCGACTTGAGTTTCAAAATCTTGATTTTTCAATTCCATATCAATGCTAGCGTTGTTAGCTTCGATTCGCATGTTTGAACACAAAACTCCGATATCACACGAGCCAGGTATGAACATTTTAATTTACCGAAGGGCTCCTCTCAACTCCCTCCTCATGTTTGCTAATTCCGTCGTGTCTCTCGACCTGAGTTTCAAAATCTTGATTTTTGAATTCCATATCATAGCTAGCGTTGTTAGCTTCGATTCGCATGTTTGAACACAAAAATCCGATATCACACGAGCCAGGTATGAACATTTTATTTTACTCAAGGGCTCCTCTCAACTCCCTCCTCATGTTTCCTAATTTCGTCGTGTCTCTGGACCTGAGTTTCAAAATCTTGATTTTTGAATTCCATCTCATAGCTAGCGTTGTTAGCTTTGATTCGCATGTTTGAACATAGAAATCCGATATCACACAAGCCAGGTATGAACATTTTCATTTACTCAAGGGCTCCTCTCAACTCACTACTCATGTTTGGTAATTTAATCACGTCTCTCGACCTGAGTTTCAAAATCTTGATTTTTGAATTCCATATCATAGCTAGCGTTGTTAGCTTCGATTCGCATGTTTGAACACAAAAATCCGATATCACACGAGCCAGGTATGAACATTTTCATTTACTCAAGGGCTCCTCTCTACTCACTACTCACGTTTGGTAATTTAATCATGTCTCTCGAACCAGGTATGAACATTTTCATTTACCCACTAGCTCTTCTCAACTCACTCCTCAAATTTGGTATTTTCGTCATGTCTCTAGACCTGAGTTTCAAAATCTTGAATTTTCAAATCCATATCATGGCTAGCGATGTTAGCTTCGATTCACATGTTTGAACACAAAAATCCGATATCACACAAACCAGGTATGAACATTTTAATTTACCCACTAGCTCTTCTGAACTCACTCCTCAAATTTGGTATTTTCGTCATGTCTCTCGACCTGAGTTTCAAAATCTTGATTTTTTAATTCCATATCATAGCTAGCGTTGTTAGCTTCGATTCGCATGTTTGAACACAAAAATCCGATATTACACGAGCCAGGTATGAACATTTTCATTTACTCAAGGGCTCCTCTCAACCCCCTCCTCAAATTTGGTAATTTCGTCATGTCTCTCGACCTGAGTTTCAAAATCTTGATTTATCAATTCCATATCATGGCTAGCGTTGTTATCTTCGTTTCGCATGTTCGAACACAAAAATCTGATATCACACGAGCTAGGTATGAACATTTTCATTTACTCAAGGGCTCCTCTCAACTCACTCCTCAAATTTGGTAATTTCGTCATGTCTCTCGACCTGAGTTTTAAAATCTTGATTTTTCAATTCCATATCATGGCTAGCGTTGTTATCTTCGATTCGCATGTTTGAACACAAAAATCCGATATCACACGCGCCAGGTATGAACATTTTCATTTACTCAAGGGCTACTCTCAACTCACTACTCATGTTTGGTAATTTAATCATGTGTCTCGACCTGAGTTTCAAAATCTTGATTTTTCAATACCATATCATAGCTGGCGTTGTTAGCTTCGATTCACATGTTTGAACATAAAAATCCGATATCACACGAGCCAGGTATGAACATTTTAATTTACTCAAGGGCTCCTCTCAACTCACCACTCATGTTTGCTAATTTCGTCCTGTCTCTCGAACTGAGTTTCACAATATTGATTTTTGAATTCCATATCATAGCTAGCGTTGTTAGCTTCGATTCGCATATTTGAACACAAAAATCCGATATCACACGAGCCAGGTATGAACATTTTAATTTACTCAAGGGCTCCTATCAACTCACTCCTCAAATTTGGTAATTGAATCATGTCTCTCGACCTGAGTTTCAAAATCTTCATTTTTTAAAATCCATATCATAGCTAGCGTTGTTAGCTTCGATTCACATGTTTGAACACAAAAATCCAATATCACACGAGCCAGGTATGAACATTTTCCTTTACCCACTAGCTCTTCTCAACTCACTACTCATGTTTGCTAATTTCGTCCTGTCTCTCGAACTGAGTTTCAAAATCTTGATTTTTGAATTCCATATCATAGCTGGCGTTGTTATCTTCGATTCGCATGTTTGAACACAAAAATCCGATATCACACGAGCCAGGTATGAACATTTTCATTTACTCAAGGGCTCCTCTCAACTCACTACTCATGTTTGGTAATTTAATCATGTCTCTCGACCTGAGTTTCAAAATCTTGATTTTTCAATACCATATCATAGCTGGCGTTGTTAGCTTCGATTCACATGTTTGAACATAAAAATCCGATATCACACGAGCCAGGTATGAACATTTTAATTTACTCAAGGGCTCCTCTCAACTCACTACTCATGTTTGCTAATTTCGTCCTGTCTCTCGAACTGAGTTTCACAATATTGATTTTTGAATTCCATATCATAGCTAGCGTTGTTAGCTTCGATTCGCATATTTGAACACAAAAATCCGATATCACACGAGCCAGGTATGAACATTTTAATTTACTCAAGGGCTCCTATCAACTCACTCCTCAAATTTGGTAATTGAATCATGTCTCTCGACCTGAGTTTCAAAATCTTCATTTTTTAAAATCCATATCATAGCTAGCGTTGTTAGCTTCGATTCACATGTTTGAACACAAAAATCCGATATCACACGAGCCAGGTATGAACATTTTCCTTTACCCACTAGCTCTTCTCAACTCACTACTCATGTTTGCTAATTTCGTCCTGTCTCTCGAACTGAGTTTCAAAATCTTGATTTTTGAATTCCATATCATAGCTAGCGTTGTTATCTTCGATTCGCATGTTTGAACACAAAAATCCGATATCACACGAGCCAGGTATGAACATTTTCATTTACTCAAGGGCTCCTCTCAACTCACTACTCATGTTTGGTAATTTAATCATGTCTCTCGACCTGAGTTTCAAAATCTTGATTTTTCAATACCATATCATAGCTGGCGTTGTTAGCTTCGATTCACATGTTTGAACATAAAAATCCGATATCACACGAGCCAGGTATGAACATTTTAATTTACTCAAGGGCTCCTCTCAACTCACTACTCATGTTTGCTAATTTCGTCCTGTCTCTCGAACTGAGTTTCACAATATTGATTTTTGAATTCCATATCATAGCTAGCGTTGTTAGCTTCGATTCGCATATTTGAACACAAAAATCCGATATCACACGAGCCAGGTATGAACATTTTAATTTACTCAAGGGCTCCTATCAACTCACTCCTCAAATTTGGTAATTTCGTCATGTCTCTCGACCTGAGTTTCAAAATCTTCATTTTTTAAAATCCATATCATAGCTAGCGTTGTTAGCTTCGATTCACATGTTTGAACACAAAAATCCGATATCACACGAGCCAGGTATGAACATTTTCCTTTACCCACTAGCTCTTCTCAACTCACTACTCATGTTTGCTAATTTCGTCCTGTCTCTCGAACTGAGTTTCAAAATCTTGATTTTTGAATTCCATATCATAGCTAGCGTTGTTAGCTTCGATTCGCATCTTTGAACACAAAAATCCGATATCACACGAGCCAGGTATGAATATTTTAATTTACTCAAGGGCTCCTCTCAACTCACTCCTCAAATTTGGTAATGTCATCATGTCTCTCGACCTGAGTTTCAAAATCTTGATTTTTGAATTCCATATCATGGCTAGCGTTGTTATCTTCGATTCGCATGTTTGAACACAAAAATCCGATACCACACGAGCCAGGTATGAACATTTTCATTTACTCAAGGGCTCCTCTCTACTCACTACTCATGTTTGGTAATTTAATCATGTCTCTTGAACCAGGTATGAACATTTTCATTTACCCACTAGCTCTTCTCAACTCACTCCTCAAATTTGGTATTTTCGTCATGTCTCTAGACCTGAGTTTCAAAATCTTGAATTTTCAAATCCATATCATGGCTAGCGTTGTTAGCTTCGATTCACATGTTTGAACACAAAAATCCGATATCACACGAGCCAGGTATGAACATTTTAATTTACTCAAGGGCTCCTCTCAACTCACTCCTCAAATTTGGTATTTTCGTCATGTCTCTCGACCTGAGTTTCAAAATCTTGATTTTTTAATTCCATATCATAGCTAGCGTTGTTAGCTTCGATTCGCATGTTTGAACACAAAAATCCGATATTACACGAGCCAGCTATGAACATTTTAATTTAGTCAAGGGCTCCTCTCAACTCACTCCTCAAATTTGGTAATTTCGTCATGTCTCTCGACCTGAGTTTTAAAATCTTGATTTTTCAATTCCATATCATGGCTAGCGTTGTTATCTTCGATTCGCATGTTTGAACACAAAAATCCGATATCACACGAGCCAGGTATGAACATTTTCATTTACTCAAGGGCTCCTCTCAACTCACTACTCATGTTTGGTAATTTAATCACGTCTCTCGACCTGAGTTTCAAAATCTTGATTTTTCAATACCATATCATAGCTAGCGTTGTTAGCTTCGATTCGCATGTTTGAACACAAAAATCCGATATCACACGAGCCAGGTATGAACATTTTAATTTACTCAAGGGCTCCTCTCAACTCGCTCCTCATGTTTGCTAATTTCGTCGTGTCTCTCGACCTGAGTTTCAAAATCTTGATTTGTTAATTCCATATCATAGCTAGCGTTGTTAGCTTCGATTCCCATGTTTGAACACAAAAATCCGATATCACACGAGCCAGGTATGAACATTTTAATTTACCCACTAGCTCTTCTCAACTCACTCCTCAAATTTGGTATTTTCGTCATGTCTCTCGACCTGAGTTTCAAAATCTTGATTTTTTAATTCCATATCATAGCTAGCGTTGTTAGCTTCGATTCGCATGTTTGAACACAAAAATCCGATATTACACGAGCCAGCTATGAACATTTTAATTTAGTCAAGGGCTCCTCTCAACTCACTCCTCAAATTTGGTAATTTCGTCATGTCTCTCGACCTGAGTTTCAAAATCTTGATTTTTCAATTCCATATCATGGCTAGCATTGTTATCTTCGATTCGCATGTTTGAACACAAAAATCCGATATCACACGAGCCAGGTATGAACATTTTCATTTACTCAAGGGCTCCTCTCAACTCACTACTCATGTTTGGTAATTTAATCACGTCTCTCGACCTGAGTTTCAAAATCTTGATTTTTCAATACCATATCATAGCTAGCGTTGTTAGCTTCGATTCGCATGTTTGAACACAAAAATCCGATATCACACGAGCCAGGTATGAACATTTTAATTTACTCAAGGGCTCCTCTCAACTCGCTCCTCATGTTTGCTAATTTCGTCGTGTCTCTCGACCTGAGTTTCAAAATCTTGATTTGTTAATTCCATATCATAGCTAGCGTTGTTAGCTTCGATTCCCATGTTTGTAAACAAAAATCCGATATCACACGAGCCAGGTATGAACATTTTATTTTACTCAAGGGCTCCTCTCAACTCACTCCTCAAATTTGGTAATTTCGTCATGTCTCTCGACCTGAGTTTTAAAATCTTGATTTTTCAATTCCATATCATAGCTGGCGTTGTTAACTTCGATTCACATGTTTGAACATAAAAATCCGATATCACACGAGCCAGGTATGAACATTTTAATTTACTCAAGGGCTCCTCTCAACTAACTACTCATGTTTGCTAATTTCGTCCTGTCTCTCGAACTGAGTTTAGCAATATTGATTTTTGAATTCCATATCATAGCTAGCGTTGTTAGCTTCGATTCGCATATTTGAACACAGA
Organism: Azolla caroliniana; assembly: GCF_043228905.1. Classification (NCBI taxonomy): domain Eukaryota; kingdom Viridiplantae; phylum Streptophyta; class Polypodiopsida; order Salviniales; family Salviniaceae; genus Azolla; species Azolla caroliniana. The sequence goes on from NW_028230437.1 coordinate 72,199, forward strand.
AATCCGATATCACACGAGCCAGGTATGAACATTTTAATTTACTCAAGGGCTCCTATCAACTCACTCCTCAAATTTGGTAATTGAATCATGTCTCTCGACCTGAGTTTCAAAATCTTCATTTTTTAAAATCCATATCATAGCTAGCGTTGTTAGCTTCGATTCACATGTTTGAACACAAAAATCCGATATCACACGAGCCAGGTATGAACATTTTCCTTTACCCACTAGCTCTTCTCAACTCACTACTCATGTTTGCTAATTTCGTCCTGTCTCTCGAACTGAGTTTCAAAATCTTGATTTTTGAATTCCATATCATAGCTAGCGTTGTTAGCTTCGATTCGCATCTTTGAACACAAAAATCCGATATCACACGAGCCAGGTATGAATATTTTAATTTACTCAAGGGCTCCTCTCAACTCACTCCTCAAATTTGGTAATGTCATCATGTCTCTCGACCTGAGTTTCAAAATCTTGATTTTTGAATTCCATATCATGGCTAGCGTTGTTATCTTCGATTCGCATGTTTGAACACAAAAATCCGATACCACACGAGCCAGGTATGAACATTTTCATTTACTCAAGGGCTCCTCTCTACTCACTACTCATGTTTGGTAATTTAATCATGTCTCTCGAACCAGGTATGAACATTTTCATTTACCCACTAGCTCTTCTCAACTCACTCCTCAAATTTGGTATTTTCGTCATGTCTCTCGACCTGAGTTTCAAAATCTTGATTTTTTAATTCCATATCATAGCTAGCGTTGTTAGCTTCGATTCGCATGTTTGAACACAAAAATCCGATATTACACGAGCCAGGTATGAACATTTTCATTTACTCAAGGGCTCCTCTCAACTCCCTCCTCAAATTTGGTAATTTCGTCATGTCTCTCGACCTGAGTTTCAAAATCTTGATTTATCAATTCCATATCATGGCTAGCGTTGTTATCTTCGATTCGCATGTTCGAACACAAAAATCCGATATCACACGAGCTAGGTATGAACATTTTCATTTACTCAAGGGCTCCTCTCAACTCACTCCTCAAATTTGGTAATTTCGTCATGTCTCTCGACCTGAGTTTTAAAATCTTGATTTTTCAATTCCATATCATGGCTAGCGTTGTTATCTTCGATTCGCAGGTTCGAACACAAAAATCCGATATCACACGAGCTAGGTATGAACATTTTCATTTACTCAAGGGCTCCTCTCAACTCACTCCTCAAATTTGGTAATTTCGTCATGTCTCTCGACCTGAGTTTTAAAATCTTGATTTTTCAATTCCATATCGTGGCTAGCGTTGTTATCTTCGATTCGCATGTTTGAACACAAAAATCCGATATTACACGAGCCAGCTATGAACATTTTAATTTAGTCAAGGGCTCCTCTCAACTCACTCCTCAAATTTGGTAATTTCGTCGTGTCTCTCGACCTGAGTTTCAAAATGTTGATTTATTAATTCCATATCATAGCTAGCGTTGTTAGCTTCGATTCGCATGTTTGAACACAAAAATCCGATATCACACGAGCCAGGTATGAACATTTTCATTTACCCACTAGATCTTCTCAACTCACTCCTCAAATTTGGTAATTTCGTCATGTCTCTCGACCTGAGTTTCAAAATCTTGATTTTTTAATTCGATATCATAGCTAGCGTTGTTAGCTTCGATTCGCATGTTTGAACACAAAAATCCGATATTACACGAGCCAGGTATGAACATTTTAATTTACTCAAGGGCTCCTCTCAACTCACTACTCATGTTTGCTAATTTCGTCATGTCTCTCGACCGGAGTTTCAAAATCTTGATTTTTGAATTCCATATCATAGCTAGCGTTGTTAGCTTCGATTCGCATGTTTGAACACAAAAATCCGATATCACACGAGCCAGGTATGAACATTTTCATTTACTCAAGGGCTCCTCTCAACTCCCACCTCATGTTTGCTAATTTTGTCATGTCTCTCGACCTGAGTTTCAAAATCTTGATTTATCAATTCCATATCGTGGCTAGCATTGTTAGCTTCGATTCGCATGTTTGAACACAAAAATCCGATATTACACGAGCCAGCTATGAACATTTTAATTTAGTCAAGGGCTCCTCTCAACTCACTCCTCAAATTTGGTAATTTCGTCTCTCGACCTCAGTTTCAAAATCTTGATTTTTCAATTCCATATCATGGCTAGCGTTGTTATCTTCGATTCACATGTTTGAACACAAAAATCCGATATCACACGAGCCAGGTATGAACATTTTCATTTACTCAAGGGCTCCTCTCAACTCACTACTCGTGTTTGGTAATTTAATCATGTCTGTCGACTTGAGTTTCAAAATCTTGATTTTTCAATTCCATATCAATGCTAGCGTTGTTAGCTTCGATTCGCATGTTTGAACACAAAACTCCGATATCACATGAGCCAGGTATGAACATTTTAATTTACCGAAGGGCTCCTCTCAACTCCCTCCTCATGTTTGCTAATTTCGTCGTGTCTCTCGACCTGAGTTTCAAAATCTTGATTTTTGAATTCCATATCATAGCTAGCGTTGTTAGCTTCGATTCGCATGTTTGAACACAAAAATCCGATATCACACGAGCCAGGTATGAACATTTTATTTTACTCAAGGGCTCCTCTCAACTCCCTCCTCATGTTTGCTAATTTCGTCGTGTCTCTGGACCTGAGTTTCAAAATCTTGATTTTTGAATTCCATCTCATAGCTAGCGTTGTTAGCTTTGATTCGCATGTTTGAACATAAAAATCCGATATCACACGAGCCAGGTATGAACATTTTCATTTACTCAAGGGCTCCTCTCAACTCACTACTCATGTTTGGTAATTTAATCACGTCTCTCGACCTGAGTTTCAAAATCTTGATTTTTGAATTCCATATCATAGCTAGCGTTGTTAGCTTCGATTCGCATGTTTGAACACAAAAATCCGATATCACACGAGCCAGGTATGAATATTTTAATTTACTCAAGGGCTCCTCTCAACTCACTCCTCAAATTTGGTAATGTCATCATGTCTCTCGATCTGAGTTTCAAAATCTTGATTTTTGAATTCCATATCATGGCTAGCGTTGTTATCTTCGATTCGCATGTTTGAACACAAAAATCCGATACCACACGAGCCAGGTATGAACATTTTCATTTACTCAAGGGCTCCTCTCTACTCACTACTCACGTTTGGTAATTTAATCATGTCTCTCGAACCAGGTATGAACATTTTCATTTACCCACTAGCTCTTCTCAACTCACTCCTCAAATTTGGTATTTTCGTCATGTCTCTAGACCTGAGTTTCAAAATCTTGAATTTTCAAATCCATATCATGGCTAGCGTTGTTAGCTTCGATTCACATGTTTGAACACAAAAATCCAATATCACACGAGCCAGGTATGAACATTTTAATTTACTCAAGGGCTCCTCTCAACTCACTCCTCAAATTTGGTATTTTCGTCATGTCTCTCGACCTGAGTTTCAAAATCTTGATTTTTTAATTCCATATCATAGCTAGCGTTGTTAGCTTCGATTCCCATGTTTGAACACAAAAATCCGATATTACACGAGCCAGCTATGAACATTTTAATTTAGTCAAGGGCTCCTCTCAACTCACTCCTCAAATTTGGTAATTTCGTCATGTCTCTCGACCTGAGTTTCAAAATCTTGATTTTTCAATTCCATATCATGGCTAGCGTTGTTATCTTCGATTCGCATGTTTGAACACAAAAATCCGATATCACACGAGCCAGGTATGAACATTTTCATTTACTCAAGGGCTCCTCTCAACTCACTACTCATGTTTGGTAATTTAATCACGTCTCTCGACCTGAGTTTCAAAATCTTGATTTTTCAATACCATATCATAGCTAGCGTTGTTAGCTTCGATTCGCATGTTTGAACACAAAAATCCGATATCACACGAGCCAGGTATGAACATTTTAATTTACTCAAGGGCTCCTCTCAACTCGCTCCTCATGTTTGCTAATTTCGTCGTGTCTCTCGACCTGAGTTTCAAAATCTTGATTTGTTAATTCCATATCATAGCTAGCGTTGTTAGCTTCGATTCCCATGTTTGAACACAAAAATCCGATATCACACAAGCCAGGTATGAACATTTTAATTTACCTACTAGCTCTTCTCAACTCACTCCTCAAATTTGGTAATTTCGTCATGTCTCTCGACCTGAGTTTAAAATCTTGATTTTCTAATTCCATATCATAGCTAGCGTTGTTAGCTTCGATTCGCATGTTTGAACACAAGAATCCGATATTACACGAGCCAGATATGAACATTTTAATTTACTCAAGGGCTCCTCTCAACTCGCTCCTCATGTTTGCTAATTTCGTCGTGTCTCTCGACCTGAGTTTCAAAATCTTGATTTGTTAATTCCATATCATAGCTAGCGTTGTTAGCTTCGATTCCCATGTTTGAACACAAAAATCCGATATCACACAAGCCAGGTATGAACATTTTAATTTACCTACTAGCTCTTCTCAACTCACTCCTAAAATTTGGTAATTTCGTCATGTCTCTCGACCTGAGTTTAAAATCTTGATTTTCTAATTCCATATCATAGCTAGCGTTGTTAGCTTCGATTCGCATGTTTGAACACAAAAATCCGATATTACACGAGCCAGATATGAACATTTTAATTTACTCAAGGGCTCCTCTCAACTCACTACTCATGTTTGCTAATTTCGTCATGTCTCTCGACCGGAGTTTCAAAATCTTGATTTTTGAATTCCATATCATAACTAGCGTTGTTAGCTTCGATTCCCATGTTTGAACACAAAAATCCGATATCACACGAGCCAGGTATGAACATTTTCATTTACTCAAGGGCTCCTCTCAACTCACTACTCATGTTTGGTAATTTAATCATGTCTCTCGACTTGAGTTTCAAAATCTTGATTTTTCAATTCCATATCATAGCTAGCGTTGTTAGCTTCGATTCGCATGTTTGAACACAAAACTCCGATATCACACGAGCCAGGTATGAACATTTTAATTTACCGAAGGGCTCCTCTCAACTCCCTCCTCATGTTTGCTAATTTCGTCGTGTCTCTCGACCTGAGTTTCAAAATCTTGATTTTTGAATTCCATATCATAGCTAGCGTTGTTAGCTTCGATTCGCATGTTTGAACACAAAAATCCGATATCACACGAGCCAGGTATGAACATTTTATTTTACTCAAGGGCTCCTCTCAACTCCCTCCTCATGTTTGCTAATTTCGTCGTGTCTCTGGACCTGAGTTTCAAAATCTTGATTTTTGAATTCCATCTCATAGCTAGCGTTGTTAGCTTTGATTCGCATGTTTGAACATAAAAATCCGATATCACACGAGCCAGGTATGAACATTTTCATTTACTCAAGGGCTCCTCTCAACTCACTACTCATGTTTGGTAATTTAATCACGTCTCTCGACCTGAGTTTCAAAATCTTGATTTTTGAATTCCATATCATAGCTAGCGTTGTTAGCTTCGATTCGCATGTTTGAACACAAAAATCCGATATCACACGAGCCAGGTATGAATATTTTAATTTACTCAAGGGCTCCTCTCAACTCACTCGTCAAATTTGGTAATGTCATCATGTCTCTCGATCTGAGTTTCAAAATCTTGATTTTTGAATTCCATATCATGGCTAGCGTTGTTATCTTCGATTCGCATGTTTGAACACAAAAATCCGATACCACACGAGCCAGGTATGAACATTTTCATTTACTCAAGGGCTCCTCTCTACTCACTACTCACGTTTGGTAATTTAATCATGTCTCTCGAACCAGGTATGAACATTTTCATTTACCCACTAGCTCTTCTCAACTCACTCCTCAAATTTGGTATTTTCGTCATGTCTCTCGACCTGAGTTTCAAAATCTTGATTTTTCAATTCCATATCATGGCTAGCGTTGTTATTTTCGATTCGCATGTTTGAACACAAAAATCCGATATCACACGAGCCAGGTATGAACATTTTCATTTACTCAAGGGCTCCTCTCAACTCACTACTCATGTTTGGTAATTTAATCATGTCTCTCGACCTGAGTTTCAAAATCTTCATTTTTCAATTCGATATCATAGCTAGCGTTGTTAGCTTCGATTCGCATGTTTGAACACAAAAATCCGATATTACACGAGCCAGCTATGAACATTTTAATTTAGTCAAGGGCTCCTCTCAACTCACTCCTCAAATTTGGTAATTTCGTCATGTCTCTCGACCTGAGTTTCAAAATCTTGATTTTTCAATTCCATATCATGGCTAGCGTTGTTATCTTCGATTCGCATGTTTGAACACAAAAATCCGATACCACACGAGCCAGGTATGAACATTTTCATTTACTCAAGGGCTCCTCTCAACTCACTACTCATGTTTGGTAATTTAATCACGTCTCTCGACCTGAGTTTCAAAATCTTGATTTTTCAATACCATATCATAGCTAGCGTTGTTAGCTTCGATTCGCATGTTTGAACACAAAAATCCGATATCACACGAGCCAGGTATGAACATTTTAATTTACTCAAGGGCTCCTCTCAACTCGCTCCTCATGTTTGCTAATTTCGTCGTGTCTCTCGACCTGAGTTTCAAAATCTTGATTTGTTAATTCCATATCATAGCTAGCGTTGTTAGCTTCGATTCCCATGTTTGAACACAAAAATCCGATATCACACAAGCCAGGTATGAACATTTTAATTTACCTACTAGCTCTTCTCAACTCACTCCTCAAATTTGGTAATTTCGTCATGTCTCTCGACCTGAGTTTAAAATCTTGATTTTCTAATTCCATATCATAGCTAGCGTTGTTAGCTTCGATTCGCATGTTTGAACACAAGAATCCGATATTACACGAGCCAGATATGAACATTTTAATTTACTCAAGGGCTCCTCTCAACTCGCTCCTCATGTTTGCTAATTTCGTCGTGTCTCTCGACCTGAGTTTCAAAATCTTGATTTGTTAATTCCATATCATAGCTAGCGTTGTTAGCTTCGATTCCCATGTTTGAACACAAAAATCCGATATCACACAAGCCAGGTATGAACATTTTAATTTACCTACTAGCTCTTCTCAACTCACTCCTCAAATTTGGTAATTTCGTCATGTCTCTCGACCTGAGTTTAAAATCTTGATTTTCTAATTCCATATCATAGCTAGCGTTGTTAGCTTCGATTCGCATGTTTGAACACAAAAATCCGATATTACACGAGCCAGATATGAACATTTTAATTTACTCAAGGGCTCCTCTCAACTCACTACTCATGTTTGCTAATTTCGTCATGTCTCTCGACCGGAGTTTCAAAATCTTGATTTTTGAATTCCATATCATAACTAGCGTTGTTAGCTTCGATTCCCATGTTTGAACACAAAAATCCGATATCACACGAGCCAGGTATGAACATTTTCATTTACTCAAGGGCTCCTCTCAACTCACTACTCATGTTTGGTAATTTAATCATGTCTCTCGACTTGAGTTTCAAAATCTTGATTTTTCAATTCCATATCATAGCTAGCGTTGTTAGCTTCGATTCGCATGTTTGAACACAAAACTCCGATATCACACGAGCCAGGTATGAACATTTTAATTTACCGAAGGGCTCCTCTCAACTCCCTCCTCATGTTTGCTAATTTCGTCGTGTCTCTCGACCTGAGTTTCAAAATCTTGATTTTTGAATTCCATATCATAGCTAGCGTTGTTAGCTTCGATTCGCATGTTTGAACACAAAAATCCGATATCACACGAGCCAGGTATGAACATTTTATTTTACTCAAGGGCTCCTCTCAACTCCCTCCTCATGTTTGCTAATTTCGTCGTGTCTCTGGACCTGAGTTTCAAAATCTTGATTTTTGAATTCCATCTCATAGCTAGCGTTGTTAGCTTTGATTCGCATGTTTGAACATAAAAATCCGATATCACACGAGCCAGGTATGAACATTTTCATTTACTCAAGGGCTCCTCTCAACTCACTACTCATGTTTGGTAATTTAATCACGTCTCTCGACCTGAGTTTCAAAATCTTGATTTTTGAATTCCATATCATAGCTAGCGTTGTTAGCTTCGATTCGCATGTTTGAACACAAAAATCCGATATCACACGAGCCAGGTATGAATATTTTAATTTACTCAAGGGCTCCTCTCAACTCACTCGTCAAATTTGGTAATGTCATCATGTCTCTCGATCTGAGTTTCAAAATCTTGATTTTTGAATTCCATATCATGGCTAGCGTTGTTATCTTCGATTCGCATGTTTGAACACAAAAATCCGATACCACACGAGCCAGGTATGAACATTTTCATTTACTCAAGGGCTCCTCTCTACTCACTACTCACGTTTGGTAATTTAATCATGTCTCTCGAACCAGGTATGAACATTTTCATTTACCCACTAGCTCTTCTCAACTCACTCCTCAAATTTGGTATTTTCGTCATGTCTCTCGACCTGAGTTTCAAAATCTTGATTTTTCAATTCCATATCATGGCTAGCGTTGTTATTTTCGATTCGCATGTTTGAACACAAAAATCCGATATCACACGAGCCAGGTATGAACATTTTCATTTACTCAAGGGCTCCTCTCAACTCACTACTCATGTTTGGTAATTTAATCATGTCTCTCGACCTGAGTTTCAAAATCTTCATTTTTCAATTCGATATCATAGCTAGCGTTGTTAGCTTCGATTCGCATGTTTGAACACAAAAATCCGATATCACACGAGCCAGGTATGAACATTTTCATTTACCCACAAGCTCTTCTCAACTCACTCCTCAAATTTGGTAATTTCGTCATGTCTCTCGACCTGAGTTTCAAAATCTTGATTTTTTAATTCGATATCATAGCTAGCGTTGTTAGCTTCGATTCGCATTTTTGAACCCAAAAATCCGATATTACACGAGCCAGGTATGAACATTTTAATTTACTCACGGGCTCCTCTCAACTCACTACGCATGTTTGGTAATTTCGTCATGTCTCTCGACCTGAGATTCGAAATCTTGATTTTTGAATTCCATATCATAGCTAGCGTTGTTAGCTTCGATTCGCATGTTTGAACACAAAAATCCGATATCACACGAGCCAGGTATGAACATTTTAATTTACCGAAGGGCTCCTCTCAACTCCCTCCTCATGTTTGCTAATTTCGTCGTGTCTCTCGACCTGAGTTTCAAAATCTTGATTTTTGAATTCCATATCATAGCTAGCGTTGTTAGCTTCGATTCGCATGTTTGAACACAAAAATCCGATATCACACGAGCCAGGTATGAACATTTTATTTTACTCAAGGGCTCCTCTCAACTCCCTCCTCATGTTTGCTAATTTCGTCGTGTCTCTGGACCTGAGTTTCAAAATCTTGATTTTTGAATTCCATCTCATAGCTAGCGTTGTTAGCTTTGATTCGCATGTTTGAACATAAAAATCCGATATCACACGAGCCAGGTATGAACATTTTCATTTACTCAAGGGCTCCTCTCAACTCACTACTCATGTTTGGTAATTTAATCACGTCTCTCGACCTGAGTTTCAAAATCTTGATTTTTGAATTCCATATCATAGCTAGCGTTGTTAGCTTCGATTCGCATGTTTGAACACAAAAATCCGATATCACACGAGCCAGGTATGAATATTTTAATTTACTCAAGGGCTCCTCTCAACTCACTCCTCAAATTTGGTAATGTCATCATGTCTCTCGATCTGAGTTTCAAAATCTTGATTTTTGAATTCCATATCAATGCTAGCGTTGTTATCTTCGATTCGCATGTTTGAACACAAAAATCCGATACCACACGAGCCAGGTATGAACATTTTCATTTACTCAAGGGCTCCTCTCTACTCACTACTCACGTTTGGTAATTTAATCATGTCTCTCGAACCAGGTATGAACATTTTCATTTACCCACTAGCTCTTCTCAACTCACTCCTCAAATTTGGTATTTTCGTCATGTCTCTAGACCTGAGTTTCAAAATCTTGATTTTTCAAATCCATATCATGGCTAGCGATGTTAGCTTCGATTCACATGTTTGAACACAAAAATCCGATATCACACGAACCAGGTATGAACATTTTAATTTACCCACTAGCTCTTCTGAACTCACTCCTCAAATTTGGTATTTTCGTCATGTCTCTCGACCTGAGTTTCAAAATCTTGATTTTTTAATTCCATATCATAGCTAGCGTTGTTAGCTTCGATTCGCATGTTTGAACACAAAAATCCGATATTACACGAGCCAGGTATGAACATTTTCATTTACTCAAGGGCTCCTCTCAACTCCCTCCTCAAATTTGGTAATTTCGTCATGTCTCTCGACCTGAGTTTCAAAATCTTGATTTATCAATTCCATATCATGGCTAGCGTTGTTATCTTCGTTTCGCATGTTCGAACACAAAAATCCGATATCACACGAGCTAGGTATGAACATTTTCATTTACTCAAGGGCTCCTCTCAACTCACTCCTCAAATTTGGTAATTTCGTCATGTCTGTCGACCTGAGTTTTAAAATTTTGATTTTTCAATTCCATATCATGGCTAGCGTTGTTATCTTCGATTCGCATGTTTGAACACAAAAATCCGATATCACACGAGCCAGGTATGAACATTTTCATTTACTCAAGGGCTCCTCTCAACTCACTACTCATGTTTGGTAATTTAATCATGTCTCTCGACCTGAGTTTCAAAATCTTGATTTTTCAATACCATATCATAGCTGGCGTTGTTAGCTTCGATTCACATGTTTGAACATAAAAATCCGATATCACACGAGCCAGGTATGAACATTTTAATTTACTCAAGGGCTCCTCTCAACTCACTACTCATGTTTGCTAATTTCGTCCTGTCTCTCGAACTGAGTTTCACAATATTGATTTTTGAATTCCATATCATAGCTAGCGTTGTTAGCTTCGATTCGCATATTTGAACACAAAAATCCGATATCACACGAGCCAGGTATGAACATTTTAATTTACTCAAGGGCTCCTATCAACTCACTCCTCAAATTTGGTAATTGAATCATGTCTCTCGACCTGAGTTTCAAAATCTTCATTTTTTAAAATCCATATCATAGCTAGCGTTGTTAGCTTCGATTCATATGTTTGAACACAAAAATCCGATATCACACGAGCCAGGTATGAACATTTTCCTTTACCCACTAGCTCTTCTCAACTCACTACTCATGTTTGCTAATTTCGTCCTGTCTCTCGAACTGAGTTTCAAAATCTTGATTTTTGAATTCCATATCATAGCTAGCGTTGTTAGCTTCGATTCGCATGTTTGAACACAAAAATCCGATATCACACGAGCCAGGTATGAACATTTTAATTTACCGAAGGGCTCCTCTCAACTCCCTCCTCATGTTTGCTAATTTCGTCGTGTCTCTCGACCTGAGTTTCAAAATCTTGATTTTTGAATTCCATATCATAGCTAGCGTTTTTAGCTTCGATTCGCATGTTTGAACACAAAAATCCGATATCACACGAGCCAGGTATGAACATTTTATTTTACTCAAGGGCTCCTCTCAACTCCCTCCTCATGTTTGCTAATTTCGTCGTGTCTCTGGACCTGAGTTTCAAAATCTTGATTTTTGAATTCCATCTCATAGCTAGCGTTGTTAGCTTTGATTCGCATGTTTGAACATAAAAATCCGATATCACACGAGCCAGGTATGAACATTTTCATTTACTCAAGGGCTCCTCTCAACTCACTACTCATGTTTGGTAATTTAATCACGTCTCTCGACCTGAGTTTCAAAATCTTGATTTTTGAATTCCATATCATAGCTAGCGTTGTTAGCTTCGATTCGCATGTTTGAACACAAAAATCCGATATCACACGAGCCAGGTATGAATATTTTAATTTACTCAAGGGCTCCTCTCAACTCACTCCTCAAATTTGGTAATGTCATCATGTCTCTCGATCTGAGTTTCAAAATCTTGATTTTTGAATTCCATATCATGGCTAGCGTTGTTATCTTCGATTCGCATGTTTGAACACAAAAATCCGATACCACACGAGCCAGGTATGAACATTTTCATTTACTCAAGGGCTCCTCTCTACTCACTACTCACGTTTGGTAATTTAATCATGTCTCTCGAACCAGGTATGAACATTTTCATTTACCCACTAGCTCTTCTCAACTCACTCCTCAAATTTGGTATTTTCGTCATGTCTCTCGACCTGAGTTTCAAAATCTTGATTTTTCAATTCCATATCATGGCTAGCGTTGTTATTTTCGATTCGCATGTTTGAACACAAAAATCCGATATCACACGAGCCAGGTATGAACATTTTCATTTACTCAAGGGCTCCTCTCAACTCACTACTCATGTTTGGTAATTTAATCATGTCTCTCGACCTGAGTTTCAAAATCTTCATTTTTCAATTCGATATCATAGCTAGCGTTGTTAGCTTCGATTCGCATGTTTGAACACAAAAATCCGATATTACACGAGCCAGCTATGAACATTTTAATTTAGTCAAGGGCTCCTCTCAACTCACTCCTCAAATTTGGTAATTTCGTCATGTCTCTCGACCTGAGTTTCAAAATCTTGATTTTTCAATTCCATATCATGGCTAGCGTTGTTATCTTCGATTCGCATGTTTGAACACAAAAATCCGATACCACACGAGCCAGGTATGAACATTTTCATTTACTCAAGGGCTCCTCTCAACTCACTACTCATGTTTGGTAATTTAATCACGTCTCTCGACCTGAGTTTCAAAATCTTGATTTTTCAATACCATATCATAGCTAGCGTTGTTAGCTTCGATTCGCATGTTTGAACACAAAAATCCGATATCACACGAGCCAGGTATGAACATTTTAATTTACTCAAGGGCTCCTCTCAACTCGCTCCTCATGTTTGCTAATTTCGTCGTGTCTCTCGACCTGAGTTTCAAAATCTTGATTTGTTAATTCCATATCATAGCTAGCGTTGTTAGCTTCGATTCCCATGTTTGAACACAAAAATCCGATATCACACAAGCCAGGTATGAACATTTTAATTTACCTACTAGCTCTTCTCAACTCACTCCTCAAATTTGGTAATTTCGTCATGTCTCTCGACCTGAGTTTAAAATCTTGATTTTCTAATTCCATATCATAGCTAGCGTTGTTAGCTTCGATTCGCATGTTTGAACACAAGAATCCGATATTACACGAGCCAGATATGAACATTTTAATTTACTCAAGGGCTCCTCTCAACTCGCTCCTCATGTTTGCTAATTTCGTCGTGTCTCTCGACCTGAGTTTCAAAATCTTGATTTGTTAATTCCATATCATAGCTAGCGTTGTTAGCTTCGATTCCCATGTTTGAACACAAAAATCCGATATCACACAAGCCAGGTATGAACATTTTAATTTACCTACTAGCTCTTCTCAACTCACTCCTCAAATTTGGTAATTTCGTCATGTCTCTCGACCTGAGTTTAAAATCTTGATTTTCTAATTCCATATCATAGCTAGCGTTGTTAGCTTCGATTCGCATGTTTGAACACAAAAATCCGATATTACACGAGCCAGATATGAACATTTTAATTTACTCAAGGGCTCCTCTCAACTCACTACTCATGTTTGCTAATTTCGTCATGTCTCTCGACCGGAGTTTCAAAATCTTGATTTTTGAATTCCATATCATAACTAGCGTTGTTAGCTTCGATTCCCATGTTTGAAGACAAAAATCCGATATCACACGAGCCAGGTATGAACATTTTCATTTACTCAAGGGCTCCTCTCAACTCACTACTCATGTTTGGTAATTTAATCATGTCTCTCGACTTGAGTTTCAAAATCTTGATTTTTCAATTCCATATCATAGCTAGCGTTGTTAGCTTCGATTCGCATGTTTGAACACAAAACTCCGATATCACACGAGCCAGGTATGAACATTTTAATTTACCGAAGGGCTCCTCTCAACTCCCTCCTCATGTTTGCTAATTTCGTCGTGTCTCTCGACCTGAGTTTCAAAATCTTGATTTTTGAATTCCATATCATAGCTAGCGTTGTTAGCTTCGATTCGCATGTTTGAACACAAAAATCCGATATCACACGAGCCAGGTATGAACATTTTATTTTACTCAAGGGCTCCTCTCAACTCCCTCCTCATGTTTGCTAATTTCGTCGTGTCTCTGGACCTGAGTTTCAAAATCTTGATTTTTGAATTCCATCTCATAGCTAGCGTTGTTAGCTTTGATTCGCATGTTTGAACATAAAAATCCGATATCACACGAGCCAGGTATGAACATTTTCATTTACTCAAGGGCTCCTCTCAACTCACTACTCATGTTTGGTAATTTAATCACGTCTCTCGACCTGAGTTTCAAAATCTTGATTTTTGAATTCCATATCATAGCTAGCGTTGTTAGCTTCGATTCGCATGTTTGAACACAAAAATCCGATATCACACGAGCCAGGTATGAATATTTTAATTTACTCAAGGGCTCCTCTCAACTCACTCGTCAAATTTGGTAATGTCATCATGTCTCTCGATCTGAGTTTCAAAATCTTGATTTTTGAATTCCATATCATGGCTAGCGTTGTTATCTTCGATTCGCATGTTTGAACACAAAAATCCGATACCACACGAGCCAGGTATGAACATTTTCATTTACTCAAGGGCTCCTCTCTACTCACTACTCACGTTTGGTAATTTAATCATGTCTCTCGAACCAGGTATGAACATTTTCATTTACCCACTAGCTCTTCGCAACTCACTCCTCAAATTTGGTATTTTCGTCATGTCTCTAGACCTGAGTTTCAAAATCTTGATTTTTCAAATCCATATCATGGCTAGCGATGTTAGCTTCGATTCACATGTTTGAACACAAAAATCCGATATCACACAAACCAGGTATGAACATTTTAATTTACCCACTAGCTCTTCTGAACTCACTCCTCAAATTTGGTATTTTCGTCATGTCTCTCGACCTGAGTTTCAAAATCTTGATTTTTTAATTCCATATCATAGCTAGCGTTGTTAGCTTCGATTCGCATGTTTGAACACAAAAATCCGATATTACACGAGCCAGGTATGAACATTTTCATTTACTCAAGGGCTCCTCTCAACTCCCTCCTCAAATTTGGTAATTTCGTCATGTCTCTCGACCTGAGTTTCAAAATCTTGATTTATCAATTCCATATCATGGCTAGCGTTGTTATCTTCGTTTCGCATGTTCGAACACAAAAATCCGATATCACACGAGCTAGGTATGAACATTTTCATTTACTCAAGGGCTCCTCTCAACTCACTCCTCAAATTTGGTAATTTCGTCATGTCTCTCGACCTGAGTTTTAAAATCTTGATTTTTCAATTCCATATCATGGCTAGCGTTGTTATCTTCGATTCGCATGTTTGAACACAAAAATCCGATATCACACGAGCCAGGTATGAACATTTTCATTTACTCAAGGGCTCCTCTCAACTCACTACTCATGTTTGGTAATTTAATCATGTCTCTTGACCTGAGTTTCAAAATCTTGATTTTTCAATACCATATCATAGCTGGCGTTGTTAGCTTCGATTCACATGTTTGAACATAAAAATCCGATATCACACGAGCCAGGTATGAACATTTTAATTTACTCAAGGGCTCCTCTCAACTCACTACTCATGTTTGCTAATTTCGTCCTGTCTCTCGAACTGAGTTTCACAATATTGATTTTTGAATTCCATATCATAGCTAGCGGTGTTAGCTTCGATTCGCATATTTGAACACAAAAATCCGATATCACACGAGCCAGGTATGAACATTTTAATTTACTCAAGGGCTCCTATCAACTCACTCCTCAAATTTGGTAATTGAATCATGTCTCTCGACCTGAGTTTCAAAATCTTCATTTTTTAAAATCCATATCATAGCTAGCGTTGTTAGCTTCGATTCACATGTTTGAACACAAAAATCCGATATCACACGAGCCAGGTATGAACATTTTCCTTTACCCACTAGCTCTTCTCAACTCACTACTCATGTTTGCTAATTTCGTCCTGTCTCTCGAACTGAGTTTCAAAATCTTGATTCTTGAATTCCATATCATAGCTAGCGTTGTTAGCTTCGATTCGCATCTTTGAACACAAAAATCCGATATCACACGAGCCAGGTATGAATATTTTAATTTACTCAAGGGCTCCTCTCAACTCACTCCTCAAATTTGGTAATGTCATCATGTCTCTCGACCTGAGTTTCAAAATCTTGATTTTTGAATTCCATATCATGGCTAGCGTTGTTATCTTCGATTCGCATGTTTGAACACAAAAATCCGATACCACACGAGCCAGGTATGAACATTTTCATTTACTCAAGGGCTCCTCTCTACTCACTACTCATGTTTGGTAATTTAATCATGTCTCTTGAACCAGGTATGAACATTTTCATTTACCCACTAGCTCTTCTCAACTCACTCCTCAAATTTGGTATTTTCGTCATATCTCTAGACCTGAGTTTCAAAATCTTGAATTTTCAAATCCATATCATGGCTAGCGTTGTTAGCTTCGATTCACATGTTTGAACACAAAAATCCGATATCACACGAGCCAGGTATGAACATTTTAATTTACTCAAGGGCTCCTCTCAACTCACTCCTCAAATTTGGTATTTTCGTCATGTCTCTCGACCTGAGTTTCAAAATCTTGATTTTTTAATTCCATATCATAGCTAGCGTTGTTAGCTTCGATTCGCATGTTTGAACACAAAAATCCGATATTACACGAGCCAGCTATGAACATTTTAATTTAGTCAAGGGCTCCTCTCAACTCACTCCTCAAATTTGGTAATTTCGTCATGTCTCTCGACCTGAGTTTCAAAATCTTGATTTTTCAATTCCATATCATGGCTAGCGTTGTTATCTTCGATTCGCATGTTTGAACACAAAAATCCGATATCACACGAGCCAGGTATGAACATTTTCATTTAATCAAGGGCTCCTCTCAACTCACTACTCATGTTTGGTAATTTAATCACGTCTCTCGACCTGAGTTTCAAAATCTTGATTTTTCAATACCATATCATAGCTAGCGTTGTTAGCTTCGTTTCGCATGTTTGAACACAAAAATCCGATATCACACGAGCCAGGTATGAACATTTTAATTTACTCAAGGGCTCCTCTCAACTCGCTCCTCATGTTTGCTAATTTCGTCGTGTCTCTCGACCTGAGTTTCAAAATCTTGATTTGTTAATTCCATATCATAGCTAGCGTTGTTAGCTTCGATTCCCATGTTTGAACACAAAAATCCGATATCACACAAGCCAAGTATGAACATTTTAATTTACCTACTAGCTCTTCTCAACTCACTCCTCAAATTTGGTAATTTCGTCATGTCTCTCGACCTGAGTTTAAAATCTTGATTTTCTAATTCCATATCATAGCTAGCGTTGTTAGCTTCGATTCGCATGTTTGAACACAAGAATCCGATATTACACGAGCCAGATATGAACATTTTAATTTACTCAAGGGCTCCTCTCAACTCGCTCCTCATGTTTGCTAATTTCGTCGTGTCTCTCGACCTGAGTTTCAAAATCTTGATTTGTTAATTCCATATCATAGCTAGCGTTGTTAGCTTCGATTCCCATGTTTGAACACAAAAATCCGATATCACACAAGCCAGGTATGAACATTTTAATTTACCTACTAGCTCTTCTCAACTCACTCCTCAAATTTGGTAATTTCGTCATGTCTCTCGACCTGAGTTTAAAATCTTGATTTTCTAATTCCATATCATAGCTAGCGTTGTTAGCTTCGATTCGCATGTTTGAACACAAGAATCCGATATTACACGAGCCAGATATGAACATTTTAATTTACTCAAGGGCTCCTCTCAACTCACTACTCATGTTTGCTAATTTCGTCATGTCTCTCGACCGGAGTTTCAAAATCTTGATTTTTGAATTCCATATCATAACTAGCGTTGTTAGCTTCGATTCCCATGTTTGAACACAAAAATCCGATATCACACAAGCCAGGTATGAACATTTTAATTTACCTACTAGCTCTTCTCAACTCACTCCTTAAATTTGGTAATTTCGTCATGTCTCTCGACCTGAGTTTCAAAATCTTGATTTTTTAATTCCATATCATAGCTAGCGTTGTTAGCTTCGATTCGCATGTTTGAACACAAATATCCGATATTACACGAGCCAGGTATGAACATTTTAATTTACTCAAGGGCTTCGCTCAACTCACTACTCATGTTTGCTAATTCCGTCATGTCTCTCGACGGGAGTTTCAAAATCTTGATTTTTGAATTCCATATCATAGTTAGCGTTGTTAGCTTCGATTCGCATGTTTGAACACAAATATCCGATATTACACGAGCCAGGTATGAACATTTTAATTTACTCAAGGGCTTCGCTCAACTCACTACTCATGTTTGCTAATTTCGTCATGTCTCTCGACGGGAGTTTCAAAATCTTGATTTTTGAATTCCATATCATAGTTAGCGTTGTTAGCTTCGATTCGCATGTTTGAACACAAAAATCCGATATCAGACGAGCCAGGTATGAACATTTTCATTTACTCAAGGGCTCCTCTCAACTCCCTCCTCATGTTTGCTAATTTTTCATGTCTCTCGACCTGAGTTTCAAAATCTTGAGTTTTCAATTCCATATCGTGGCTAGCATTGTTAGCTTCGATTCGCATGTTTGAACACAAAAATCCGATATTACACGAGCCAGCTATGAACATTTTAATTTAGTCAAGGGCTCCTCTCAACTCACTCCTCAAATTTGGTAATTTCGTCATGTCTCTCGACCTGAGTTTCAAAATCTTGATTTTTCAATTCCATATCATAGCTAGCGTTGTTAGCTTCGATTCGCATGTTTGAACACAAAAATCCGATATCACACGAGCCAGGTATGAACATTTTCATTTACCCACTAGATCTTCTCAACTCACTCCTCAAATTTGGTAATTTCGTCATGTCTGTCGACCTGAGTTTCAAAATCTTGATTTTTTAATTCGATATCATAGCTAGCGTTGTTAGCTTCGATTCGCATGTTTGAACACAAAAATCCAATATTACACGAGCTAGGTATGAACATTTTAATTTACTCAAGGGCTCCTCTCAACTCACTACTCATGTTTGCTAATTTCGTCATGTCTCTCGACCGGAGTTTCAAAATATTGATTTTTGAATTCCATATCATAGCTAGCGTTGTTAGCTTCGATTCGCATGTTTGAACACAAAAATCCGATATCACACGAGCCAGGTATGAACATTTTCATTTACTCAAGGGCTCCTCTCAACTCCCTCCTCATGTTTGCTAATTTTGTCATGTCTCTCGACCTGAGATTCAAAATCTTGATTTTTAAATTCCATATCATAGTTAGCGTTGTTAGCTTCGATTCGCATGTTTGAACATAAAAATCCGATATCACACGAGCCAGGTATGAACATTTCCCTTTACCCACTAGCTCTTCTCAACTCACTCCTAAAATTTGGTAATTTCGTCATGTCTCTCGACCTGAGTTTCAAAATTTTGATTATTTAATTCCATATCATAGCTAGCGTTGTTAGCTTCGATTCGCATGTTTGAACACAAAAATCCGATATCACACGAGCCAGATATGAACATTTTAATTTACTCAAGGGCTACTCTCAACTCACTACTCATGTTTGCTAATTTCGTCATGTCTCTCGAACTGAGTTTCAAAATTTTGATTTTTCAATACCATATCATAGCTGGCGTTGTTAGCTTCGATTCACATGTTTGAACACAAAAATCCGATCTCACACAAACCAGGTATGAACATTTTAATTTACCCACTAGCTCTTCTGAACTCACTCCTCAAATTTGGTATTTTCGTCATGTCTCTCGACCTGAGTTTCAAAATCTTGATTTTTGAATTCCATATCATAGCTAGCGTTGTTAGCTTCGATTCGCATATTTGAACACAAAAATCCGATATCACACGAGCCAGGTATGAACATTTTAATTTACTCAAGGGCTCCTATCAACTCACTCCTCAAATTTGGTAATCGAATCATGTCTCTCGACCTGAGTTTCAAAATCTTCATTTTTTAAAATCCATATCATAGCTAGCGTTGTTAGCTTCGATTCACATGTTTGAACACAAAAATCCGATATCACACGAGCCAGGTATGAACATTTTCCTTTACCCACTAGCTCTTCTCAACTCACTACTCATGTTTGCTAATTTCGTCCTGTCTCTCGAACTGAGTTTCAAAATTTTGATTTTTGAATTCCATATCATAGCTAGCGTTGTTAGCTTCGATTCGCATGTTTGAACACAAAAATCCGATATCACACGAGCCAGGTATGAATATTTTAATTTACTCAAGGGCTCCTCTCAACTCACTCCTCAAATTTGGTAATGTCATCATGTCTCTCGACCTGAGTTTCAAAATCTTGATTTTTGAATTCCATATCATGGCTAGCGTTGTTATCTTCGATTCGCATGTTTGAACACAAAAATCCGATATCACACAAGCCAGGTATGAACATTTTAATTTACCTACTAGCTCTTCTCAACTCACTCCTTAAATTTGGTAATTTCATCATGTCTCTCGACCTGAGTTTCAAAATCTTGATTTTTTAATTCCATATCATAGCTAGCGTTGTTAGCTTCGATTCGCATGTTTGAACACAAAAATCCGATATTACACGAGCCAGGTATGAACATTTTAATTTACTCAAGGGCTCCTCTGAACTCACCACTCATGTTTGCTAATTTCGTCATGTCTTTCGACCGGAGTTTCAAAATCTTGATTTTTGAATTCCATATCATAGCTAGCGTTGTTAGCTTCGATTCGCATGTTTGAACACAAAAATCCGATATCACACAAGCCAGGTATGAACATTTTTATTTACCTACTAGCTCTTCTCAACTCACTCCTTAAATTTGGTAATTTCGTCATGTCGCTCGACCTGAGTTTCAAAATCTTGATTTTTTAATTCCATATCATAGCTAGCGTTGTTAGCTTCGATTCGCATGTTTGAACACAAATATCCGATATTACACGAGCCAGGTATGAATATTTTAATTTACTCAAGGGCTCCTCTCAACTCACTCCTCAAATTTGATAATGTCATCATGTCTCTTGACCTGAGTTTCAAAATCTTGATTTTTGAATTCCATATCATGGCTAGCGTTGTTATCTTCGATTCGCATGTTTGAACACAAAAATCCGATACCACACGAGCCAGGTATGAACATTTTCATTTACTCAAGGGCTCCTCTCTACTCACAACTCATGTTTGGTAATTTAATCATGTCTCTTGAACCAGGTATGAACATTTTCATTTACCCACTAGCTCTTCTCAACTCACTCCTCAAATTTGGTATTTTCGTCATGTCTCTAGACCTGAGTTTCAAAATCTTGAATTTTCAAATCCATATCATGGCTAGCGTTGTTAGCTTCGATTCACATGTTTGAACACAAAAATCCGATATCACACGAGCCAGGTATGAACATTTTAATTTACTCAAGGGCTCCTCTCAACTCACTCCTCAAATTTGGTATTTTCGTCATGTCTCTCGACCTGAGTTTCAAAATCTTGATTTTTTAATTCCATATCATAGCTAGCGTTGTTAGCTTCGATTCGCATGTTTGAACACAAAAATCCGATATTACACGAGCCAGCTATGAACATTTTAATTTAGTCAAGGGCTCCTCTCAACTCACTCCTCAAATTTGGTAATTTCGTCATGTCTCTCGACCTGAGTTTCAAAATCTTGATTTTTCAATTCCATATCATGGCTAGCGTTGTTATCTTCGATTCGCATGTTTGAACACAAAAATCCGATATCACACGAGCCAGGTATGAACATTTTCATTTAATCAAGGGCTCCTCTCAACTCACTACTCATGTTTGGTAATTTAATCACGTCTCTCGACCTGAGTTTCAAAATCTTGATTTTTCAATACCATATCATAGCTAGCGTTGTTAGCTTCGATTCGCATGTTTGAACACAAAAATCCGATATCACACGAGGCAGGTATGAACATTTTAATTTACTCAAGGGCTCCTCTCAACTCGCTCCTCATGTTTGCTAATTTCGTCGTGTCTCTCGACCTGAGTTTCAAAATCTTGATTTGTTAATTCCATATCATAGCTAGCGTTGTTAGCTTCGATTCCCATGTTTGAACACAAAAATCCGATATCACACAAGCCAGGTATGAACATTTTAATTTACCTACTAGCTCTTCTCAACTCACTCCTCAAATTTGGTAATTTCGTCATGTCTCTCGACCTGAGTTTAAAATCTTGATTTTCTAATTCCATATCATAGCTAGCGTTGTTAGCTTCGATTCGCATGTTTGAACACAAGAATCCGATATTACACGAGCCAGATATGAACATTTTAATTTACTCAAGGGCTCCTCTCAACTCGCTCCTCATGTTTGCTAATTTCGTCGTGTCTCTCGACCTGAGTTTCAAAATCTTGATTTGTTAATTCCATATCATAGCTAGCGTTGTTAGCTTCGATTCCCATGTTTGAACACAAAAATCCGATATCACACAAGCCAGGTATGAACATTTTAATTTACCTACTAGCTCTTCTCAACTCACTCCTCAAATTTGGTAATTTCGTCATGTCTCTCGACCTGAGTTTAAAATCTTGATTTTCTAATTCCATATCATAGCTAGCGTTGTTAGCTTCGATTCGCATGTTTGAACACAAAAATCCGATATTACACGAGCCAGATATGAACATTTTAATTTACTCAAGGGCTCCTCTCAACTCACTACTCATGTTTGGTAATTTAATCACGTCTCTCGACCTGAGTTTCAAAATCTTGATTTTTCAATACCATATCATAGCTAGCGTTGTTAGCTTCGATTCGCATGTTTGAACACAAAAATCCGATATCACACGAGCCAGGTATGAACATTTTAATTTACTCAAGGGCTCCTCTCAACTCGCTCCTCATGTTTGCTAATTTCATCGTGTCTCTCGACCTGAGTTTCAAAATTTTGATTATTTAATTCCATATCATAGCTAGCGTTGTTAGCTTCGATTCGCATGTTTGAACACAAAAATCCGATATCACACGAGCCAGATATGAACATTTTAATTTACTCAAGGGCTACTCTCAACTCACTACTCATGTTTGCTAATTTCGTCATGTCTCTCGAACTGAGTTTCAAAATTTTGATTTTTCAATACCATATCATAGCTGGCGTTGTTAGCTTCGATTCACATGTTTGAACACAAAAATCCGATATCACACAAACCAGGTATGAACATTTTAATTTACCCACTAGCTCTTCTGAACTCACTCCTCAAATTTGGTATTTTCGTCATGTCTCTCGACCTGAGTTTCAAAATATTGATTTTTGAATTCCATATCATAGCTAGCGTTGTTAGCTTCGATTCGCATATTTGAACACAAAAATCCGATATCACACGAGCCAGGTATGAACATTTTAATTTACTCAAGGGCTCCTATCAACTCACTCCTCAAATTTGGTAATCGAATCATGTCTCTCGACCTGAGTTTCAAAATCTTCATTTTTTAAAATCCATATCATAGCTAGCGTTGTTAGCTTCGATTCACATCTTTGAACACAAAAATCCGATATCACACGAGCCAGGTATGAACATTTTCCTTTACCCACTAGCTCTTCTCAACTCACTACTCATGTTTGCTAATTTCGTCCTGTCTCTCGAACTGAGTTTCAAAATCTTGATTTTTGAATTCCATATCATAGCTAGCGTTGTTAGCTTCGATTCGCATGTTTGAACACAAAAATCCGATATCACACGAGCCAGGTATGAATATTTTAATTTACTCAAGGGCTCCTCTCAACTCACTCCTCAAATTTGGTAATGTCATCATGTCTCTCGACCTGAGTTTCAAAATCTTGATTTTTGAATTCCATATCATGGCTAGCGTTGTTATCTTCGATTCGCATGTTTGAACACAAAAATCCGATATCACACAAGCCAGGTATGAACATATTAATTTACCTACTAGCTCTTCTCAACTCACTCCTTAAATTTGGTAATTTCATCATGTCTCTCGACCTGAGTTTCAAAATCTTGATTTTTGAATTCCATATCATAGCTAGCGTTGTTAGCTTCGATTCGCATGTTTGAACACAAAAATCCGATATCACACGAGCCAGGTATGAATATTTTAATTTACTCAAGGGCTCCTCTGAACTCACTCCTCAAATTTGGTAATGTCATCATGTCTCTCGACCTGAGTTTCAAAATCTTGATTTTTGAATTCCATATCATGGCTAGCGTGGTTATCTTCGATTCGCATGTTTGAACACAAAAATCCGATATCACACAAGCCAGGTATGAACATTTTAATTTACCTACTAGCTCTTCTCAACTCACTCCTTAAATTTGGTAATTTCATCATGTCTCTCGACATGAGTTTCAAAATCTTGATTTTTTAATTCCATATCATAGCTAGCGTTGTTAGCTTCGATTCACATGTTTGAACACAAAAATCCGATATCACACGAGCCAGGTATGAACATTTTCCTTTACCCACTAGCTCTTCTCAACTCACTACTCATGTTTGCTAATTTCGTCCTGTCTCTCGAACTGAGTTTCAAAATCTTGATTTTTAAATTCCATATCATAGTTAGCGTTGTTAGCTTCGATTCGCATGTTTGAACATAAAAATCCGATATCACACGAGCCAGGTATGAACATTTCCCTTTACCCACTAGCTCTTCTCAACTCACTCCTAAAATTTGGTAATTTCGTCATGTCTCTCGACCTGAGTTTCAAAATTTTGATTATTTAATTCCATATCATAGCTAGCGTTGTTAGCTTCGATATCACACGAGCCAGGTATGAACATTTTAATTTACTCAAGGGCTCCTCTCAACTCGCTCCTCATGTTTGCTAATTTCGTCGTGTCTCTCGACCTGAGTTTCAAAATCTTGATTTGTTAATTCCATATCATAGGTAGCGTTGTTAGCTTCGATTCCCATGTTTGAACACAAAAATCCGATATCACACAAGCCAGGTATGAACATTTTAATTTACCTACTAGCTCTTCTCAACTCACTCCTCAAATTTGGTAATTTCGTCATGTCTCTCGACCTGAGTTTAAAATCTTGATTTTCTAATTCCATATCATAGCTAGCGTTGTTAGCTTCGATTCGCATGTTTGAACACAAGAATCCGATATTACACGAGCCAGATATGAACATTTTAATTTACTCAAGGGCTCCTCTCAACTCGCTCCTCATGTTTGCTAATTTCGTCGTGTCTCTCGACCTGAGTTTCAAAATCTTGATTTGTTAATTCCATATCATAGCTAGCGTTGTTAGCTTCGATTCCCATGTTTGAACACAAAAATCCGATATCACACAAGCCAGGTATGAACATTTTAATTTACCTACTAGCTCTTCTCAACTCACTCCTCAAATTTGGTAATTTCGTCATGTCTCTCGACCTGAGTTTAAAATCTTGATTTTCTAATTCCATATCATAGCTAGCGTTGTTAGCTTCGATTCGCATGTTTGAACACAAAAATCCGATATTACACGAGCCAGATATGAACATTTTAATTTACTCAAGGGCTCCTCTCAACTCACTACTCATGTTTGCTAATTTCGTCATGTCTCTCGACCGGAGTTTCAAAATCTTGATTTTTGAATTCCATATCATAACTAGCGTTGTTAGCTTCGATTCCCATGTTTGAACACAAAAATCCGATATCACACAAGCCAGGTATGAACATTTTAATTTACCTACTATCTCTTCTCAACTCACTCCTTAAATTTGGTAATTTCGTCATGTCTCTCGACCTGAGTTTCAAAATCTTGATTTTTTAATTCCATATCATAGCTAGCGTTGTTAGTTTCGATTCGCATATTTGAACACAAAAATCCGATATCACACGAGCCAGGTATGAACATTTTAATTTACTCAAGGGCTCCTATCAACTCACTCCTCAAATTTGGTAATCGAATCATGTCTCTCGACCTGAGTTTCAAAATCTTCATTTTTTAAAATCCATATCATAGCTAGCGTTGTTAGCTTCGATTCACATGTTTGAACACAAAAATCCGATATCACACGAGCCAGGTATGAACATTTTCCTTTACCCACTAGCTCTTCTCAACTCACTACTCATGTTTGCTAATTTCGTCCTGTCTCTCGAACTGAGTTTCAAAATCTTGATTTTTGAATTCCATATCATAGCTAGCGTTGTTAGCTTCGATTCGCATGTTTGAACACAAAAATCCGATATCACACGAGCCAGGTATGAATATTTTAATTTACTCAAGGGCTCCTCTCAACTCACTCCTCAAATTTGGTAATGTCATCATGTCTCTCGACCTGAGTTTCAAAATCTTGATTTTTGAATTCCATATCATGGCTAGCGTTGTTATCTTCGATTCGCATGTTTGAACACAAAAATCCGATATCACACAAGCCAGGTATGAACATTTTAATTTACCTACTAGCTCTTCTCAACTCACTCCTTAAATTTGGTAATTTCATCATGTCTCTCGACCTGAGTTTCAAAATCTTGATTTTTTAATTCCATATCATAGCTAGCGTTGTTAGTTTCGATTCGCATATTTGAACACAAAAATCCGATATCACACGAGCCAGGTATGAACATTTTAATTTACTCAAGGGCTCCTATCAACTCACTCCTCAAATTTGGTAATCGAATCATGTCTCTCGACCTGAGTTTCAAAATCTTCATTTTTTAAAATCCATATCATAGCTAGCGTTGTTAGCTTCGATTCACATGTTTGAACACAAAAATCCGATATCACACGAGCCAGGTATGAACATTTTCCTTTACCCACTAGCTCTTCTCAACTCACTACTCATGTTTGCTAATTTCGTCCTGTCTCTCGAACTGAGTTTCAAAATCTTGATTTTTGAATTCCATATCATAGCTAGCGTTGTTAGCTTCGATTCGCATGTTTGAACACAAAAATCCGATATCACACGAGCCAGGTATGAATATTTTAATTTACTCAAGGGCTCCTCTCAACTCACTCCTCAAATTTGGTAATGTCATCATGTCTCTCGACCTGAGTTTCAAAATCTTGATTTTTGAATTCCATATCATGGCTAGCGTTGTTATCTTCGATTCGCATGTTTGAACACAAAAATCCGATATCACACAAGCCAGGTATGAACATATTAATTTACCTACTAGCTCTTCTCAACTCACTCCTTAAATTTGGTAATTTCATCATGTCTCTCGACCTGAGTTTCAAAATCTTGATTTTTGAATTCCATATCATAGCTAGCGTTGTTAGCTTCGATTCGCATGTTTGAACACAAAAATCCGATATCACACGAGCCAGGTATGAATATTTTAATTTACTCAAGGGCTCCTCTCAACTCACTCCTCAAATTTGGTAATGTCATCATGTCTCTCGACCTGAGTTTCAAAATCTTGATTTTTGAATTCCATATCATGGCTAGCGTTGTTATCTTCGATTCGCATGTTTGAACACAAAAATCCGATATCACACAAGCCAGGTATGAACATTTTAATTTACCTACTAGCTCTTCTCAACTCACTCCTTAAATTTGGTAATTTCATCATGTCTCTCGACCTGAGTTTCAAAATCTTGATTTTTTAATTCCATATCATAGCTAGCGTTGTTAGCTTCGATTCACATGTTTGAACACAAAAATCCGATATCACACGAGCCAGGTATGAACATTTTCCTTTACCCACTAGCTCTTCTCAACTCACTACTCATGTTTGCTAATTTCGTCCTGTCTCTCGAACTGAGTTTCAAAATCTTGATTTTTAAATTCCATATCATAGTTAGCGTTGTTAGCTTCGATTCGCATGTTTGAACATAAAAATCCGATATCACACGAGCCAGGTATGAACATTTCCCTTTACCCACTAGCTCTTCTCAACTCACTCCTAAAATTTGGTAATTTCGTCATGTCTCTCGACCTGAGTTTCAAAATTTTGATTATTTAATTCCATATCATAGCTAGCGTTGTTAGCTTCGATATCACACGAGCCAGGTATGAACATTTTAATTTACTCAAGGGCTCCTCTCAACTCGCTCCTCATGTTTGCTAATTTCGTCGTGTCTCTCGACCTGAGTTTCAAAATCTTGATTTGTTAATTCCATATCATAGCTAGCGTTGTTAGCTTCGATTCCCATGTTTGAACACAAAAATCCGATATCACACAAGCCAGGTATGAACATTTTAATTTACCTACTAGCTCTTCTCAACTCACTCCTCAAATTTGGTAATTTCGTCATGTCTCTCGACCTGAGTTTAAAATCTTGATTTTCTAATTCCATATCATAGCTAGCGTTGTTAGCTTCGATTCGCATGTTTGAACACAAGAATCCGATATTACACGAGCCAGATATGAACATTTTAATTTACTCAAGGGCTCCTCTCAACTCGCTCCTCATGTTTGCTAATTTCGTCGTGTCTCTCGACCTGAGTTTCAAAATCTTGATTTGTTAATTCCATATCATAGCTAGCGTTGTTAGCTTCGATTCCCATGTTTGAACACAAAAATCCGATATCACACAAGCCAGGTATGAACATTTTAATTTACCTACTAGCTCTTCTCAAGTCACTCCTCAAATTTGGTAATTTCGTCATGTCTCTCGACCTGAGTTTAAAATCTTGATTTTCTAATTCCATATCATAGCTAGCGTTGTTAGCTTCGATTCGCATGTTTGAACACAAAAATCCGATATTACACGAGCCAGATATGAACATTTTAATTTACTCAAGGGCTCCTCTAAACTCACTACTCATGTTTGCTAATTTCGTCATGTCTCTCGACCGGAGTTTCAAAATCTTGATTTTTGAATTCCATATCATAACTAGCGTTGTTAGCTTCGATTCCCATGTTTGAACACAAAAATCCGATATCACACAAGCCAGGTATGAACATTTTAATTTACCTACTAGCTCTTCTCAACTCACTCCTTAAATTTGGTAATTTCGTCATGTCTCTCGACCTGAGTTTCAAAATCTTGATTTTTTAATTCCATATCATAGCTAGCGTTGTTAGTTTCGATTCGCATGTTTGAACACAAATATCCGATATTACACGAGCCAGGTATGAACATTTTAATTTACTCAAGGGCTTCGCTCAACTCACTACTCATGTTTGCTAATTTCGTCATGTCTCTCGACGGGAGTTTCAAAATCTTGATTTTTGAATTCCATATCATAGTTAGCGTTGTTAGCTTCGATTCGCATGTTTGAACACAAAAATCCGATATCACACGAGCCAGATATGAACATTTTAATTTACTCAAGGGCTACTCTCAACTCACTCCTCAAATTTGGTAATCGAATCATGTCTCTCGACCTGAGTTTCAAAATCTTCATTTTTTAAAATCCATATCATAGCTAGCGTTGTTAGCTTCGATTCACATGTTTGAACACAAAAATCCGATATCACACGAGCCAGGTATGAACATTTTCCTTTACCCACTAGCTCTTCTCAACTCACTACTCATGTTTGCTAATTTCGTCCTGTCTCTCGAACTGAGTTTCAAAATCTTGATTTTTAAATTCCATATCATAGTTAGCGTTGTTAGCTTCGATTCGCATGTTTGAACATAAAAATCCGATATCACACGAGCCAGGTATGAACATTTCCCTTTACCCACTAGCTCTTCTCAACTCACTCCTAAAATTTGGTAATTTCGTCATGTCTCTCGACCTGAGTTTCAAAATTTTGATTATTTAATTCCATATCATAGCTAGCGTTGTTAGCTTCGATTCGCATGTTTGAACACAAAAATCCGATATCACACGAGCCAGATATGAACATTTTAATTTACTCAAGGGCTACTCTCAACTCACTACTCATGTTTGCTAATTTCGTCATGTCTCTCGAACTGAGTTTCAAAATCTTGATTTTTCAATACCATATCATAGCTGGCGTTGTTAGCTTCGATTCACATGTTTGAACACAAAAATCCGATATCACACAAACCATGTATGAACATTTTAATTTACCCACTAGCTCTTCTGAACTCACTCCTCAAATTTGGTATTTTCGTCATGTCTCTCGACCTGAGTTTCAAAATATTGATTTTTGAATTCCATATCATAGCTAGCGTTGTTAGCTTCGATTCGCATATTTGAACACAAAAATCCGATATCACACGAGCCAGGTATGAACATTTTAATTTACTCAAGGGCTCCTATCAACTCACTCCTCAAATTTGGTAATCGAATCATGTCTCTCGACCTGAGTTTCAAAATCTTCATTTTTTAAAATCCATATCATAGCTAGCGTTGTTAGCTTCGATTCACATGTTTGAACACAAAAATCCGATATCACACGAGCCAGGTATGAACATTTTCCTTTACCCACTAGCTCTTCTCAACTCACTACTCATGTTTGCTAATTTCGTCCTGTCTCTCGAACTGAGTTTCAAAATCTTGATTTTTGAATTCCATATCATAGCTAGCGTTGTTAGCTTCGATTCGCATGTTTGAACACAAAAATCCGATATCACACGAGCCAGGTATGAATATTTTAATTTACTCAAGGGCTCCTCTCAACTCACTCCTCAAATTTGGTAATGTCATCATGTCTCTCGACCTGAGTTTCAAAATCTTGATTTTTGAATTCCATATCATGGCTAGCGTTGTTATCTTCGATTCGCATGTTTGAACACAAAAATCCGATATCACACAAGCCAGGTATGAACATTTTAATTTACCTACTAGCTCTTCTCAACTCACTCCTTAAATTTGGTAATTTCATCATGTCTCTCGACCTGAGTTTCAAAATCTTGATTTTTTAATTCCATATCATAGCTAGCGTTGTTAGCTTCGATTCGCATGTTTGAACACAAAAATCCGATATTACACGAGCCAGGTATGAACATTTTAATTTACTCAAGGGCTCCTCTCAACTCACTACTCATGTTTGCTAATTTCGTCATGTCTCTCGACCGGAGTTTCAAAATCTTGATTTTTGAATTCCATATCATAGCTAGCGTTGTTAGCTTCGATTCGCATGTTTGAACACAAAAATCCGATATCACACAAGCCAGGTATGAACATTTTTATTTACCTACTAGCTCTTCTCAACTCACTCCTTAAATTTGGTAATTTCGTCATGTCGCTCGACCTGAGTTTCAAAATCTTGATTTTTTAATTCCATATCATAGCTAGCGTTGTTAGCTTCGATTCGCATGTTTGAACACAAATATCCGATATTACACGAGCCAGGTATGAATATTTTAATTTACTCAAGGGCTCCTCTCAACTCACTCCTCAAATTTGGTAATGTCATCATGTCTCTTGACCTGAGTTTCAAAATCTTGATTTTTGAATTCCATATCATGGCTAGCGTTGTTATCTTCGATTCGCATGTTTGAACACAAAAATCCGATACCACACGAGCCAGGTATGAACATTTTCATTTACTCAAGGGCTCCTCTCCACTCACTACTCATGTTTGGTAATTTAATCATGTCTCTCGAACCAGGTATGAACATTTTCATTTACCCACTAGCTCTTCTCAACTCACTCCTCAAATTTGGTATTTTCGTCATGTCTCTAGACCTGAGTTTCAAAATCTTGAATTTTCAAATCCATATCATGGCTAGCGTTGTTAGCTTCGATTCACATGTTTGAACACAAAAATCCGATATCACACAAACCAGGTATGAACATTTTAATTTACCCACTAGCTCTTCTGAACTCACTCCTCAAATTTGGTATTTTCGTCATGTCTCTCGACCTGAGTTTCAAAATATTGATTTTTGAATTCCATATCATAGCTAGCGTTGTTAGCTTCGATTCGCATATTTGAACACAAAAATCCGATATCACACGAGCCAGGTATGAACATTTTAATTTACTCAAGGGCTCCTATCAACTCACTCCTCAAATTTGGTAATCGAATCATGTCTCTCGACCTGAGTTTCAAAATCTTCATTTTTTAAAATCCATATCATAGCTAGCGTTGTTAGCTTCGATTCACATGTTTGAACACAAAAATCCGATATCACACGAGCCTGGTATGAACATTTTCCTTTACCCACTAGCTCTTCTCAACTCACTACTCATGTTTGCTAATTTCGTCCTGTCTCTCGAACTGAGTTTCAAAATCTTGATTTTTGAATTCCATATCATAGCTAGCGTTGTTAGCTTCGATTCGCATGTTTGAACACAAAAATCCGATATCACACGAGCCAGGTATGAATATTTTAATTTACTCAAGGGCTCCTCTCAACTCACTCCTCAAATTTGGTAATGTCATCATGTCTCTCGACCTGAGTTTCAAAATCTTGATTTTTGAATTCCATATCATGGCTAGCGTTGTTATCTTCGATTCGCATGTTTGAACACAAAAATCCGATATCACACAAGCCAGGTATGAACATTTTAATTTACCTACTAGCTCTTCTCAACTCACTCCTTAAATTTGGTAATTTCATCATGTCTCTCGACCTGAGTTTCAAAATCTTGATTTTTTAATTCCATATCATAGCTAGCGTTGTTAGCTTCGATTCGCATGTTTGAACACAAAAATCCGATATTACACGAGCCAGGTATGAACATTTTAATTTACTCAAGGGCTCCTCTCAACTCACTACTCATGTTTGCTAATTTCGTCATGTCTCTCGACCGGAGTTTCAAAATCTTGATTTTTGAATTCCATATCATAGCTAGCGTTGTTAGCTTCGATTCGCATGTTTGAACACAAAAATCCGATATCACACAAGCCAGGTATGAACATTTTTATTTACCTACTAGCTCTTCTCAACTCACTCCTTAAATTTGGTAATTTCGTCATGTCGCTCGACCTGAGTTTCAAAATCTTGATTTTTTAATTCCATATCATAGCTAGCGTTGTTAGCTTCGATTCGCATGTTTGAACACAAATATCCGATATTACACGAGCCAGGTATGAATATTTTAATTTACTCAAGGGCTCCTCTCAACTCACTCCTCAAATTTGGTAATGTCATCATGTCTCTTGACCTGAGTTTCAAAATCTTGATTTTTGAATTCCATATCATGGCTAGCGTTGTTATCTTCGATTCGCATGTTTGAACACAAAAATCCGATACCACACGAGCCAGGTATGAACATTTTCATTTACTCAAGGGCTCCTCTCCACTCACTACTCATGTTTGGTAATTTAATCATGTCTCTCGAACCAGGTATGAACATTTTCATTTACCCACTAGCTCTTCTCAACTCACTCCTCAAATTTGGTATTTTCGTCATGTCTCTAGACCTGAGTTTCAAAATCTTGAATTTTCAAATCCATATCATGGCTAGCGTTGTTAGCTTCGATTCACATGTTTGAACACAAAAATCCGATATCACACAAACCAGGTATGAACATTTTTATTTACCTACTAGCTCTTCTCAACTCACTCCTTAAATTTGGTAATTTCGTCATGTCGCTCGACCTGAGTTTCAAAATCTTGATTTTTGAATTCCATATCATAACTAGCGTTGTTAGCTTCGATTCCCATGTTTGAACACAAAAATCCGATATCACACAAGCCAGGTATGAACATTTTCATTTACTCAAGGGCTCCTCTCAACTCACTCCTCAAATTTGGTAATTTCGTCATGTCTCTCGACCTGAGTTTCAAAATCTTGATTTTTCAATTCCATATCATAGCTAGCGTTGTTAGCTTCGATTCGCATGTTTGAACACAAAAATCCGATATCACACGAGCCAGGTATGAACATTTTCATTTACTCAAGGGCTCCTCTCAACTCGCTCCTCATGTTTGCTAATTTTGTCATGTCTCTCGACCTGAGATTCAAAATCCGATATCACACAAACCAGGTATGAACATTTTAATTTACCCACTAGCTCTTCTGAACTCACTCCTCAAATTTGGTATTTTCGTCATGTCTCTCGACCTGAGTTTCAAAATCTTGATTTTTTAATTCCATATCATAGCTAGCGTTGTTAGCTTCGATTCGCATGTTTGAACACAAAAATCCGATATTACACGAGCCAGGTATGAACATTTTCATTTACTCAAGGGCTCCTCTCAACTCACTCCTCAAATTTGGTAATTTCGTCATGTCTCTCGACCTGAGTTTCAAAATCTGGATTTTTCAATTCCATATCATAACTAGCGTTGTTAGCTTCGATTCACATGTTTGAACACAAAAATCCGATATCACACGAGCCAGGTATGAACATTTTCATTTACCCACTAGATCTTCTCAACTCACTCCTCAAATTTGGTAATTTCGTCATGTCTCTCGACCTGAGTTTCCAAATCTTGATTTTTTAATTCCATATCATAGCTAGCGTTGTTAGCTTCGATTCGCATGTTTGAACACAAAACTCCGATATGACACGAGCTAGGTATGAACATTTTAATTTACTCAAGGGCTCCTCTCAACTCACTACTCATGTTTGCTAATTTCGTCATGTCTCTCGACCGGAGTTTCAAAATCTTGATTTTTGAATTTCATATCATAGCTAGCGTTGTTAGCTTCGATTCGCATGTTTGAACACAAAAATCCGATATCACACGAGCCAGGTATGAACATTTTCATTTACTCAAGGGCTCCTCTCAACTCGCTCCTCATCTTTGCTAATTTTGTCATGTCTCTCGACCTGAGATTCAAAATCTTGATTTATCAATTCCATATCATAGTTAGCGTTGTTAGCTTCGATTCGCATGTTTGAACACAAAAATCCGATATCACACGAGCCAGGTATGAACATTTTCCTTTATCCACTAGCTCTTCTCAACTCACTCCTAAAATTTGGTAATTTCGTCATGTCTCTCGACCTGAGTTTCAAAATCTTGATTTTTTAATTCCATATCATAGCTAGCGTTGTTAGCTTCGATTCGCATGTTTGAACAAAAAAATCCAATATCACACAAACCAGGTATGAACATTTTAATTTACTCAAGGGCTACTCTCAACTCACTACTCATGTTTGCTAATTTCGTCATGTCACTCGAACTGAGTTTCAAAATCTTGATTTTTCAATACCATATCATAGCTGGCGTTGTTAGCTTCGATTCACATGTTTGAACATAAAAATCCGATATCACACGAGCCAGGTATGAACATTTTAATTTACTCAAGGGCTCCTCTCAACTCACTACTCATGTTTGGTAATTTCGTCCTGTCTCTCGAACTGAGTTTCAAAATATTGATTTTTGAATTCCATATCATAGCTAGCGTTGTTAGCTTCGATTCGCATGTTTGAACACAAAAATCCGATATCACACGAGCCAGGTATGAACATTTTAATTTACTCAAGGGCTCCTATCAACTCACTCCTCAAATTTGGTAATTGAATCATGTCTCTCGACCTGAGTTTCAAAATCTTCATTTTTTAAAATCCATATCATAGCTAGCGTTGTTAGCTTCGATTCACATGTTTGAACACAAAAATCCGATATCACACGAGCCAGGTATGAACATTTTCCTTTACCCACTAGCTCTTCTCAACTCACTACTCATGTTTGCAAATTTCGTCCTGTCTCTCGAACTGAGTTTCAAAATCTTGATTTTTGAATTCCATATCATAGCTAGCGTTGTTAGCTTCGATTCGCATCTTTGAACACAAAAATCCGATATCACACGAGCCAGGTATGAACATTTTAATTTACCCACTAGCTCTTCTCAACTCACTCCTCAAATTTGGTATTTTCGTCATGTCTCTCGACCTGAGTTTCAAAATCTTGATTTTTTAATTCCATATCATAGCTAGCGTTGTTAGCTTCGATTCGCATGTTTGAACACAAAAATCCGATATTACACGAGCCAGCTATGAACATTTTAATTTAGTCAAGGGCTCCTCTCAACTCACTCCTCAAATTTGGTAATTTCGTCATGTCTCTCGACCTGAGTTTCAAAATCTTGATTTTTCAATTCCATATCATAGCTAGCGTTGTTAGCTTCGATTCGCATGTTTGAACACAAAAATCCGATATCACACGAGCCAGGTATGAACATTTTCATTTACTCAAGGGCTCCTCTCAACTCACTACTCATGTTTGGTAATTTAATCACGTCTCTCGACCTGAGTTTCAAAATCTTTATTTTTCAATACCATATCATAGCTAGCGTTGTTAGCTTCGATTCGCATGTTTGAACACAAAAATCCGATATCACACGAGCCAGGTATGAACATTTTAATTTACTCAAGGGCTCCTCTCAACTCGCTCCTCATGTTTGCTAATTTCGTCATGTCTCTCGACCTGAGTTTCAAAATCTTGATTTGTTAATTCCATATCATAGCTAGCGTTGTTAGCTTCGATTCCCATGTTTGAACACAAAAATCCGATATCACACGAGCCAGGTATGAACATTTTATTTTACTCAAGGGCTCCTCTCAACTCACTCCTCAAATTTGGTAATTTCGTCATGTCTCTCGACCTGAGTTTTAAAATCTTGATTTTTCAATTCCATATCATAGCTGGCGTTGTTAGCTTCGATTCACATGTTTGAACATAAAAATCCGATATCACACGAGCCAGGTATGAACATTTTAATTTACTCAAGCGCTCCTCTCAACTCACTACTCATGTTTGCTAATTTCGTCCTGTCTCTCGAACTGAGTTTCACAATATTGATTTTTGAATTCCATATCATAGCTAGCGTTGTTAGCTTCGATTCGCATATTTGAACACAAAAATCCGATATCACACGAGCCAGGTATGAACATTTTAATTTACTCAAGGGCTCCTATCAACTCACTCCTCAAATTTGGTAATTGAATCATGTCTCTCGACCTGAGTTTCAAAATCTTCATTTTTTAAAATCCATATCATAGCTAGCGTTGTTAGTTTCGATTCACATGTTTGAACACAAAAATCCGATATCACACGAGCCAGGTATGAACATTTTCCTTTACCCACTAGCTCTTCTCAACTCACTACTCATGTTTGCTAATTTCGTCCTGTCTCTCGAACTGAGTATCAAAATCTTGAATTTTGAATTCCATATCATAGCTAGCGTTGTTAGCTTCGATTCGCATCTTTGAACACAAAAATCCGATATCACACGAGCCAGGTATGAATATTTTAATTTACTCAAGGGCTCCTCTCAACTCACTCCTCAAATTTGGTAATGTCATCATGTCTCTCGACCTGAGTTTCAAAATCTTGATTTTTGAATTCCATATCATGGCTAGCGTTGTTATCTTCGATTCGCATGTTTGAACACAAAAATCCGATACCACACGAGCCAGGTATGAACATTTTCATTTACTCAAGGGCTCCTCTCTACTCACTACTCATGTTTGGTAATTTAATCATGTC
This sequence comes from Azolla caroliniana, assembly GCF_043228905.1. Taxonomy (NCBI): domain Eukaryota; kingdom Viridiplantae; phylum Streptophyta; class Polypodiopsida; order Salviniales; family Salviniaceae; genus Azolla; species Azolla caroliniana. The sequence continues at coordinate 109,364 of NW_028230437.1, forward strand.
TCTCGAACCAGGTATGAACATTTTCATTTACCCACTAGCTCTTCTCAACTCACTCCTCAAATTTGGTATTTTCGTCATGTCTCTCGACCTGAGTTTCAAAATCTTGATTTTTTAATTCCATATCATAGCTAGCGTTGTTAGCTTCGATTCGCATGTTTGAACACAAAAATCTGATATTACACGAGCCAGGTATGAACATTTTCATTTACTCAAGGGCTCCTCTCAACTCCCTCCTCAAATTTGGTAATTTCGTCATGTCTCTCGACCTGAGTTTCAAAATCTTGATTTATCAATTCCATATCATGGCTAGCGTTGTTAGCTTCGATTCGCATGTTTGAACACAAAAATCTGATATTACACGAGCCAGGTATGAACATTTTCATTTACTCAAGGGCTCCTCTCAACTCCCTCCTCAAATTTGGTAATTTCGTCATGTCTCTCGACCTGAGTTTCAGAATCTTGATTTATCAATTCCATATCATGGCTAGCGTTGTTAGCTTCGATTCGCATGTTTGAACACAAAAATCCGATATTACACGAGCCAGGTATGAACATTTTCATTTACTCAAGGGCTCCTCTCAACTCACTCCTCAAATTTGGTAATTTCGTCATGTCTCTCGACCTGAGTTTCAAAATCTTGATTTTTCAATTCCATATCATAGCTAGCGTTGTTAGCTTCGATTCGCATGTTTGAACACAAAAATCCGATATCACACGAGCCAGGTATGAACATTTTCATTTACCCACTAGATCTTCTCAACTCACTCCTCAAATTTGGTAATTTCGTCATGTCTCTCGACCTGAGTTTCAAAATCTTGATTTTTTAATTCGATATCATAGCTAGCGTTGTTAGCTTCGATTCGCATGTTTGAACACAAAAATCCGATATTACACGAGCTAGGTATGAACATTTTAATTTACTCAAGGGCTCCTCTCAACTCACTACTCATGTTTGCTAATTTCGTCATGTCTCTCGACCGGAGTTTCAAAATCTTGATTTTTGAATTCCATATCATAGCTAGCGTTGTTAGCTTCGATTCGCATGTTTGACACAAAAATCTGATATCACACGAGCCAGGTATGAACATTTTCATTTACTCAAGGGCTCCTCTCAACTCGCTCCTCATGTTTGCTAATTTTGTCATGTCTCTCGACCTGAGATTCAAAATCTTGATTTATCAATTCCATATCATAGTTAGCGTTGTTAGCTTCGATTCGCATGTTTGAACACAAAAATCCGATATCACACGAGCCAAGTATGAACATTTTCCTTTATCCACTAGCTCTTCTCAACTCACTCCTAAAATTTGGTAATTTCGTCATGTCTCTCGACCTGAGTTTCAAAATCTTGATTTTTTAATTCCATATCATAGCTAGCGTTGTTAGCTTCGATTCGCATGTTTGAACACAAAAATCCGATATCACACGAGCCAGGTATGAACATTTTCATTTACCCACTAGATCTTCTCAACTCACTCCTCAAATTTGGTAATTTCGTCATGTCTCTCGACCTGAGTTTCAAAATCTTGATTTTTTAATTCGATATCATAGCTAGCGTTGTTAGCTTTGATTCGCATGTTTGAACACAAAAATCCGATATCACACGAGCCAGATATGAACATTTTAATTTACTCAAGGGCTACTCTCAACTCACTACTCATGTTTGCTAATTTCGTCATGTCTCTCGAACTGAGTTTCAAAATCTTGATTTTTCAATACCATATCATAGCTGGCGTTGTTAGCTTCGATTCACATGTTTGAACATAAAAATCCGATATCCCACGAGCCAGGTATGAACATTTTAATTTACTCAAGGGCTCCTCTCAACTCACTACTCATGTTTGCTAATTTCGTCCTGTCTCTCGAACTGAGTTTCAAAATCTTCATTTTTTAAAATCCATATCATAGCTAGCGTTGTTAGCTTCGATTCACATGTTTGAACACAAAAATCCGATATCACACGAGCCAGGTATGAACATTTTCATTTACCCACTAGATCTTCTCAACTCACTCCTCAAATTTGGTAATTTCGTCATGTCTCTCGACCTGAGTTTCAAAATCTTGATTTTTTAATTCGATATCATAGCTAGCGTTGTTAGCTTCGATTCGCATGTTTGAACACAAAAATCCGATATCACACGAGCCAGATATGAACATTTTAATTTACTCAAGGGCTACTCTCAACTCACTACTCATGTTTGCTAATTTCGTCATGTCTCTCGAACTGAGTTTCAAAATCTTGATTTTTCAATACCATATCATAGCTGGCGTTGTTAGCTTCGATTCACATGTTTGAACATAAAAATCCGATATCCCACGAGCCAGGTATGAACATTTTAATTTACTCAAGGGCTCCTCTCAACTCACTACTCATGTTTGCTAATTTCGTCCTGTCTCTCGAACTGAGTTTCAAAATATTGATTTTTGAATTCCATATCATAGCTAGCGTTGTTAGCTTCGATTCGCATATTTGAACACAAAAATCCGATATCACACGAGCCAGGTATGAACATTTTAATTTACTCAAGGGCTCCTATCAACTCACTCCTCAAATTTGGTAATTGAATCATGTCTCTCGACCTGAGTTTCAAAATCTTCATTTTTTAAAATCCATATCATAGCTAGCGTTGTTAGCTTCGATTCACATGTTTGAACACAAAAATCCGATATCACACGAGCCAGGTATGAACATTTTCCTTTACCCACTAGCTCTTCTCAACTCACTACTCATGTTTGCAAATTTCGTCCTGTCTCTCGAACTGAGTTTCAAAATCTTGATTTTTGAATTCCATATCATAGCTAGCGTTGTTAGCTTCGATTCGCATCTTTGAACACAAAAATCCGATATCACACGAGCCAGGTATGAATATTTTAATTTACTCAAGGGCTCCTCTCAACTCACTCCTCAAATTTGGTAATGTCATCATGTCTCTCGACCTGAGTTTCAAAATCTTGATTTTTGAATTCCATATCATGGCTAGCGTTGTTATCTTCGATTCGCATGTTTGAACACAAAAATCCGATACCACACGAGCCAGGTATGAACATTTTCATTTACTCAAGGGCTCCTCTCTACTCACTACTCATGTTTGGTAATTTAATCATGTCTCTCGAACCAGGTATGAACATTTTCATTTACCCACTAGCTCTTCTCAACTCACTCCTCAAATTTGGTATTTTCGTCATGTCTCTAGACCTGAGTTTCAAAATCTTGAATTTTCAAATCCATATCATGGCTAGCGTTGTTAGCTTCGATTCACATGTTTGAACACAAAAATCCGATATCACACGAGCCAGGTATGAACATTTTAATTTACCCACTAGCTCTTCTCAACTCACTCCTCAAATTTGGTATTTTCGTCATGTCTCTCGACCTGAGTTTCAAAATCTTGATTTTTTAATTCCAGATCATAGCTAGCGTTGTTAGCTTCGATTCGCATGTTTGAACACAAAAATCCGATATTACACGAGCCAGCTATGAACATTTTAATTTAGTCAAGGGCTCCTCTCAACTCACTCCTCAAATTTGGTAATTTCGTCATGTCTCTCGACCTGAGTTTCAAAATCTTGATTTTTCAATTCCATATCATGGCTAGCGTTGTTATCTTCGATTCGCATGTTTGAACACAAATATCCGATATTACACGAGCCAGGTATGAACATTTTAATTTACTCAAGGGCTTCGCTCAACTCACTACTCATGTTTGCTAATTTCGTCATGTCTCTCGACGGGAGTTTCAAAATCTTGATTTTTGAATTCCATATCATAGTTAGCGTTGTTAGCTTCGATTCGCATGTTTGAACACAAAAATCCGATATCACACGAGCCAGATATGAACATTTTAATTTACTCAAGGGCTACTCTCAACTCACTCCTCAAATTTGGTAATCGAATCATGTCTCTCGACCTGAGTTTCAAAATCTTCATTTTTTAAAATCCATATCATAGCTAGCGTTGTTAGCTTCGATTCACATGTTTGAACACAAAAATCCGATATCACACGAGCCAGGTATGAACATTTTCCTTTACCCACTAGCTCTTCTCAACTCACTACTCATGTTTGCTAATTTCGTCCTGTCTCTCGAACTGAGTTTCAAAATCTTGATTTTTAAATTCCATATCATAGTTAGCGTTGTTAGCTTCGATTCGCATGTTTGAACATAAAAATCCGATATCACACGAGCCAGGTATGAACATTTCCCTTTACCCACTAGCTCTTCTCAACTCACTCCTAAAATTTGGTAATTTCGTCATGTCTCTCGACCTGAGTTTCAAAATCTTGATTTTTTAATTCCATATCATAGCTAGCGTTGTTAGCTTCGATTCGCATGTTTGAACACAAAAATCCGATATCACACGAGCCAGATATGAACATTTTAATTTACTCAAGGGCTACTCTCAACTCACTACTCATGTTTGCTAATTTCGTCATGTCTCTCGAACTGAGTTTCAAAATCTTGATTTTTCAATACCATATCATAGCTGGCGTTGTTAGCTTCGATTCACATGTTTGAACACAAAAATCCGATATCACACAAACCAGGTATGAACATTTTAATTTACCCACTAGCTCTTCTGAACTCACTCCTCAAATTTGGTATTTTCGTCATGTCTCTCGACCTGAGTTTCAAAATATTGATTTTTGAATTCCATATCATAGCTAGCGTTGTTAGCTTCGATTCGCATATTTGAACACAAAAATCCGATATCACACGAGCCAGGTATGAACATTTTAATTTACTCAAGGGCTCCTATCAACTCACTCCTCAAATTTGGTAATCGAATCATGTCTCTCGACCTGAGTTTCAAAATCTTCATTTTTTAAAATCCATATCATAGCTAGCGTTGTTAGCTTCGATTCACATGTTTGAACACAAAAATCCGATATCACACGAGCCAGGTATGAACATTTTCCTTTACCCACTAGCTCTTCTCAACTCACTACTCATGTTTGCTAATTTCGTCCTGTCTCTCGAACTGAGTTTCAAAATCTTGATTTTTGAATTCCATATCATAGCTAGCGTTGTTAGCTTCGATTCGCATGTTTGAACACAAAAATCCGATATCACACGAGCCAGGTATGAATATTTTAATTTACTCAAGGGCTCCTCTCAACTCACTCCTCAAATTTGGTAATGTCATCATGTCTCTCGACCTGAGTTTCAAAATCTTGATTTTTGAATTCCATATCATGGCTAGCGTTGTTATCTTCGATTCGCATGTTTGAACACAAAAATCCGATATCACACAAGCCAGGTATGAACATTTTAATTCATCTACTAGCTCTTCTCAACTCACTCCTTAAATTTGGTAATTTCATCATGTCTCTCGACCTGAGTTTCAAAATCTTGATTTTTTAATTCCATATGATAGCTAGCGTTGTTAGCTTCGATTCGCATGTTTGAACACAAAAATCCGATATTACACGAGCCAGGTATGAACATTTTAATTTACTCAAGGGCTCCTCTCAACTCACTACTCATGTTTGCTAATTTCGTCATGTCTCTCGACCGGAGTTTCAAAATCTTGATTTTTGAATTCCATATCATAGCTAGCGTTGTTAGCTTCGATTCGCATGTTTGAACACAAAAATCCGATATCACACAAGCCAGGTATGAACATTTTTATTTACCTACTAGCTCTTCTCAACTCACTCCTTAAATTTGGTAATTTCGTCATGTCGCTCGACCTGAGTTTCAAAATCTTGATTTTTTAATTCCATATCATAGCTAGCGTTGTTAGCTTCGATTCGCATGTTTGAACACAAATATCCGATATTACACGAGCCAGGTATGAATATTTTAATTTACTCAAGGGCTCCTCTCAACTCACTCCTCAAATTTGGTAATTTCGTCATGTCTGTCGACCTGAGTTTCAAAATCTTGATTTTTCAATTCCATATCATAGCTAGCGTTGTTAGCTTCGATTCGCATGTTTGAACACAAAAATCCGATATCACACGAGCCAGGTATGAACATTTTCATTTACCCACTAGATCTTCTCAACTCACTCCTCAAATTTGGTAATTTCGTCATGTCTCTCGACTTGAGTTTCAAAATCTTGATTTTTTAATTCGATATCATAGCTAGCGTTGTTAGCTTCGATTCGCATGTTTGAACACAAAAATCCGATATTACACGAGCTAGGTATGAACATTTTAATTTACTCAAGGGCTCCTCTCAACTCACTACTCATGTTTGCTAATTTCGTCATGTCTCTCGACCGGAGTTTCAAAATCTTGATTTTTGAATTTCATATCATAGCTAGCGTTGTTAGCTTCGATTCGCATGTTTGAACACAAAAATCCGATATCACACGAGCCAGGTATGAACATTTTCATTTACTCAAGGGCTCCTCTCAACTCGCTCCTCATGTTTGCTAATTTTGTCATGTCTCTCGACCTGAGATTCAAAATCTTGATTTATCAATTCCATATCATAGTTAGCGTTGTTAGCTTCGATTCGCATGTTTGAACACAAAAATCCGATATCACACGAGCCAGGTATGAACATTTTCCTTTATCCACTAGCTCTTCTCAACTCACTCCTAAAATTTGGTAATTTCGTCATGTCTCTCGACCTGAGTTTCAAAATCTTGATTTTTTAATTCCATATCATAGCTAGCGTTGTTAGCTTCGATTCGCATGTTTGAACACAAAAATCCGATATCACACGAGCCAGATATGAACATTTTAATTTACTCAAGGGCTACTCTCAACTCACTACTCATGTTTGCTAATTTCGTCATGTCTCTCGAACTGAGTTTCAAAATCTTGATTTTTCAATACCATATCATAGCTGGCGTTGTTAGCTTCGATTCACATGTTTGAACATAAAAATCCGATATCCCACGAGCCAGGTATGAACATTTTAATTTACTCAAGGGCTCCTCTCAACTCACTACTCATGTTTGCTAATTTCGTCCTGTCTCTCGAACTGAGTTTCAAAATCTTCATTTTTTAAAATCCATATCATAGCTAGCGTTGTTAGCTTCGATTCACATGTTTGAACACAAAAATCCGATATCACACGAGCCAGGTATGAACATTTTCATTTACCCACTAGATCTTCTCAACTCACTCCTCAAATTTGGTAATTTCGTCATGTCTCTCGACCTGAGTTTCAAAATCTTGATTTTTTAATTCGATATCATAGCTAGCGTTGTTAGCTTCGATTCGCATGTTTGAACACAAAAATCCGATATCACACGAGCCAGATATGAACATTTTAATTTACTCAAGGGCTACTCTCAACTCACTACTCATGTTTGCTAATTTCGTCATGTCTCTCGAACTGAGTTTCAAAATCTTGATTTTTCAATACCATATCATAGCTGGCGTTGTTAGCTTCGATTCACATGTTTGAACATAAAAATCCGATATCCCACGAGCCAGGTATGAACATTTTAATTTACTCAAGGGCTCCTCTCAACTCACTACTCATGTTTGCTAATTTCGTCCTGTCTCTCGAACTGAGTTTCAAAATATTGATTTTTGAATTCCATATCATAGCTAGCGTTGTTAGCTTCGATTCGCATATTTGAACACAAAAATCCGATATCACACGAGCCAGGTATGAACATTTTAATTTACTCAAGGGCTCCTATCAACTCACTCCTCAAATTTGGTAATTGAATCATGTCTCTCGACCTGAGTTTCAAAATCTTCATTTTTTAAAATCCATATCATAGCTAGCGTTGTTAGCTTCGATTCACATGTTTGAACACAAAAATCCGATATCACACGAGCCAGGTATGAACATTTTCCTTTACCCACTAGCTCTTCTCAACTCACTACTCATGTTTGCAAATTTCGTCCTGTCTCTCGAACTGAGTTTCAAAATCTTGATTTTTGAATTCCATATCATAGCTAGCGTTGTTAGCTTCGATTCGCATCTTTGAACACAAAAATCCGATATCACACGAGCCAGGTATGAATATTTTAATTTACTCAAGGGCTCCTCTCAACTCACTCCTCAAATTTGGTAATGTCATCATGTCTCTCGACCTGAGTTTCAAAATCTTGATTTTTGAATTCCATATCATGGCTAGCGTTGTTATCTTCGATTCGCATGTTTGAACACAAAAATCCGATACCACACGAGCCAGGTATGAACATTTTCATTTACTCAAGGGCTCCTCTCTACTCACTACTCATGTTTGGTAATTTAATCATGTCTCTCGAACCAGGTATGAACATTTTCATTTACCCACTAGCTCTTCTCAACTCACTCCTCAAATTTGGTATTTTCGTCATGTCTCTAGACCTGAGTTTCAAAATCTTGAATTTTCAAATCCATATCATGGCTAGCGTTGTTAGCTTCGATTCGCATGTTTGAACACAAAAATCCGATATCACACAAGCCAGGTATGAACATTTTTATTTACCTACTAGCTCTTCTCAACTCACTCCTTAAATTTGGTAATTTCGTCATGTCGCTCGACCTGAGTTTCAAAATCTTGATTTTTTAATTCCATATCATAGCTAGCGTTGTTAGCTTCGATTCGCATGTTTGAACACAAATATCCGATATTACACGAGCCAGGTATGAATATTTTAATTTACTCAAGGGCTCCTCTCAACTCACTCCTCAAATTTGGTAATGTCATCATGTCTCTTGACCTGAGTTTCAAAATCTTGATTTTTGAATTCCATATCATGGCTAGCGTTGTTATCTTCGATTCGCATGTTTGAACACAAAAATCCGATACCACACGAGCCAGGTATGAACATTTTCATTTACTCAAGGGCTCCTCTCTACTCACTACTCATGTTTGGTAATTTAATCATGTCTCTCGAACCAGGTATGAACATTTTCATTTACCCACTAGCTCTTCTCAACTCACTCCTCAAATTTGGTATTTTCGTCATGTCTCTAGACCTGAGTTTCAAAATCTTGAATTTTCAAATCCATATCATGGCTAGCGTTGTTAGCTTCGATTCACATGTTTGAACACAAAAATCCGATATCACACAAACCAGGTATGAACATTTTAATTTACCCACTAGCTCTTCTGAACTCACTCCTCAAATTTGGTATTTTCGTCATGTCTCTCGACCTGAGTTTCAAAATCTTGATTTTTTAATTCCATATCATAGCTAGCGTTGTTAGCTTCGATTCGCATGTTTGAACACAAAAATCCGATATTACACGAGCCAGGTATGAACATTTTCATTTACTCAAGGGCTCCTCTCAACTCACTCCTCAAATTTGGTAATTTCGTCATGTCTGTCGACCTGAGTTTCAAAATCTTGATTTTTCAATTCCATATCATAGCTAGCGTTGTTAGCTTCGATTCGCATGTTTGAACACAAAAATCCGATATCACACGAGCCAGGTATGAACATTTTCATTTACCCACTAGATCTTCTCAACTCACTCCTCAAATTTGGTAATTTCGTCATGTCTCTCGACTTGAGTTTCAAAATCTTGATTTTTTAATTCGATATCATAGCTAGCGTTGTTAGCTTCGATTCGCATGTTTGAACACAAAAATCCGATATCACACGAGCCAGATATGAACATTTTAATTTACTCAAGGGCTACTCTCAACTCACTACTCATGTTTGCTAATTTCGTCATGTCTCTCGAACTGAGTTTCAAAATCTTGATTTTTCAATACCATATCATAGCTGGCGTTGTTAGCTTCGATTCACATGTTTGAACACAAAAATCCGATATCACACAAACCAGGTATGAACATTTTAATTTACCCACTAGCTCTTCTGAACTCACTCCTCAAATTTGGTATTTTCGTCATGTCTCTCGACCTGAGTTTCAAAATATTGATTTTTGAATTCCATATCATAGCTAGCGTTGTTAGCTTCGATTCGCATATTTGAACACAAAAATCCGATATCACACGAGCCAGGTATGAACATTTTAATTTACTCAAGGGCTCCTATCAACTCACTCCTCAAATTTGGTAATCGAATCATGTCTCTCGACCTGAGTTTCAAAATCTTCATTTTTTAAAATCCATATCATAGCTAGCGTTGTTAGCTTCGATTCACATGTTTGAACACAAAAATCCGATATCACACGAGCCAGGTATGAACATTTTCCTTTACCCACTAGCTCTTCTCAACTCACTACTCATGTTTGCTAATTTCGTCCTGTCTCTCGAACTGAGTTTCAAAATCTTGATTTTTGAATTCCATATCATAGCTAGCGTTGTTAGCTTCGATTCGCATGTTTGAACACAAAAATCCGATATCACACGAGCCAGGTATGAATATTTTAATTTACTCAAGGGCTCCTCTCAACTCACTCCTCAAATTTGGTAATGTCATCATGTCTCTCGACCTGAGTTTCAAAATCTTGATTTTTGAATTCCATATCATGGCTAGCGTTGTTATCTTCGATTCGCATGTTTGAACACAAAAATCCGATATCACACAAGCCAGGTATGAACATTTTAATTCACCTACTAGCTCTTCTCAACTCACTCCTTAAATTTGGTAATTTCATCATGTCTCTCGACCTGAGTTTCAAAATCTTGATTTTTTAATTCCATATCATAGCTAGCGTTGTTAGCTTCGATTCGCATGTTTGAACACAAAAATCCGATATTACACGAGCCAGGTATGAACATTTTAATTTACTCAAGGGCTCCTCTCAACTCACTACTCATGTTTGCTAATTTCGTCATGTCTCTCGACCGGAGTTTCAAAATCTTGATTTTTGAATTCCATATCATAGCTAGCGTTGTTAGCTTCGATTCGCATGTTTGAACACAAAAATCCGATATCACACAAGCCAGGTATGAACATTTTTATTTACCTACTAGCTCTTCTCAACTCACTCCTTAAATTTGGTAATTTCGTCATGTCGCTCGACCTGAGTTTCAAAATCTTGATTTTTTAATTCCATATCATAGCTAGCGTTGTTAGCTTCGATTCGCATGTTTGAACACAAATATCCGATATTACACGAGCCAGGTATGAATATTTTAATTTACTCAAGGGCTCCTCTCAACTCACTCCTCAAATTTGGTAATTTCGTCATGTCTGTCGACCTGAGTTTCAAAATCTTGATTTTTCAATTCCATATCATAGCTAGCGTTGTTAGCTTCGATTCGCATGTTTGAACACAAAAATCCGATATCACACGAGCCAGGTATGAACATTTTCATTTACCCACTAGATCTTCTCAACTCACTCCTCAAATTTGGTAATTTCGTCATGTCTCTCGACTTGAGTTTCAAAATCTTGATTTTTTAATTCGATATCATAGCTAGCGTTGTTAGCTTCGATTCGCATGTTTGAACACAAAAATCCGATATTACACGAGCTAGGTATGAACATTTTCATTTACTCAAGGGCTCCTCTCAACTCACTACTCATGTTTGCTAATTTCGTCATGTCTCTCGACCGGAGTTTCAAAATCTTGATTTTTGAATTTCATATCATAGCTAGCGTTGTTAGCTTCGATTCGCATGTTTGAACACAAAAATCCGATATCACACGAGCCAGGTATGAACATTTTCATTTACTCAAGGGCTCCTCTCAACTCGCTCCTCATGTTTGCTAATTTTGTCATGTCTCTCGACCTGAGATTCAAAATCTTGATTTATCAATTCCATATCATAGTTAGCGTTGTTAGCTTCGATTCGCATGTTTGAACACAAAAATCCGATATCACACGAGCCAGGTATGAACATTTTCCTTTATCCACTAGCTCTTCTCAACTCACTCCTAAAATTTGGTAATTTCGTCATGTCTCTCGACCTGAGTTTCAAAATCTTGATTTTTTAATTCCATATCATAGCTAGCGTTGTTAGCTTCGATTCGCATGTTTGAACACAAAAATCCGATATCACACGAGCCAGATATGAACATTTTAATTTACTCAAGGGCTACTCTCAACTCACTACTCATGTTTGCTAATTTCGTCATGTCTCTCGAACTGAGTTTCAAAATCTTGATTTTTCAATACCATATCATAGCTGGCGTTGTTAGCTTCGATTCACATGTTTGAAAATAAAAATCCGATATCCCACGAGCCAGGTATGAACATTTTAATTTACTCAAGGGCTCCTCTCAACTCACTACTCATGTTTGCTAATTTCGTCCTGTCTCTCGAACTGAGTTTCAAAATCTTCATTTTTTAAAATCCATATCATAGCTAGCGTTGTTAGCTTCGATTCACATGTTTGAACACAAAAATCCGATATCACACGAGCCAGGTATGAACATTTTCATTTACCCACTAGATCTTCTCAACTCACTCCTCAAATTTGGTAATTTCGTCATGTCTCTCGACCTGAGTTTCAAAATCTTGATTTTTTAATTCGATATCATAGCTAGCGTTGTTAGCTTCGATTCGCATGTTTGAACACAAAAATCCGATATCACACGAGCCAGATATGAACATTTTAATTTACTCAAGGGCTACTCTCAACTCACTACTCATGTTTGCTAATTTCGTCATGTCTCTCGAACTGAGTTTCAAAATCTTGATTTTTCAATACCATATCATAGCTGGCGTTGTTAGCTTCGATTCACATGTTTGAACATAAAAATCCGATATCCCACGAGCCAGGTATGAACATTTTAATTTACTCAAGGGCTCCTCTCAACTCACTACTCATGTTTGCTAATTTCGTCCTGTCTCTCGAACTGAGTTTCAAAATATTGATTTTTGAATTCCATATCATAGCTAGCGTTGTTAGCTTCGATTCGCATATTTGAACACAAAAATCCGATATCACACGAGCCAGGTATGAACATTTTAATTTACTCAAGGGCTCCTATCAACTCACTCCTCAAATTTGGTAATTGAATCATGTCTCTCGACCTGAGTTTCAAAATCTTCATTTTTTAAAATCCATATCATAGCTAGCGTTGTTAGCTTCGATTCACATGTTTGAACACAAAAATCCGATATCACACGAGCCAGGTATGAACATTTTCCTTTACCCACTAGCTCTTCTCAACTCACTACTCATGTTTGCAAATTTCGTCCTGTCTCTCGAACTGAGTTTCAAAATCTTGATTTTTGAATTCCATATCATAGCTAGCGTTGTTAGCTTCGATTCGCATCTTTGAACACAAAAATCCGATATCACACGAGCCAGGTATGAATATTTTAATTTACTCAAGGGCTCCTCTCAACTCACTCCTCAAATTTGGTAATGTCATCATGTCTCTCGACCTGAGTTTCAAAATCTTGATTTTTGAATTCCATATCATGGCTAGCGTTGTTATCTTCGATTCGCATGTTTGAACACAAAAATCCGATACCACACGAGCCAGGTATGAACATTTTCATTTACTCAAGGGCTCCTCTCTACTCACTACTCATGTTTGGTAATTTAATCATGTCTCTCGAACCAGGTATGAACATTTTCATTTACCCACTAGCTCTTCTCAACTCACTCCTCAAATTTGGTATTTTCGTCATGTCTCTAGACCTGAGTTTCAAAATCTTGAATTTTCAAATCCATATCATAGCTAGCGTTGTTAGCTTCGATTCGCATGTTTGAACACAAAAATCCGATATTACACGAGCCAGGTATGAACATTTTAATTTACTCAAGGGCTCCTCTCAACTCACTACTCATGTTTGCTAATTTCGTCATGTCTCTCGACCGGAGTTTCAAAATCTTGATTTTTGAATTCCATATCATAGCTAGTGTTGTTAGCTTCGATTCGCATGTTTGAACACAAAAATCCGATATCACACAAGCCAGGTATGAACATTTTTATTTACCTACTAGCTCTTCTCAACTCACTCCTTAAATTTGGTAATTTCGTCATGTCGCTCGACCTGAGTTTCAAAATCTTGATTTTTTAATTCCATATCATAGCTAGCGTTGTTAGCTTCGATTCGCATGTTTGAACACAAATATCCGATATTACACGAGCCAGGTATGAATATTTTAATTTACTCAAGGGCTCCTCTCAACTCACTCCTCAAATTTGGTAATTTCGTCATGTCTGTCGACCTGAGTTTCAAAATCTTGATTTTTCAATTCCATATCATAGCTAGCGTTGTTAGCTTCGATTCGCATGTTTGAACACAAAAATCCGATATCACACGAGCCAGGTATGAACATTTTCATTTACCCACTAGATCTTCTCAACTCACTCCTCAAATTTGGTAATTTCGTCATGTCTCTCGACTTGAGTTTCAAAATCTTGATTTTTTAATTCGATATCATAGCTAGCGTTGTTAGCTTCGATTCGCATGTTTGAACACAAAAATCCGATATTACACGAGCTAGGTATGAACATTTTCATTTACTCAAGGGCTCCTCTCAACTCACTACTCATGTTTGCTAATTTCGTCATGTCTCTCGACCGGAGTTTCAAAATCTTGATTTTTGAATTTCATATCATAGCTAGCGTTGTTAGCTTCGATTCGCATGTTTGAACACAAAAATCCGATATCACACGAGCCAGGTATGAACATTTTCATTTACTCAAGGGCTCCTCTCAACTCGCTCCTCATGTTTGCTAATTTTGTCATGTCTCTCGACCTGAGATTCAAAATCTTGATTTATCAATTCCATATCATAGTTAGCGTTGTTAGCTTCGATTCGCATGTTTGAACACAAAAATCCGATATCACACGAGCCAGGTATGAACATTTTCCTTTATCCACTAGCTCTTCTCAACTCACTCCTAAAATTTGGTAATTTCGTCATGTCTCTCGACCTGAGTTTCAAAATCTTGATTTTTTAATTCCATATCATAGCTAGCGTTGTTAGCTTCGATTCGCATGTTTGAACACAAAAATCCGATATCACACGAGCCAGATATGAACATTTTAATTTACTCAAGGGCTACTCTCAACTCACTACTCATGTTTGCTAATTTCGTCATGTCTCTCGAACTGAGTTTCAAAATCTTGATTTTTCAATACCATATCATAGCTGGCGTTGTTAGCTTCGATTCACATGTTTGAAAATAAAAATCCGATATCCCACGAGCCAGGTATGAACATTTTAATTTACTCAAGGGCTCCTCTCAACTCACTACTCATGTTTGCTAATTTCGTCCTGTCTCTCGAACTGAGTTTCAAAATCTTCATTTTTTAAAATCCATATCATAGCTAGCGTTGTTAGCTTCGATTCACATGTTTGAACACAAAAATCCGATATCACACGAGCCAGGTATGAACATTTTCATTTACCCACTAGATCTTCTCAACTCACTCCTCAAATTTGGTAATTTCGTCATGTCTCTCGACCTGAGTTTCAAAATCTTGATTTTTTAATTCGATATCATAGCTAGCGTTGTTAGCTTCGATTCGCATGTTTGAACACAAAAATCCGATATCACACGAGCCAGATATGAACATTTTAATTTACTCAAGGGCTACTCTCAACTCACTACTCATGTTTGCTAATTTCGTCATGTCTCTCGAACTGAGTTTCAAAATCTTGATTTTTCAATACCATATCATAGCTGGCGTTGTTAGCTTCGATTCACATGTTTGAACATAAAAATCCGATATCCCACGAGCCAGGTATGAACATTTTAATTTACTCAAGGGCTCCTCTCAACTCACTACTCATGTTTGCTAATTTCGTCCTGTCTCTCGAACTGAGTTTCAAAATATTGATTTTTGAATTCCATATCATAGCTAGCGTTGTTAGCTTCGATTCGCATATTTGAACACAAAAATCCGATATCACACGAGCCAGGTATGAACATTTTAATTTACTCAAGGGCTCCTATCAACTCACTCCTCAAATTTGGTAATTGAATCATGTCTCTCGACCTGAGTTTCAAAATCTTCATTTTTTAAAATCCATATCATAGCTAGCGTTGTTAGCTTCGATTCACATGTTTGAACACAAAAATCCGATATCACACGAGCCAGGTATGAACATTTTCCTTTACCCACTAGCTCTTCTCAACTCACTACTCATGTTTGCAAATTTCGTCCTGTCTCTCGAACTGAGTTTCAAAATCTTGATTTTTGAATTCCATATCATAGCTAGCGTTGTTAGCTTCGATTCGCATCTTTGAACACAAAAATCCGATATCACACGAGCCAGGTATGAATATTTTAATTTACTCAAGGGCTCCTCTCAACTCACTCCTCAAATTTGGTAATGTCATCATGTCTCTCGACCTGAGTTTCAAAATCTTGATTTTTGAATTCCATATCATGGCTAGCGTTGTTATCTTCGATTCGCATGTTTGAACACAAAAATCCGATACCACACGAGCCAGGTATGAACATTTTCATTTACTCAAGGGCTCCTCTCTACTCACTACTCATGTTTGGTAATTTAATCATGTCTCTCGAACCAGGTATGAACATTTTCATTTACCCACTAGCTCTTCTCAACTCACTCCTCAAATTTGGTATTTTCGTCATGTCTCTAGACCTGAGTTTCAAAATCTTGAATTTTCAAATCCATATCATGGCTAGCGTTGTTAGCTTCGATTCGCATGTTTGAACACAAAAATCCGATATCACACAAGCCAGGTATGAACATTTTTATTTACCTACTAGCTCTTCTCAACTCACTCCTTAAATTTGGTAATTTCGTCATGTCGCTCGACCTGAGTTTCAAAATCTTGATTTTTTAATTCCATATCATAGCTAGCGTTGTTAGCTTCGATTCGCATGTTTGAACACAAATATCCGATATTACACGAGCCAGGTATGAATATTTTAATTTACTCAAGGGCTCCTCTCAACTCACTCCTCAAATTTGGTAATGTCATCATGTCTCTTGACCTGAGTTTCAAAATCTTGATTTTTGAATTCCATATCATGGCTAGCGTTGTTATCTTCGATTCGCATGTTTGAACACAAAAATCCGATACCACACGAGCCAGGTATGAACATTTTCATTTACTCAAGGGCTCCTCTCTACTCACTACTCATGTTTGGTAATTTAATCATGTCTCTCGAACCAGGTATGAACATTTTCATTTACCCACTAGCTCTTCTCAACTCACTCCTCAAATTTGGTATTTTCGTCATGTCTCTAGACCTGAGTTTCAAAATCTTGAATTTTCAAATCCATATCATGGCTAGCGTTGTTAGCTTCGATTCACATGTTTGAACACAAAAATCCGATATCACACAAACCAGGTATGAACATTTTAATTTACCCACTAGCTCTTCTGAACTCACTCCTCAAATTTGGTATTTTCGTCATGTCTCTCGACCTGAGTTTCAAAATCTTGATTTTTTAATTCCATATCATAGCTAGCGTTGTTAGCTTCGATTCGCATGTTTGAACACAAAAATCCGATATTACACGAGCCAGGTATGAACATTTTCATTTACTCAAGGGCTCCTCTCAACTCACTCCTCAAATTTGGTAATTTCGTCATGTCTGTCGACCTGAGTTTCAAAATCTTGATTTTTCAATTCCATATCATAGCTAGCGTTGTTAGCTTCGATTCGCATGTTTGAACACAAAAATCCGATATCACACGAGCCAGGTATGAACATTTTCATTTACCCACTAGATCTTCTCAACTCACTCCTCAAATTTGGTAATTTCGTCATGTCTCTCGACTTGAGTTTCAAAATCTTGATTTTTTAATTCGATATCATAGCTAGCGTTGTTAGCTTCGATTCGCATGTTTGAACACAAAAATCCGATATTACACGAGCTAGGTATGAACATTTTAATTTACTCAAGGGCTCCTCTCAACTCACTACTCATGTTTGCTAATTTCGTCATGTCTCTCGACCGGAGTTTCAAAATCTTGATTTTTGAATTTCATATCATAGCTAGCGTTGTTAGCTTCGATTCGCATGTTTGAACACAAAAATCCGATATCACACGAGCCAGGTATGAACATTTTCATTTACTCAAGGGCTCCTCTCAACTCGCTCCTCATGTTTGCTAATTTTGTCATGTCTCTCGACCTGAGATTCAAAATCTTGATTTATCAATTCCATATCATAGTTAGCGTTGTTAGCTTCGATTCGCATGTTTGAACATAAAAATCCGATATCACACGAGCCAGGTATGAACATTTTCCTTTATCCACTAGCTCTTCTCAACTCACTCCTAAAATTTGGTAATTTCGTCATGTCTCTCGACCTGAGTTTCAAAATCTTGATTTTTTAATTCCATATCATAGCTAGCGTTGTTAGCTTCGATTCGCATGTTTGAACACAAAAATCCGATATCACACGAGCCAGATATGAACATTTTAATTTACTCAAGGGCTACTCTCAACTCACTACTCATGTTTGCTAATTTCGTCATGTCTCTCGAATTGAGTTTCAAAATCTTGATTTTTCAATACCATATCATAGCTGGCGTTGTTAGCTTCGATTCACATGTTTGAACATAAAAATCCGATATCACACGAGCCAGGTATGAACATTTTAATTTACTCAAGGGCTCCTCTCAACTCACTACTCATGTTTGCTAATTTCGTCCTGTCTCTCGAACTGAGTTTCACAATATTGATTTTTGAATTCCATATCATAGCTAGCGTTGTTAGCTTCGATTCGCATATTTGAACACAAAAATCCGATATCACACGAGCCAGGTATGAACATTTTAATTTACTCAAGGGCTCCTATCAACTCACTCCTCAAATTTGGTAATTGAATCATGTCTCTCGACCTGAGTTTCAAAATCTTCATTTTTTAAAATCCATATCATAGCTAGCGTTGTTAGCTTCGATTCACATGTTTGAACACAAAAATCCGATATCACACGAGCCAGGTATGAACATTTTCCTTTACCCACTAGCTCTTCTCAACTCACTACTCATGTTTGCAAATTTCGTCCTGTCTCTCGAACTGAGTTTCAAAATCTTGATTTTTGAATTCCATATCATAGCTAGCGTTGTTAGCTTCGATTCGCATCTTTGAACACAAAAATCCGATATCACACGAGCCAGGTATGAATATTTTAATTTACTCAAGGGCTCCTATCAACTCACTCCTCAAATTTGGTAATGTCATCATGTCTCTCGTCCTGAGTTTCAAAATCTTGATTTTTGAATTCCATATCATGGCTAGCGTTGTTATCTTCGATTCGCATGTTTGAACACAAAAATCCGATACCACACGAGCCAGGTATGAACATTTTCATTTACTCAAGGGCTCCTCTCTACTCACTACTCATGTTTGGTAATTTAATCATGTCTCTCGAACCAGGTATGAACATTTTCATTTACCCACTAGCTCTTCTCAACTCACTCCTCAAATTTGGTATTTTCGTCATGTCTCTAGACCTGAGTTTCAAAATCTTGAATTTTCAAATCCATATCATGGCTAGCGTTGTTAGCTTCGATTCACATGTTTGAACACAAAAATCCGATATCACACGAGCCAGGTATGAACATTTTCCTTTACCCACTAGCTCTTCTCAACTCACTACTCATGTTTGCTAATTTCGTCCTGTCTCTCGAACTGAGTTTCAAAATCTTGATTTTTAAATTCCATATCATAGTTAGCGTTGTTAGCTTCGATTCGCATGTTTGAACATAAAAATCCGATATCACACGAGCCAGGTATGAACATTTCCCTTTACCCACTAGCTCTTCTCAACTCACTCCTAAAATTTGGTAATTTCGTCATGTCTCTCGACCTGAGTTTCAAAATCTTGATTTTTTAATTCCATATCATAGCTAGCGTTGTTAGCTTCGATTCGCATGTTTGAACACAAAAATCCGATATCACACGAGCCAGATATGAACATTTTAATTTACTCAAGGGCTACTCTCAACTCACTACTCATGTTTGCTAATTTCGTCATGTCTCTCGAACTGAGTTTCAAAATCTTGATTTTTCAATACCATATCATAGCTGGCGTTGTTAGCTTCGATTCACATGTTTGAACACAAAAATCCGATATCACACAAACCAGGTATGAACATTTTAATTTACCCACTAGCTCTTCTGAACTCACTCCTCAAATTTGGTATTTTCGTCATGTCTCTCGACCTGAGTTTCAAAATATTGATTTTTGAATTCCATATCATAGCTAGCGTTGTTAGCTTCGATTCGCATATTTGAACACAAAAATCCGATATCACACGAGCCAGGTATGAACATTTTAATTTACTCAAGGGCTCCTATCAACTCACTCCTCAAATTTGGTAATCGAATCATGTCTCTCGACCTGAGTTTCAAAATCTTCATTTTTTAAAATCCATATCATAGCTAGCGTTGTTAGCTTCGATTCACATGTTTGAACACAAAAATCCGATATCACACGAGCCAGGTATGAACATTTTCCTTTACCCACTAGCTCTTCTCAACTCACTACTCATGTTTGCTAATTTCGTCCTGTCTCTCGAACTGAGTTTCAAAATCTTGATTTTTGAATTCCATATCATAGCTAGCGTTGTTAGCTTCGATTCGCATGTTTGAACACAAAAATCCGATATCACACGAGCCAGGTATGAATATTTTAATTTACTCAAGGGCTCCTCTCAACTCACTCCTCAAATTTGGTAATGTCATCATGTCTCTCGACCTGAGTTTCAAAATCTTGATTTTTGAATTCCATATCATGGCTAGCGTTGTTATCTTCGATTCGCATGTTTGAACACAAAAATCCGATATCACACAAGCCAGGTATGAACATTTTAATTTACCTACTAGCTCTTCTCAACTCACTCCTTAAATTTGGTAATTTCATCATGTCTCTCGACCTGAGTTTCAAAATCTTGATTTTTTAATTCCATATCATAGCTAGCGTTGTTAGCTTCGATTCGCATGTTTGAACACAAAAATCCGATATTACACGAGCCAGGTATGAACATTTTAATTTACTCAAGGGCTCCTCTCAACTCACTACTCATGTTTGCTAATTTCGTCATGTCTCTCGACCGGAGTTTCAAAATCTTGATTTTTGAATTCCATATCATAGCTAGCGTTGTTAGCTTCGATTCGCATGTTTGAACACAAAAATCCGATATCACACAAGCCAGGTATGAACATTTTTATTTACCTACTAGCTCTTCTCAACTCACTCCTTAAATTTGGTAATTTCGTCATGTCGCTCGACCTGAGTTTCAAAATCTTGATTTTTTAATTCCATATCATAGCTAGCGTTGTTAGCTTCGATTCGCATGTTTGAACACAAATATCCGATATTACACGAGCCAGGTATGAATATTTTAATTTACTCAAGGGCTCCTCTCAACTCACTCCTCAAATTTGGTAATGTCATCATGTCTCTTGACCTGAGTTTCAAAATCTTGATTTTTGAATTCCATATCATGGCTAGCGTTGTTATCTTCGATTCGCATGTTTGAACACAAAAATCCGATACCACACGAGCCAGGTATGAACATTTTCATTTACTCAAGGGCTCCTCTCTACTCACTACTCATGTTTGGTAATTTAATCATGTCTCTCGAACCAGGTATGAACATTTTCATTTACCCACTAGCTCTTCTCAACTCACTCCTCAAATTTGGTATTTTCGTCATGTCTCTAGACCTGAGTTTCAAAATCTTGAATTTTCAAATCCATATCATGGCTAGCGTTGTTAGCTTCGATTCACATGTTTGAACACAAAAATCCGATATCACACAAACCAGGTATGAACATTTTAATTTACCCACTAGCTCTTCTGAACTCACTCCTCAAATTTGGTATTTTCGTCATGTCTCTCGACCTGAGTTTCAAAATCTTGATTTTTTAATTCCATATCATAGCTAGCGTTGTTAGCTTCGATTCGCATGTTTGAACACAAAAATCCGATATTACACGAGCCAGGTATGAACATTTTCATTTACTCAAGGGCTCCTCTCAACTCACTCCTCAAATTTGGTAATTTCGTCATGTCTGTCGACCTGAGTTTCAAAATCTTGATTTTTCAATTCCATATCATAGCTAGCGTTGTTAGCTTCGATTCGCATGTTTGAACACAAAAATCCGATATCACACGAGCCAGGTATGAACATTTTCATTTACCCACTAGATCTTCTCAACTCACTCCTCAAATTTGGTAATTTCGTCATGTCTCTCGACTTGAGTTTCAAAATCTTGATTTTTTAATTCGATATCATAGCTAGCGTTGTTAGCTTCGATTCGCATGTTTGAACACAAAAATCCGATATTACACGAGCTAGGTATGAACATTTTAATTTACTCAAGGGCTCCTCTCAACTCACTACTCATGTTTGCTAATTTCGTCATGTCTCTCGACCGGAGTTTCAAAATCTTGATTTTTGAATTTCATATCATAGCTAGCGTTGTTAGCTTCGATTCGCATGTTTGAACACAAAAATCCGATATCACACGAGCCAGGTATGAACATTTTCATTTACTCAAGGGCTCCTCTCAACTCGCTCCTCATGTTTGCTAATTTTGTCATGTCTCTCGACCTGAGATTCAAAATCTTGATTTATCAATTCCATATCATAGTTAGCGTTGTTAGCTTCGATTCGCATGTTTGAACACAAAAATCCGATATCACACGAGCCAGGTATGAACATTTTCCTTTATCCACTAGCTCTTCTCAACTCACTCCTAAAATTTGGTAATTTCGTCATGTCTCTCGACCTGAGTTTCAAAATCTTGATTTTTTAATTCCATATCATAGCTAGCGTTGTTAGCTTCGATTCGCATGTTTGAACACAAAAATCCGATATCACACGAGCCAGATATGAACATTTTAATTTACTCAAGGGCTACTCTCAACTCACTACTCATGTTTGCTAATTTCGTCATGTCTCTCGAATTGAGTTTCAAAATCTTGATTTTTCAATACCATATCATAGCTGGCGTTGTTAGCTTCGATTCACATGTTTGAACATAAAAATCCGATATCACACGAGCCAGGTATGAACATTTTAATTTACTCAAGGGCTCCTCTCAACTCACTACTCATGTTTGCTAATTTCGTCCTGTCTCTCGAACTGAGTTTCACAATATTGATTTTTGAATTCCATATCATAGCTAGCGTTGTTAGCTTCGATTCGCATATTTGAACACAAAAATCCGATATCACACGAGCCAGGTATGAACATTTTAATTTACTCAAGGGCTCCTATCAACTGACTCCTCAAATTTGGTAATTGAATCATGTCTCTCGACCTGAGTTTCAAAATCTTCATTTTTTAAAATCCATATCATAGCTAGCGTTGTTAGCTTCGATTCACATGTTTGAACACAAAAATCCGATATCACACGAGCCAGGTATGAACATTTTCCTTTACCCACTAGCTCTTCTCAACTCACTACTCATGTTTGCAAATTTCGTCCTGTCTCTCGAACTGAGTTTCAAAATCTTGATTTTTGAATTCCATATCATAGCTAGCGTTGTTAGCTTCGATTCGCATCTTTGAACACAAAAATCCGATATCACACGAGCCAGGTATGAATATTTTAATTTACTCAAGGGCTCCTCTCAACTCACTCCTCAAATTTCGTAATGTCATCATGTCTCTCGTCCTGAGTTTCAAAATCTTGATTTTTGAATTCCATATCATGGCTAGCGTTGTTATCTTCGATTCGCATGTTTGAACACAAAAATCCGATACCACACGAGCCAGGTATGAACATTTTCATTTACTCAAGGGCTCCTCTCTACTCACTACTCATGTTTGGTAATTTAATCATGTCTCTCGAACCAGGTATGAACATTTTCATTTACCCACTAGCTCTTCTCAACTCACTCCTCAAATTTGGTATTTTCGTCATGTCTCTAGACCTGAGTTTCAAAATCTTGAATTTTCAAATCCATATCATGGCTAGCGTTGTTAGCTTCGATTCACATGTTTGAACACAAAAATCCGATATCACACGAGCCAGGTATGAACATTTTAATTTACCCACTAGCTCTTCTCAACTCACTCCTCAAATTTGGTATTTTCGTCATGTCTCTCGACCTGAGTTTCAAAATCTTGATTTTTTAATTCCATATCATAGCTAGCGTTGTTAGTTTCGATTCGCATGTTTGAACACAAAAACCCGATATTACACGAGCCAGCTATGAACATTTTAATTTAGTCAAGGGCTCCTCTCAACTCACTCCTCAAATTTGGTAATTTCGTCATGTCTCTCGACCTGAGTTTCAAAATCTTGATTTTTCAATTCCATATCATGGCTAGCGTTGTTATCTTCGATTCGCATGTTTGAACACAAAAATCCGATATCACACGAGCCAGGTATGAACATTTTCATTTACTCAAGGGCTCCTCTCAACTCACTACTCATGTTTGGTAATTTAATCACGTCTCTCGACCTGAGTTTCAAAATCTTGATTTTTCAATACCATATCATAGCTAGCGTTGTTAGCTTCGATTCGCATGTTTCAACTCAAAAATCCGATATCACACGAGCCAGGTATGAACATTTTAATTTACTCAAGGGCTCCTCTCAACTCGCTCCTCATGTTTGCTAATTTCGTCGTGTCTCTCGACCTGAGTTTCAAAATTTTGATTTGTTAATTCCATATCATAGCTAGCGTTGTTAGCTTCGATTCCCATGTTTGAACACAAAAATCCGATATCACACGAGCCAGGTATGAACATTTTATTTTACTCAAGGGCTCCTCTCAACTCACTCCTCAAATTTGGTAATTTCGTCATGTCTCTCGACCTAAGTTTTAAAATCTTGATTTTTCAATTCCATATCATAGCTGGCGTTGTTAGCTTCGATTCGCATGTTTGAACATAAAAATCCGATATCACACGAGCCAGGTATGAACATTTTAATTTACTCAAGGGCTCCTCTCAACTCACTACTCATGTTTGCTAATTTCGTCCTGTCTCTCGAACTGAGTTTCACAATATTGATTTTTGAATTCCATATCATAGCTAGCGTTGTTAGCTTCGATTCGCATATTTGAACACAAAAATCCGATATCACACGAGCCAGGTATGAACATTTTAATTTACTCAAGGGCTCCTATCAACTCACTCCTCAAATTTGGTAATTGAATCATGTCTCTCGACCTGAGTTTCAAAATCTTCATTTTTTAAAATCCATATCATAGCTGGCGTTGTTAGCTTCGATTCACATGTTTGAACACAAAAATCCGATATCACACGAGCCAGGTATGAACATTTTCCTTTACCCACTAGCTCTTCTCAACTCACTACTCATGTTTGCTAATTTCGTCCTGTCTCTCGAACTGAGTTTCAAAATCTTGAATTTTGAATTCCATATCATAGCTAGCGTTGTTAGCTTCGATTCGCATCTTTGAACACAAAAATCCGATATCACACGAGCCAGGTATGAATATTTTAATTTACTCAAGGGCTCCTCTCAACTCACTCCTCAAATTTGGTAATGTCATCATGTCTCTCGACCTGAGTTTCAAAATCTTGATTTTTGAATTCCATATCATGGCTAGCGTTGTTATCTTCGATTCGCATGTTTGAACACAAAAATCCGATACCACACGAGCCAGGTATGAACATTTTCATTTACTCAAGGGCTCCTCTCTACTCACTACTCATGTTTGGTAATTTAATCATGTCTCTCGAACCAGGTATGAACATTTTCATTTACCCACTAGCTCTTCTCAACTCACTCCTCAAATTTGGTATTTTCGTCATGTCTCTCGACCTGAGTTTCAAAATCTTAATTTTTTAATTCCATATCATAGCTAGCGTTGTTAGCTTCGATTCGCATGTTTGAACACAAAAATCTGATATTACACGAGCCAGGTATGAACATTTTCATTTACTCAAGGGCTCCTCTCAACTCCCTCCTCAAATTTGGTAATTTCGTCATGTCTCTTGACCTGAGTTTCAAAATCTTGATTTATCAATTCCATATCATGGCTAGCGTTGTTAGCTTCGATTCGCATGTTTGAACACAGAAATCTGATATTACACGAGCCAGGTATGAACATTTTCATTTACTCAAGGGCTCCTCTCAACTCCCTCCTCAAATTTGGTAATTTCGTCATGTCTCTCGACCTGAGTTTCAAAATCTTGATTTATCAATTCCATATCATGGCTAGCGTTGTTATCTTCGATTCGCATGTTCGAACACAAAAATCCGATATCACACGAGCTAGGTATGAACATTTTCATTTACTCAAGGGCTCCTCTCAACTCCCTCCTCAAATTTGGTAATTTCGTCATGTCTCTCGACATGAGTTTCAAAATCTTGATTTATCAATTCCATATCATGGCTAGCGTTGTTAGCTTCGATTCGCATGTTTGAACACAAAAATCCGATATTACACGAGCCAGGTATGAACATTTTCATTTACTCAAGGGCTCCTCTCAACTCACTCCTCAAATTTGGTAATTTCGTCATGTCTCTCGACCTGAGTTTCAAAATCTTGATTTTTCAATTCCATATCATAGCTAGCGTTGTTAGCTTCGATTCGCATGTTTGAACACAAAAATCCGATATCACACGAGCCAGGTATGAACATTTTCATTTACCCACTAGATCTTCTCAACTCACTCCTCAAATTTGGTAATTTCGTCATGTCTCTCGACCTGAGTTTCAAAATCTTGATTTTTTAATTCGATATCATAGCTAGCGTTGTTAGCTTCGATTCGCATGTTTGAACACAAAAATCCGATATTACACGAGCTAGGTATGAACATTTTAATTTACTCAAGGGCTCCTCTCAACTCACTACTCATGTTTGCTAATTTCGTCATGTCTCTCGACCGGAGTTTCAAAATCTTGATTTTTCAATTCCATATCATAGCTGGCGTTGTTAGCTTCGATTCGCATGTTTGAACATAAAAATCCGATATCACACGAGCCAGGTATGAACATTTTAATTTACTCAAGGGCTCCTCTCAACTCACTACTCATGTTTGCTAATTTCGTCCTGTCTCTCGAACTGAGTTTCACAATATTGATTTTTGAATTCCATATCATAGCTAGCGTTGTTAGCTTCGATTCGCATATTTGAACACAAAAATCCGATATCACACGAGCCAGGTATGAACATTTTAATTTACTCAAGGGCTCCTATCAACTCACTCCTCAAATTTGGTAATTGAATCATGTCTCTCGACCTGAGTTTCAAAATCTTCATTTTTTAAAATCCATATCATAGCTAGCGTTGTTAGCTTCGATTCACATGTTTGAACACAAAAATCCGATATCACACGAGCCAGGTATAAACATTTTCCTTTACCCACTAGCTCTTCTCAACTCACTACTCATGTTTGCTAATTTCGTCCTGTCTCTCGAACTGAGTTTCAAAATCTTGAATTTTGAATTCCATATCATAGCTAGTGTTGTTAGCTTCGATTCGCATCTTTGAACACAAAAATCCGATATCACACGAGCCAGGTATGAATATTTTAATTTACTCAAGGGCTCCTCTCAACTCACTCCTCAAATTTGGTAATGTCATCATGTCTCTCGACCTGAGTTTCAAAATCTTGATTTTTGAATTCCATATCATGGCTAGCGTTGTTATCTTCGATTCGCATGTTTGAACACAAAAATCCGATACCACACGAGCCAGGTATGAACATTTTCATTTACTCAAGGGCTCCTCTCTACTCACTACTCATGTTTGGTAATTTAATCATGTCTCTCGAACCAGGTATGAACATTTTCATTTACCCACTAGCTCTTCTCAACTCACTCCTCAAATTTGGTATTTTCGTCATGTCTCTCGACCTGAGTTTCAAAATCTTAATTTTTTAATTCCATATCATAGCTAGCGTTGTTAGCTTCGATTCGCATGTTTGAACACAAAAATCTGATATTACACGAGCCAGGTATGAACATTTTCATTTACTCAAGGGCTCCTCTCAACTCCCTCCTCAAATTTGGTAATTTCGTCATGTCTCTTGACCTGAGTTTCAAAATCTTGATTTATCAATTCCATATCATGGCTAGCGTTGTTAGCTTCGATTCGCATGTTTGAACACAAAAATCTGATATTACACGAGCCAGGTATGAACATTTTCATTTACTCAAGGGCTCCTCTCAACTCCCTCCTCAAATTTGGTAATTTCGTCATGTCTCTCGACCTGAGTTTCAAAATCTTGATTTATCAATTCCATATCATGGCTAGCGTTGTTATCTTCGATTCGCATGTTCGAACACAAAAATCCGATATCACACGAGCTAGGTATGAACATTTTCATTTACTCAAGGGCTCCTCTCAACTCCCTCCTCAAATTTGGTAATTTCGTCATGTCTCTCGACATGAGTTTCAAAATCTTGATTTATCAATTCCATATCATGGCTAGCGTTGTTAGCTTCGATTCGCATGTTTGAACACAAAAATCCGATATTACACGAGCCAGGTATGAACATTTTCATTTACTCAAGGGCTCCTCTCAACTCACTCCTCAAATTTGGTAATTTCGTCATGTCTCTCGACCTGAGTTTCAAAATCTTGATTTTTCAATTCCATATCATAGCTAGCGTTGTTAGCTTCGATTCGCATGTTTGAACACAAAAATCCGATATCACACGAGCCAGGTATGAACATTTTCATTTACCCACTAGATCTTCTCAACTCACTCCTCAAATTTGGTAATTTCGTCATGTCTCTCGACCTGAGTTTCAAAATCTTGATTTTTTAATTCGATATCATAGCTAGCGTTGTTAGCTTCGATTCGCATGTTTGAACACAAAAATCCGATATTACACGAGCTAGGTATGAACATTTTAATTTACTCAAGGGCTCCTCTCAACTCACTACTCATGTTTGCTAATTTCGTCATGTCTCTCGACCGGAGTTTCAAAATCTTGATTTTTGAATTCCATATCATAGCTAGCGTTGTTAGCTTCGATTCGCATGTTTGAACACAAAAATCTGATATCACACGAGCCAGGTATGAACATTTTCATTTACTCAAGGGCTCCTCTCAACTCGCTCCTCATGTTTGCTAATTTTGTCATGTCTCTCGACCTGAGTTTCAAAATCTTGAATTTTCAAATCCATATCATGGCTAGCGTTGTTAGCTTCGATTCACATGTTTGAACACAAAAATCCGATATCACACGAGCCAGGTATGAACATTTTAATTTACCCACTAGCTCTTCTCAACTCACTCCTCAAATTTGGTATTTTCGTCATGTCTCTCGACCTGAGTTTCAAAATCTTGATTTTTTAATTCCATATCATAGCTAGCGTTGTTAGCTTCGATTCGCATGTTTGAACACAAAAATCCGATATTACACGAGCCAGCTATGAACATTTTAATTTAGTCAAGGGCTCCTCTCAACTCACTCCTCAAATTTGGTAATTTCGTCATGTCTCTCGACCTGAGTTTCAAAATCTTGATTTTTCAATTCCATATCATGGCTAGCGTTGTTATCTTCGATTCGCATGTTTGAACACAAAAATCCGATATCACACGAGCCAGGTATGAACATTTTCATTTACTCAAGGGCTCCTCTCAACTCACTACTCATGTTTGGTAATTTAATCACGTCTCTCGACCTGAGTTTCAAAATCTTGATTTTTCAATACCATATCATAGCTAGCGTTGTTAGCTTCGATTCGCATGTTTGAACACAAAAATCCGATATCACACGAGCCAGGTATGAACATTTTAATTTACTCAAGGGCTCCTCTCAACTCGCTCCTCATGTTTGCTAATTTCGTCGTGTCTCTCGACCTGAGTTTCAAAATCTTGATTTGTTAATTCCATATCATAGCTAGCGTTGTTAGCTTCGATTCCCATGTTTGAACACAAAAATCCGATATCACACGAGCCAGGTATGAACATTTTATTTTACTCATGGGCTCCTCTCAACTCACTCCTCAAATTTGGTAATTTCGTCATGTCTCTCGACCTGAGTTTTAAAATCTTGATTTTTCAATTCCATATCATAGCTGGCGTTGTTATCTTCGATTCACATGTTTGAACATAAAAATCCGATATCACACGAGCCAGGTATGAACATTTTAATTTACTCAAGGGCTCCTCTCAACTCACTACTCATGTTTGCTAATTTCGTCCTGTCTCTCGAACTGAGTTTCACAATATTGATTTTTGAATTCCATATCATAGCTAGCGTTGTTAGCTTCGATTCGCATGTTTGAACACAAAAATCCGATATTACACGAGCCAGGTATGAACATTTTCATTTACTCAAGGGCTCCTCTCAACTCACTCCTCAAATTTGGTAATTTCGTCATGTCTCTCGACCTGAGTTTCAAAATCTTGATTTTTCAATTCCATATCATAGCTAGCGTTGTTAGCTTCGATTCGCATGTTTGAACACAAAAATCCGATATCACACGAGCCAGGTATGAACATTTTCATTTACTCAAGGGGTCCTCTCAACTCGCTCCTCATGTTTGCTAATTTTGTCATGTCTCTCGACCTGAGATTCAAAATCCGATATCACACAAACCAGGTATGAACATTTTAATTTACCCACTAGCTCTTCTGAACTCACTCCTCAAATTTGGTATTTTCGTCATGTCTCTCGACCTGAGTTTCAAAATCTTGATTTTTTAATTCCATATCATAGCTAGCGTTGTTAGCTTCGATTCGCATGTTTGAACACAAAAATCCGATATTACACGAGCCAGGTATGAACATTTTCATTTACTCAAGGGCTCCTCTCAACTCACTCCTCAAATTTGGTAATTTCGTCATGTCTCTCGACCTGAGTTTCAAAATCTTGATTTTTCAATTCCATATCATAGCTAGCGTTGTTAGCTTCGATTCGCATGTTTGAACACAAAAATCCGATATCACACGAGCCAGGTATGAACATTTTCATTTACCCACTAGATCTTCTCAACTCACTCCTCAAATTTGGTAATTTCGTCATGTCTCTCGACCTGAGTTTCAAAATCTTGATTTTTTAATTCGATATCATAGCTAGCGTTGTTAGCTTCGATTCGCATGTTTGAACACAAAAATCCGATATTACACGAGCTAGGTATGAACATTTTAATTTACTCAAGGGCTCCTCTCAACTCACTACTCATGTTTGCTAATTTCGTCATGTCTCTCGACCGGAGTTTCAAAATCTTGATTTTTGAATTTCATATCATAGCTAGCGTTGTTAGCTTCGATTCGCATGTTTGAACACAAAAATCCGATATCACACGAGCCAGGTATGAACATTTTCATTTACTCAAGGGCTCCTCTCAACTCGCTCCTCATGTTTGCTAATTTTGTCATGTCTCTCGACCTGAGATTCAAAATCTTGATTTATCAATTCCATATCATAGTTAGCGTTGTTAGCTTCGATTCGCATGTTTGAACACAAAAATCCGATATCACACGAGCCAGGTATGAACATTTTCCTTTATCCACTAGCTCTTCTCAACTCACTCCTAAAATTTGGTAATTTCGTCATGTCTCTCGACCTGAGTTTCAAAATCTTGATTTTTTAATTCCATATCATAGCTAGCGTTGTTAGCTTCGATTCGCATGTTTGAACACAAAAATCCGATATCACACGAGCCAGATATGAACATTTTAATTTACTCAAGGGCTACTCTCAACTCACTACTCATGTTTGCTAATTTCGTCATGTCTCTCGAATTGAGTTTCAAAATCTTGATTTTTCAATACCATATCATAGCTGGCGTTGTTAGCTTCGATTCACATGTTTGAACATAAAAATCCGATATCACACGAGCCAGGTATGAACATTTTAATTTACTCAAGGGCTCCTCTCAACTCACTACTCATGTTTGCTAATTTCGTCCTGTCTCTCGAACTGAGTTTCACAATATTGATTTTTGAATTCCATATCATAGCTAGCGTTGTTAGCTTCGATTCGCATATTTGAACACAAAAATCCGATATCACACGAGCCAGGTATGAACATTTTAATTTACTCAAGGGCTCCTATCAACTCACTCCTCAAATTTGGTAATTGAATCATGTCTCTCGACCTGAGTTTCAAAATCTTCATTTTTTAAAATCCATATCATAGCTAGCGTTGTTAGCTTCGATTCACATGTTTGAACACAAAAATCCGATATCACACGAGCCAGGTATGAACATTTTCCTTTACCCACTAGCTCTTCTCAACTCACTACTCATGTTTGCAAATTTCGTCCTGTCTCTCGAACTGAGTTTCAAAATCTTGATTTTTGAATTCCATATCATAGCTAGCGTTGTTAGCTTCGATTCGCATCTTTGAACACAAAAATCCGATATCACACGAGCCAGGTATGAATATTTTAATTTACTCAAGGGCTCCTATCAACTCACTCCTCAAATTTGGTAATGTCATCATGTCTCTCGTCCTGAGTTTCAAAATCTTGATTTTTGAATTCCATATCATGGCTAGCGTTGTTATCTTCGATTCGCATGTTTGAACACAAAAATCCGATACCACACGAGCCAGGTATGAACATTTTCATTTACTCAAGGGCTCCTCTCTACTCACTACTCATGTTTGGTAATTTAATCATGTCTCTCGAACCAGGTATGAACATTTTCATTTACCCACTAGCTCTTCTCAACTCACTCCTCAAATTTGGTATTTTCGTCATGTCTCTAGACCTGAGTTTCAAAATCTTGAATTTTCAAATCCATATCATGGCTAGCGTTGTTAGCTTCGATTCACATGTTTGAACACAAAAATCCGATATCACACGAGCCAGGTATGAACATTTTAATTTACCCACTAGCTCTTCTCAACTCACTCCTCAAATTTGGTATTTTCGTCATGTCTCTCGACCTGAGTTTCAAAATCTTGATTTTTTAATTCCATATCATAGCTAGCGTTGTTAGCTTCGATTCGCATGTTTGAACACAAAAATCCGATATTACACGAGCCAGCTATGAACATTTTAATTTAGTCAAGGGCTCCTCTCAACTCACTCCTCAAATTTGGTAATTTCGTCATGTCTCTCGACCTGAGTTTCAAAATCTTGATTTTTCAATTCCATATCATGGCTAGCGTTGTTATCTTCGATTCGCATGTTTGAACACAAAAATCCGATATCACACGAGCCAGGTATGAACATTTTCATTTACTCAAGGGCTCCTCTCAACTCACTACTCATGTTTGGTAATTTAATCACGTCTCTCGACCTGAGTTTCAAAATCTTGATTTTTCAATACCATATCATAGCTAGCGTTGTTAGCTTCGATTCGCATGTTTGAACACAAAAATCCGATATCACACGAGCCAGGTATGAACATTTTAATTTACTCAAGGGCTCCTCTCAACTCGCTCCTCATGTTTGCTAATTTCGTCGTGTCTCTCGACCTGAGTTTCAAAATCTTGATTTGTTAATTCCATATCATAGCTAGCGTTGTTAGCTTCGATTCCCATGTTTGAACACAAAAATCCGATATCACACGAGCCAGGTATGAACATTTTATTTTACTCAAGGGCTCCTCTCAACTCACTCCTCAAATTTGGTAATTTCGTCATGTCTCTCGACCTGAGTTTTAAAATCTTGATTTTTCAATTCCATATCATAGCTGGCGTTGTTAGCTTCGATTCGCATGTTTAAACATAAAAATCCGATATCACACGAGCCAGGTATGAACATTTTAATTTACTCAAGGGCTCCTCTCAACTCACTACTCATGTTTGCTAATTTCGTCCTGTCTCTCGAACTGAGTTTCACAATATTGATTTTTGAATTCCATATCATAGCTAGCGTTGTTAGCTTCGATTCGCATATTTGAACAGAAAAATCCGATATCACACGAGCCAGGTATGAACATTTTAATTTACTCAAGGGCTCCTATCAACTCACTCCTCAAATTTGGTAATTGAATCATGTCTCTCGACCTGAGTTTCAAAATCTTCATTTTTTAAAATCCATATCATAGCTAGCGTTGTTAGCTTCGATTCACATGTTTGAACACAAAAATCCGATATCACACGAGCCAGGTATGAACATTTTCCTTTACCCACTAGCTCTTCTCAACTCACTACTCATGTTTGCTAATTTCGTCCTGTCTCTCGAACTGAGTTTCAAAATCTTGAATTTTGAATTCCATATCATAGCTAGCGTTGTTAGCTTCGATTCGCATCTTTGAACACAAAAATCCGATATCACACGAGCCAGGTATGAATATTTTAATTTACTCAAGGGCTCCTCTCAACTCACTCCTCAAATTTGGTAATGTCATCATGTCTCTCGACCTGAGTTTCAAAATCTTGATTTTTGAATTCCATATCATGGCTAGCGTTGTTATCTTCGATTCGCATGTTTGAACACAAAAATCCGATACCACACGAGCCAGGTATGAACATTTTCATTTACTCAAGGGCTCCTCTCTACTCACTACTCATGTTTGGTAATTTAATCATGTCTCTCGAACCAGGTATGAACATTTTCATTTACCCACTAGCTCTTCTCAACTCACTCCTCAAATTTGGTATTTTCGTCATGTCTCTCGACCTGAGTTTCAAAATCTTGATTTTTTAATTCCATATCATAGCTAGCGTTGTTAGCTTCGATTCGCATGTTTGAACACAAAAATCTGATATTACACGAGCCAGGTATGAACATTTTCATTTACTCAAGGGCTCCTCTCAACTCCCTCCTCAAATTTGGTAATTTCGTCATGTCTCTTGACCTGAGTTTCAAAATCTTGATTTATCAATTCCATATCATGGCTAGCGTTGTTAGCTTCGATTCGCATGTTTGAACACAAAAATCTGATATTACACGAGCCAGGTATGAACATTTTCATTTACTCAAGGGCTCCTCTCAACTCCCTCCTCAAATTTGGTAATTTCGTCATGTCTCTCGACCTGAGTTTCAAAATCTTGATTTATCAATTCCATATCATGGCTAGCGTTGTTATCTTCGATTCGCATGTTCGAACACAAAAATCCGATATCACACGAGCTAGGTATGAACATTTTCATTTACTCAAGGGCTCCTCTCAACTCCCTCCTCAAATTTGGTAATTTCGTCATGTCTCTCGACATGAGTTTCAAAATCTTGATTTATCAATTCCATATCATGGCTAGCGTTGTTAGCTTCGATTCGCATGTTTGAACACAAAAATCCGATATTACACGAGCCAGGTATGAACATTTTCATTTACTCAAGGGCTCCTCTCAACTCACTCCTCAAATTTGGTAATTTCGTCATGTCTCTCGACCTGAGTTTCAAAATCTTGATTTTTCAATTCCATATCATAGCTAGCGTTGTTAGCTTCGATTCGCATGTTTGAACACAAAAATCCGATATCACACGAGCCAGGTATGAACATTTTCATTTACCCACTAGATCTTCTCAACTCACTCCTCAAATTTGGTAATTTCGTCATGTCTCTCGACCTGAGTTTCAAAATCTTGATTTTTTAATTCGATATCATAGCTAGCGTTGTTAGCTTCGAGTCGCATGTTTGAACACAAAAATCCGATATTACACGAGCTAGGTATGAACATTTTAATTTACTCAAGGGCTCCTCTCAACTCACTACTCATGTTTGCTAATTTCGTCATGTCTCTCGACCGGAGTTTCAAAATCTTGATTTTTGAATTCCATATCATAGCTAGCGTTGTTAGCTTCGATTCGCATGTTTGAACACAAAAATCTGATATCACACGAGCCAGGTATGAACATTTTCATTTACTCAAGGGCTCCTCTCAACTCGCTCCTCATGTTTGCTAATTTTGTCATGTCTCTCGACCTGAGATTCAAAATCTTGATTTATCAATTCCATATCATAGTTAGCGTTGTTAGCTTCGATTCGCATGTTTGAACACAAAAATCCGATATCACACGAGCCAAGTATGAACATTTTCCTTTATCCACTAGCTCTTCTCAACTCACTCCTAAAATTTGGTAATTTCGTCATGTCTCTCGACCTGAGTTTCAAAATCTTGATTTTTTAATTCCATATCATAGCTAGCGTTGTTAGCTTCGATTCGCATGTTTGAACACAAAAATCCGATATCACACGAGCCAGATATGAACATTTTAATTTACTCAAGGGCTACTCTCAACTCACTACTCATGTTTGCTAATTTCGTCATGTCTCTCGAACTGAGTTTCAAAATCTTGATTTTTCAATACCATATCATAGCTGGCGTTGTTAGCTTCGATTCACATGTTTGAACATAAAAATCCGATATCCCACGAGCCAGGTATGAACATTTTAATTTACTCAAGGGCTCCTCTCAACTCACTCCTCATGTTTGCTAATTTCGTCCTGTCTCTCGAACTGAGTTTCAAAATATTGATTTTTGAATTCCATATCATAGCTAGCGTTGTTAGCTTCGATTCGCATGTTTGAACACAAAAATCCGATATCACACGAGCCAGGTATGAACATTTTCATTTACTCAAGGGCTCCTCTCAACTCACTCCTCAAATTTGGTAATTTCGTCATGTCTCTCGACCTGAGTTTCAAAATCTTGATTTTTCAATTCCATATCATAGCTAGCGTTGTTAGCTTCGATTCGCATGTTTGAACACAAAAATCCGATATCACACGAGCCAGGTATGAACATTTTCATTTACCCACTAGATCTTCTCAACTCACTCGTCAAATTTGGTAATTTCGTCATGTCTCTCGACCTGAGTTTCAAAATCTTGATTTTTTAATTCGATATCATAGCTAGCGTTGTTAGCTTCGATTCGCATGTTTGAACACAAAAATCCGATATTACACGAGCTAGGTATGAACATTTTAATTTACTCAAGGGCTCCTCTCAACTCACTACTCATGTTTGCTAATTTCGTCATGTCTCTCGACCGGAGTTTCAAAATCTTGATTTTTGAATTCCATATCATAGCTAGCGTTGTTAGCTTCGATTCGCATGTTTGAACACAAAAATCCGATATCACACGAGCCAGGTATGAACATTTTAATTTACTCAAGGGCTCCTATCAACTCACTCCTCAAATTTGGTAATTGAATCATGTCTCTCGACCTGAGTTTCAAAATCTTCATTTTTTAAAATCCATATCATAGCTAGCGTTGTTAGCTTCGATTCACATGTTTGAACACAAAAATCCGATATCACACGAGCCAGGTATGAACATTTTCCTTTACCCACTAGCTCTTCTCAACTCACTACTCATGTTTGCTAATTTCGTCCTGTCTCTCGAACTGAGTTTCAAAATCTTGATTTTTGAATTCCATATCATAGCTAGCGTTGTTAGCTTCGATTCGCATCTTTGAACATTTTCACACGAGCCAGGTATGAACATTTTAATTTACTCAAGGGCTCCTCTCAACTCACTACTCATGTTTGCTAATTTCGTCCTGTCTCTCGAACTGAGTTTCACAATATTGATTTTTGAATTCCATATCATAGCTAGCGTTGTTAGCTTCGATTCGCATATTTGAACACAAAAATCCGATATCACACGAGCCAGGTATGAACATTTTCCTTTACCCACTAGCTCTTCTCAACTCACTACTCATGTTTGCTAATTTCGTCCTGTCTCTCGAACTGAGTTTCAAAATCTTGATTTTTGAATTCCATATCATAGCTAGCGTTGTTAGCTTCGATTCGCATCTTTGAACACAAAAATCCGATATCACACGAGCCAGGTATGAATATTTTAATTTACTCAAGGGCTCCTCTCAACTCACTCCTCAAATTTGGTAATGTCATCATGTCTCTGGACCTGAGTTTCAAAATCTTGATTTTTGAATTCCATATCATGGCTAGCGTTGTTATCTTCGATTCGCATGTTTGAACACAAAAATCCGATACCACACGAGCCAGGTATGAACATTTTCATTTACTCAAGGGCTCCTCTCTACTCACTACTCATGTTTGGTAATTTAATCATGTCTCTCGAACCAGGTATGAACATTTTCATTTACCCACTAGCTCTTCTCAACTCACTCCTCAAATTTGGTATTTTCGTCATGTCTCTCGACCTGAGTTTCACAATATTGATTTTTGAATTCCATATCATAGCTAGCGTTGTTAGCTTCGATTCGCATATTTGAACACAAAAATCCGATATCACACGAGCCAGGTATGAACATTTTCCTTTACCCACTAGCTCTTCTCAACTCACTACTCATGTTTGCTAATTTCGTCATGTCTCTCGACCTGAGTTTCAAAATCTTGATTTTTGAATTCCATATCATAGCTAGCGTTGTTAGCTTCGATTCGCATGTTTGAACACAAAAATCCGATATTACACGAGCCAGGTATGAACATTTTCATTTACTCAAGGGCTCCTCTCAACTCCCTCCTCAAATTTGGTAATTTCGTCATGTCTCTCGACCTGAGTTTCAAAATCTTGATTTATCAATTCCATATCATGGCTAGCGTTGTTATCTTCGATTCGCATGTTCGAACACAAAAATCCGATATCACACGAGCTAGGTATGAACATTTTCATTTACTCAAGGGCTCCTCTCAACTCCCTCCTCAAATTTGGTAATTTCGTCATGTCTCTCGACATGAGTTTCAAAATCCTGATTTATCAATTCCATATCATGGCTAGCGTTGTTAGCTTCGATTCGCATGTTTGAACACAAAAATCCGATATTACACGAGCCAGGTATGAACATTTTCATTTACTCAAGGGCTCCTCTCAACTCCCTCCTCAAATTTGGTAATTTCGTCATGTCTCTCGACATGAGTTTCAAAATCCTGATTTATCAATTCCATATCATGGCTAGCGTTGTTAGCTTCGATTCGCATGTTTGAACACAAAAATCCGATATTACACGAGCCAGGTATGAACATTTTCATTTACTCAAGGGCTCCTCTCAACTCCCTCCTCAAATTTGGTAATTTCGTCATGTCTCTCGACCTGAGTTTCAAAATCTTGATTTATCAATTCCATATCATGGCTAGCGTTGTTATCTTCGATTCGCATGTTCGAACACAAAAATCCGATATCACACGAGCTAGGTATGAACATTTTCATTTACTCAAGGGCTCCTCTCAACTCACTCCTCAAATTTGGTAATTTCGTCATGTCTCTCGACCTGAGTTTTAAAATCTTGATTTTTCAATTCCATATCATGGCTAGCGTTGTTATCTTCGATTCGCATGTTTGAACACAAAAATCCGATATCACACGAGCCAGGTATGAACATTTTCATTTACTCAAGGGCTCCTCTCAACTCACTACTCATGTTTGGTAATTTAATCATGTCTCTCGAACTGAGTTTCACAATATTGATTTTTCAATACCATATCATAGCTGGCGTTGTTAGCTTCGATTCACATGTTTGAACATAAAAATCCGATATCACACGAGCCAGGTATGAACATTTTAATTTACTCAAGGGCTCCTCTCAACTCACTACTCATGTTTGCTAATTTCGTCCTGTCTCTCGAACTGAGTTTCAAAATCTTGATTTTTGAATTCCATATCATAGCTAGCGTTGTTAGCTTCGATTCGCATGTTTGAACACAAAAATCTGATATCACACGAGCCAGGTATGAACATTTTCATTTACTCAAGGGCTCCTCTCAACTCGCTCCTCATGTTTGCTAATTTTGTCATGTCTCTCGACCTGAGATTCAAAATCTTGATTTATCAATTCCATATCATAGTTAGCGTTGTTAGCTTCGATTCGCATATTTGAACACAAAAATCCGATATCACACGAGCCAGGTATGAACATTTTCCTTTACCCACTAGCTCTTCTCAACTCACTACTCATGTTTGCTAATTTCGTCATGTCTCTCGACCTGAGTTTCAAAATCTTGATTTTTGAATTCCATATCATAGCTAGCGTTGTTAGCTTCGATTCGCATGTTTGAACACAAAAATCCGATATTACACGAGCCAGGTATGAACATTTTCATTTACTCAAGGGCTCCTCTCAACTCCCTCCTCAAATTTGGTAATTTCGTCATGTCTCTCGACCTGAGTTTCAAAATCTTGATTTATCAATTCCATATCATGGCTAGCGTTGTTATCTTCGATTCGCATGTTCGAACACAAAAATCCGATATCACACGAGCTAGGTATGAACATTTTCATTTACTCAAGGGCTCCTCTCAACTCCCTCCTCAAATTTGGTAATTTCGTCATGTCTCTCGACATGAGTTTCAAAATCCTGATTTATCAATTCCATATCATGGCTAGCGTTGTTAGCTTCGATTCGCATGTTTGAACACAAAAATCCGATATTACACGAGCCAGGTATGAACATTTTCATTTACTCAAGGGCTCCTCTCAACTCCCTCCTCAAATTTGGTAATTTCGTCATGTCTCTCGACATGAGTTTCAAAATCCTGATTTATCAATTCCATATCATGGCTAGCGTTGTTAGCTTCGATTCGCATGTTTGAACACAAAAATCCGATATTACACGAGCCAGGTATGAACATTTTCATTTACTCAAGGGCTCCTCTCAACTCCCTCCTCAAATTTGGTAATTTCGTCATGTCTCTCGACCTGAGTTTCAAAATCTTGATTTTTCAATTCCATATCATAGCTAGCGTTGTTAGCTTCGATTCGCATGTTTGAACACAAAAATCCGATATCACACGAGCCAGGTATGAACATTTTCATTTACCCACTAGATCTTCTCAACTCACTCCTCAAATTTGGTAATTTCGTCATGTCTCTCGACCTGAGTTTCAAAATCTTGATTTTTTAATTCGATATCATAGCTAGCGTTGTTAGCTTCGAGTCGCATGTTTGAACACAAAAATCCGATATTACACAAGCTAGGTATGAACATTTTAATTTACTCAAGGGCTCTTCTCAACTCACTACTCATGTTTGCTAATTTCGTCATGTCTCTCGACCTGAGTTTCAAAATCTTGATTTTTGAATTCCATATCATAGCTAGCGTTGTTAGCTTCGATTCGCATGTTTGAACACAAAAATCCGATATTACACGAGCCAGGTATGAACATTTTCATTTACTCAAGGGCTCCTCTCAACTCCCTCCTCAAATTTGGTAATTTCGTCATGTCTCTCGACCTGAGTTTCAAAATCTTGATTTATCAATTCCATATCATGGCTAGCGTTGTTATCTTCGATTCGCATGTTCGAACACAAAAATCCGATATCACACGAGCTAGGTATGAACATTTTCATTTACTCAAGGGCTCCTCTCAACTCCCTCCTCAAATTTGGTAATTTCGTCATGTCTCTCGACATGAGTTTCAAAATCCTGATTTATCAATTCCATATCATGGCTAGCGTTGTTAGCTTCGATTCGCATGTTTGAACACAAAAATCCGATATTACACGAGCCAGGTATGAACATTTTCATTTACTCAAGGGCTCCTCTCAACTCCCTCCTCAAATTTGGTAATTTCGTCATGTCTCTCGACATGAGTTTCAAAATCCTGATTTATCAATTCCATATCATGGCTAGCGTTGTTAGCTTCGATTCGCATGTTTGAACACAAAAATCCGATATTACACGAGCCAGGTATGAACATTTTCATTTACTCAAGGGCTCCTCTCAACTCCCTCCTCAAATTTGGTAATTTCGTCATGTCTCTCGACCTGAGTTTCAAAATCTTGATTTTTCAATTCCATATCATAGCTAGCGTTGTTAGCTTCGATTCGCATGTTTGAACACAAAAATCCGATATCACACGAGCCAGGTATGAACATTTTCATTTACCCACTAGATCTTCTCAACTCACTCCTCAAATTTGGTAATTTCGTCATGTCTCTCGACCTGAGTTTCAAAATCTTGATTTTTGAATTCCATATCATAGCTAGCGTTGTTAGCTTCGATTCGCATGTTTGAACACAAAAATCCGATATCACACGAGCCAGGTATGAACATTTTAATTTACTCAAGGGCTCCTCTCAACTCACTACTCATGTTTGCTAATTTCGTCATGTCTCTCGAACTGAGTTTCACAATATTGATTTTCGAATTCCATATCATAGCTAGCGTTGTTAGCTTCGATTCGCATATTTGAACACAAAAATCCGATATCACACGAGCCAGGTATGAACATTTTAATTTACTCAAGGGCTCCTATCAACTCACTCCTCAAATTTGGTAATTGAATCATGTCTCTCGACCTGAGTTTCAAAATCTTCATTTTTTAAAATCCATATCATAGCTAGCGTTGTTAGCTTCGATTCACATGTTTGAACACAAAAATCCGATATCACACGAGCCAGGTATGAACATTTTCCTTTACCCACTAGCTCTTCTCAACTCACTACTCATGTTTGCTAATTTCGTCCTGTCTCTCGAACTAAGTTTCAAAATCTTGATTTTTGAATTCCATATCATAGCTAGCGTTGTTAGCTTCGATTCGCATCTTTGAACACAAAAATCCGATATCACACGAGCCAGGTATGAATATTTTAATTTACTCAAGGGCTCCTCTCAACTCACTCCTCAAATTTGGTAATGTCATCATGTCTCTCGACCTGAGTTTCAAAATCTTGATTTTTGAATTCCATATCATGGCTAGCGTTGTTATCTTCGATTCGCATGTTTGAACACAAAAATCCGATACCACACGAGCCAGGTATGAACATTTTCATTTACTCAAGGGCTCCTCTCTACTCACTACTCATGTTTGGGAATTTAATCATGTCTCTCGAACCAGGTATGAACATTTTCATTTATCCACTAGCTCTTCTCAACTCACTCCTCAAATTTGGTATTTTCGTCATGTCTCTAGACCTGAGTTTCAAAATCTTGATTTTTGAATTCCATATCATGGCTAGCGTTGTTATCTTCGATTCGCATGTTCGAACACAAAAATCCGATATCACACGAGCTAGGTATGAACATTTTCATTTACTCAAGGGCTCCTCTCAACTCACTCCTCAAATTTGGTAATTTCGTCATGTCTCTCGACCTGAGTTTTAAAATCTTGATTTTTCAATTCCATATCATGGCTAGCGTTGTTATCTTCGATTCGCATGTTTGAACACAAAAATCCGATATCACACGAGCCAGGTATGAACATTTTCATTTACTCAAGGGCTCCTCTCAACTCACTACTCATGTTTGGTAATTTAATCATGTCTCTCGACCTGAGTTTCAAAATCTTGATTTTTCAATACCATATCATAGCTGGCGTTGTTAGCTTCGATTCACATGTTTGAACATAAAAATCCGATATCACACGAGCCAGGTATGAACATTTTAATTTACTCAAGGGCTCCTCTCAACTCACTACTCATGTTTGCTAATTTCGTCCTGTCTCTCGAACTGAGT
The DNA here is from genome assembly GCF_043228905.1 of Azolla caroliniana. Lineage (NCBI taxonomy): Eukaryota > Viridiplantae > Streptophyta > Polypodiopsida > Salviniales > Salviniaceae > Azolla > Azolla caroliniana. The sequence continues at coordinate 152,266 of NW_028230437.1, forward strand.
TTCAAAATCTTGATTTTTGAATTCCATATCATAGCTAGCGTTGTTAGCTTCGATTCGCATGTTTGAACACAAAAATCCGATATTACACGAGCCAGGTATGAACATTTTCATTTACTCAAGGGCTCCTCTCAACTCCCTCCTCAAATTTGGTAATTTCGTCATGTCTCTCGACCTGAGTTTCAAAATCTTGATTTATCAATTCCATATCATGGCTAGCGTTGTTATCTTCGATTCGCATGTTCGAACACAAAAATCCGATATCACACGAGCTAGGTATGAACATTTTCATTTACTCAAGGGCTCCTCTCAACTCCCTCCTCAAATTTGGTAATTTCGTCATGTCTCTCGACATGAGTTTCAAAATCCTGATTTATCAATTCCATATCATGGCTAGCGTTGTTAGCTTCGATTCGCATGTTTGAACACAAAAATCCGATATTACACGAGCCAGGTATGAACATTTTCATTTACTCAAGGGCTCCTCTCAACTCCCTCCTCAAATTTGGTAATTTCGTCATGTCTCTCGACATGAGTTTCAAAATCCTGATTTATCAATTCCATATCATGGCTAGCGTTGTTAGCTTCGATTCGCATGTTTGAACACAAAAATCCGATATTACACGAGCCAGGTATGAACATTTTCATTTACTCAAGGGCTCCTCTCAACTCCCTCCTCAAATTTGGTAATTTCGTCATGTCTCTCGACCTGAGTTTCAAAATCTTGATTTATCAATTCCATATCATGGCTAGCGTTGTTATCTTCGATTCGCATGTTCGAACACAAAAATCCGATATCACACGAGCTAGGTATGAACATTTTCATTTACTCAAGGGCTCCTCTCAACTCACTCCTCAAATTTGGTAATTTCGTCATGTCTCTCGACCTGAGTTTTAAAATCTTGATTTTTCAATTCCATATCATGGCTAGCGTTGTTATCTTCGATTCGCATGTTTGAACACAAAAATCCGATATCACACGAGCCAGGTATGAACATTTTCATTTACTCAAGGGCTCCTCTCAACTCACTACTCATGTTTGGTAATTTAATCATGTCTCTCGAACTGAGTTTCACAATATTGATTTTTCAATACCATATCATAGCTGGCGTTGTTAGCTTCGATTCACATGTTTGAACATAAAAATCCGATATCACACGAGCCAGGTATGAACATTTTAATTTACTCAAGGGCTCCTCTCAACTCACTACTCATGTTTGCTAATTTCGTCCTGTCTCTCGAACTGAGTTTCAAAATCTTGATTTTTGAATTCCATATCATAGCTAGCGTTGTTAGCTTCGATTCGCATGTTTGAACACAAAAATCTGATATCACACGAGCCAGGTATGAACATTTTCATTTACTCAAGGGCTCCTCTCAACTCGCTCCTCATGTTTGCTAATTTTGTCATGTCTCTCGACCTGAGATTCAAAATCTTGATTTATCAATTCCATATCATAGTTAGCGTTGTTAGCTTCGATTCGCATATTTGAACACAAAAATCCGATATCACACGAGCCAGGTATGAACATTTTCCTTTACCCACTAGCTCTTCTCAACTCACTACTCATGTTTGCTAATTTCGTCATGTCTCTCGACCTGAGTTTCAAAATCTTGATTTTTGAATTCCATATCATAGCTAGCGTTGTTAGCTTCGATTCGCATGTTTGAACACAAAAATCCGATATTACACGAGCCAGGTATGAACATTTTCATTTACTCAAGGGCTCCTCTCAACTCCCTCCTCAAATTTGGTAATTTCGTCATGTCTCTCGACCTGAGTTTCAAAATCTTGATTTATCAATTCCATATCATGGCTAGCGTTGTTATCTTCGATTCGCATGTTCGAACACAAAAATCCGATATCACACGAGCTAGGTATGAACATTTTCATTTACTCAAGGGCTCCTCTCAACTCCCTCCTCAAATTTGGTAATTTCGTCATGTCTCTCGACATGAGTTTCAAAATCCTGATTTATCAATTCCATATCATGGCTAGCGTTGTTAGCTTCGATTCGCATGTTTGAACACAAAAATCCGATATTACACGAGCCAGGTATGAACATTTTCATTTACTCAAGGGCTCCTCTCAACTCCCTCCTCAAATTTGGTAATTTCGTCATGTCTCTCGACATGAGTTTCAAAATCCTGATTTATCAATTCCATATCATGGCTAGCGTTGTTAGCTTCGATTCGCATGTTTGAACACAAAAATCCGATATTACACGAGCCAGGTATGAACATTTTCATTTACTCAAGGGCTCCTCTCAACTCCCTCCTCAAATTTGGTAATTTCGTCATGTCTCTCGACCTGAGTTTCAAAATCTTGATTTTTCAATTCCATATCATAGCTAGCGTTGTTAGCTTCGATTCGCATGTTTGAACACAAAAATCCGATATCACACGAGCCAGGTATGAACATTTTCATTTACCCACTAGATCTTCTCAACTCACTCCTCAAATTTGGTAATTTCGTCATGTCTCTCGACCTGAGTTTCAAAATCTTGATTTTTTAATTCGATATCATAGCTAGCGTTGTTAGCTTCGAGTCGCATGTTTGAACACAAAAATCCGATATTACACAAGCTAGGTATGAACATTTTAATTTACTCAAGGGCTCTTCTCAACTCACTACTCATGTTTGCTAATTTCGTCATGTCTCTCGACCTGAGTTTCAAAATCTTGATTTTTGAATTCCATATCATAGCTAGCGTTGTTAGCTTCGATTCGCATGTTTGAACACAAAAATCCGATATTACACGAGCCAGGTATGAACATTTTCATTTACTCAAGGGCTCCTCTCAACTCCCTCCTCAAATTTGGTAATTTCGTCATGTCTCTCGACCTGAGTTTCAAAATCTTGATTTATCAATTCCATATCATGGCTAGCGTTGTTATCTTCGATTCGCATGTTCGAACACAAAAATCCGATATCACACGAGCTAGGTATGAACATTTTCATTTACTCAAGGGCTCCTCTCAACTCCCTCCTCAAATTTGGTAATTTCGTCATGTCTCTCGACATGAGTTTCAAAATCCTGATTTATCAATTCCATATCATGGCTAGCGTTGTTAGCTTCGATTCGCATGTTTGAACACAAAAATCCGATATTACACGAGCCAGGTATGAACATTTTCATTTACTCAAGGGCTCCTCTCAACTCCCTCCTCAAATTTGGTAATTTCGTCATGTCTCTCGACATGAGTTTCAAAATCCTGATTTATCAATTCCATATCATGGCTAGCGTTGTTAGCTTCGATTCGCATGTTTGAACACAAAAATCCGATATTACACGAGCCAGGTATGAACATTTTCATTTACTCAAGGGCTCCTCTCAACTCCCTCCTCAAATTTGGTAATTTCGTCATGTCTCTCGACCTGAGTTTCAAAATCTTGATTTTTCAATTCCATATCATAGCTAGCGTTGTTAGCTTCGATTCGCATGTTTGAACACAAAAATCCGATATCACACGAGCCAGGTATGAACATTTTCATTTACCCACTAGATCTTCTCAACTCACTCCTCAAATTTGGTAATTTCGTCATGTCTCTCGACCTGAGTTTCAAAATCTTGATTTTTGAATTCCATATCATAGCTAGCGTTGTTAGCTTCGATTCGCATGTTTGAACACAAAAATCCGATATCACACGAGCCAGGTATGAACATTTTAATTTACTCAAGGGCTCCTCTCAACTCACTACTCATGTTTGCTAATTTCGTCATGTCTCTCGAACTGAGTTTCACAATATTGATTTTCGAATTCCATATCATAGCTAGCGTTGTTAGCTTCGATTCGCATATTTGAACACAAAAATCCGATATCACACGAGCCAGGTATGAACATTTTAATTTACTCAAGGGCTCCTATCAACTCACTCCTCAAATTTGGTAATTGAATCATGTCTCTCGACCTGAGTTTCAAAATCTTCATTTTTTAAAATCCATATCATAGCTAGCGTTGTTAGCTTCGATTCACATGTTTGAACACAAAAATCCGATATCACACGAGCCAGGTATGAACATTTTCCTTTACCCACTAGCTCTTCTCAACTCACTACTCATGTTTGCTAATTTCGTCCTGTCTCTCGAACTAAGTTTCAAAATCTTGATTTTTGAATTCCATATCATAGCTAGCGTTGTTAGCTTCGATTCGCATCTTTGAACACAAAAATCCGATATCACACGAGCCAGGTATGAATATTTTAATTTACTCAAGGGCTCCTCTCAACTCACTCCTCAAATTTGGTAATGTCATCATGTCTCTCGACCTGAGTTTCAAAATCTTGATTTTTGAATTCCATATCATGGCTAGCGTTGTTATCTTCGATTCGCATGTTTGAACACAAAAATCCGATACCACACGAGCCAGGTATGAACATTTTCATTTACTCAAGGGCTCCTCTCTACTCACTACTCATGTTTGGGAATTTAATCATGTCTCTCGAACCAGGTATGAACATTTTCATTTATCCACTAGCTCTTCTCAACTCACTCCTCAAATTTGGTATTTTCGTCATGTCTCTAGACCTGAGTTTCAAAATCTTGATTTTTGAATTCCATATCATGGCTAGCGTTGTTATCTTCGATTCGCATGTTCGAACACAAAAATCCGATATCACACGAGCTAGGTATGAACATTTTCATTTACTCAAGGGCTCCTCTCAACTCACTCCTCAAATTTGGTAATTTCGTCATGTCTCTCGACCTGAGTTTTAAAATCTTGATTTTTCAATTCCATATCATGGCTAGCGTTGTTATCTTCGATTCGCATGTTTGAACACAAAAATCCGATATCACACGAGCCAGGTATGAACATTTTCATTTACTCAAGGGCTCCTCTCAACTCACTACTCATGTTTGGTAATTTAATCATGTCTCTCGACCTGAGTTTCAAAATCTTGATTTTTCAATACCATATCATAGCTGGCGTTGTTAGCTTCGATTCACATGTTTGAACATAAAAATCCGATATCACACGAGCCAGGTATGAACATTTTAATTTACTCAAGGGCTCCTCTCAACTCACTACTCATGTTTGCTAATTTCGTCCTGTCTCTCGAACTGAGTTTCAAAATCTTGATTTTTGAATTCCATATCATAGCTAGGGTTGTTAGCTTCGATTCGCATGTTTGAACACAAAAATCTGATATCACACGAGCCAGGTATGAACATTTTCATTTACTCAAGGGCTCCTCTCAACTCGCTCCTCATGTTTGCTAATTTTGTCATGTCTCTCGACCTGAGATTCAAAATCTTGATTTATCAATTCCATATCATAGTTAGCGTTGTTAGCTTCGATTCGCATATTTGAACACAAAAATCCGATATCACACGAGCCAGGTATGAACATTTTCCTTTACCCACTAGCTCTTCTCAACTCACTACTCATGTTTGCTAATTTCGTCATGTCTCTCGACCTGAGTTTCAAAATCTTGATTTTTGAATTCCATATCATAGCTAGCGTTGTTAGCTTCGATTCGCATGTTTGAACACAAAAATCCGATATTACACGAGCCAGGTATGAACATTTTCATTTACTCAAGGGCTCCTCTCAACTCCCTCCTCAAATTTGGTAATTTCGTCATGTCTCTCGACCTGAGTTTCAAAATCTTGATTTATCAATTCCATATCATGGCTAGCGTTGTTATCTTCGATTCGCATGTTCGAACACAAAAATCCGATATCACACGAGCTAGGTATGAACATTTTCATTTACTCAAGGGCTCCTCTCAACTCCCTCCTCAAATTTGGTAATTTCGTCATGTCTCTCGACATGAGTTTCAAAATCCTGATTTATCAATTCCATATCATGGCTAGCGTTGTTAGCTTCGATTCGCATGTTTGAACACAAAAATCCGATATTACACGAGCCAGGTATGAACATTTTCATTTACTCAAGGGCTCCTCTCAACTCCCTCCTCAAATTTGGTAATTTCGTCATGTCTCTCGACATGAGTTTCAAAATCCTGATTTATCAATTCCATATCATGGCTAGCGTTGTTAGCTTCGATTCGCATGTTTGAACACAAAAATCCGATATTACACGAGCCAGGTATGAACATTTTCATTTACTCAAGGGCTCCTCTCAACTCCCTCCTCAAATTTGGTAATTTCGTCATGTCTCTCGACCTGAGTTTCAAAATCTTGATTTTTCAATTCCATATCATAGCTAGCGTTGTTAGCTTCGATTCGCATGTTTGAACACAAAAATCCGATATCACACGAGCCAGGTATGAACATTTTCATTTACCCACTAGATCTTCTCAACTCACTCCTCAAATTTGGTAATTTCGTCATGTCTCTCGACCTGAGTTTCAAAATCTTGATTTTTTAATTCGATATCATAGCTAGCGTTGTTAGCTTCGAGTCGCATGTTTGAACACAAAAATCCGATATTACACAAGCTAGGTATGAACATTTTAATTTACTCAAGGGCTCTTCTCAACTCACTACTCATGTTTGCTAATTTCGTCATGTCTCTCGACCTGAGTTTCAAAATCTTGATTTTTGAATTCCATATCATAGCTAGCGTTGTTAGCTTCGATTCGCATGTTTGAACACAAAAATCCGATATTACACGAGCCAGGTATGAACATTTTCATTTACTCAAGGGCTCCTCTCAACTCCCTCCTCAAATTTGGTAATTTCGTCATGTCTCTCGACCTGAGTTTCAAAATCTTGATTTATCAATTCCATATCATGGCTAGCGTTGTTATCTTCGATTCGCATGTTCGAACACAAAAATCCGATATCACACGAGCTAGGTATGAACATTTTCATTTACTCAAGGGCTCCTCTCAACTCCCTCCTCAAATTTGGTAATTTCGTCATGTCTCTCGACATGAGTTTCAAAATCCTGATTTATCAATTCCATATCATGGCTAGCGTTGTTAGCTTCGATTCGCATGTTTGAACACAAAAATCCGATATTACACGAGCCAGGTATGAACATTTTCATTTACTCAAGGGCTCCTCTCAACTCCCTCCTCAAATTTGGTAATTTCGTCATGTCTCTCGACATGAGTTTCAAAATCCTGATTTATCAATTCCATATCATGGCTAGCGTTGTTAGCTTCGATTCGCATGTTTGAACACAAAAATCCGATATTACACGAGCCAGGTATGAACATTTTCATTTACTCAAGGGCTCCTCTCAACTCCCTCCTCAAATTTGGTAATTTCGTCATGTCTCTCGACCTGAGTTTCAAAATCTTGATTTTTCAATTCCATATCATAGCTAGCGTTGTTAGCTTCGATTCGCATGTTTGAACACAAAAATCCGATATCACACGAGCCAGGTATGAACATTTTCATTTACCCACTAGATCTTCTCAACTCACTCCTCAAATTTGGTAATTTCGTCATGTCTCTCGACCTGAGTTTCAAAATCTTGATTTTTGAATTCCATATCATAGCTAGCGTTGTTAGCTTCGATTCGCATGTTTGAACACAAAAATCCGATATCACACGAGCCAGGTATGAACATTTTAATTTACTCAAGGGCTCCTCTCAACTCACTACTCATGTTTGCTAATTTCGTCCTGTCTCTCGAACTGAGTTTCACAATATTGATTTTCGAATTCCATATCATAGCTAGCGTTGTTAGCTTCGATTCGCATATTTGAACACAAAAATCCGATATCACACGAGCCAGGTATGAACATTTTAATTTACTCAAGGGCTCCTATCAACTCACTCCTCAAATTTGGTAATTGAATCATGTCTCTCGACCTGAGTTTCAAAATCTTCATTTTTTAAAATCCATATCATAGCTAGCGTTGTTAGCTTCGATTCACATGTTTGAACACAAAAATCCGATATCACACGAGCCAGGTATGAACATTTTCCTTTACCCACTAGCTCTTCTCAACTCACTACTCATGTTTGCTAATTTCGTCCTGTCTCTCGAACTAAGTTTCAAAATCTTGATTTTTGAATTCCATATCATAGCTAGCGTTGTTAGCTTCGATTCGCATCTTTGAACACAAAAATCCGATATCACACGAGCCAGGTATGAATATTTTAATTTACTCAAGGGCTCCTCTCAACTCACTCCTCAAATTTGGTAATGTCATCATGTCTCTCGACCTGAGTTTCAAAATCTTGATTTTTGAATTCCATATCATGGCTAGCGTTGTTATCTTCGATTCGCATGTTTGAACACAAAAATCCGATACCACACGAGCCAGGTATGAACATTTTCATTTACTCAAGGGCTCCTCTCTACTCACTACTCATGTTTGGGAATTTAATCATGTCTCTCGAACCAGGTATGAACATTTTCATTTATCCACTAGCTCTTCTCAACTCACTCCTCAAATTTGGTATTTTCGTCATGTCTCTAGACCTGAGTTTCAAAATCTTGATTTTTGAATTCCATATCATGGCTAGCGTTGTTAGCTTCGATTCACATGTTTGAACACAAAAATCCGATATCACACGAGCCAGGTATGAACATTTTAATTTACCCACTAGCTCTTCTCAACTCACTCCTCAAATTTGGTAATTTCGTCCTGTCTCTCGAACTGAGTTTCACAATATTGATTTTTGAATTCCATATCATAGCTAGCGTTGTTAGCTTCGATTCACATGTTTGAACACAAAAATCCGATATCACACGAGCCAGGTATGAACATTTTCATTTACTCAAGGGCTCCTCTCAACTCACTACTCATGTTTGGTAATTTAATCACGTCTCTCGACCTGAGTTTCAAAATCTTGATTTTTCACACAAGCCAGGTATGAACATTTTAATTTACCTACCAGCTCTTCTCAACTCACTCCTCAAATTTGGTAATTTCGTCATGTCTCTCGACCTGAGTTTAAAATCTTGATTTTCTAATTCCATATCATAGCTAGCGTTGTTAGCTTCGATTCGCATGTTTGAACACAAAAATCAGATATTACACGAGCCAGATATGAACATTTTAATTTACTCAAGGGCTCCTCTCAACTCACTCCTCAAATTTGGTAATTTCGTCATGTCTCTCGACCTGAGTTTCAAAATCTTGATTTTTTAATTCGATATCATAGCTAGCGTTGTTAGCTTCGATTCGCATGTTTGAACACAAAAATCCGATATAACACGAGCCAGGTATGAACATTTTAATTTACTCAAGGGCTCCTCTCAACTCACTACTCATGTTTGCTAATTTCGTCATGTCTCTCGACCGGAGTTTCAAAATCTTGATTTTTGAATTCCATATCATAGCTAGCGTTGTTAGCTTCGATTCGCATGTTTGAACACAAAAATCCGATATTACACGAGCCAGCTATGAACATTTTAATTTAGTCAAGGGCTCCTCTCAACTCACTCCTCAAATTTGGTAATTGAATCATGTCTCTCGACCTGAGTTTCAAAATCTTCATTTTTTAAAATCCATATCATAGCTAGCGTTGTTAGCTTCGATTCACATGTTTGAAAACAAAAATCCGATATCACACGAGCCAGGTATGAACATTTTCCTTTACCCACTAGCTCTTCTCAACTCACTACTCATGTTTGCTAATTTCGTCCTGTCTCTCGAACTGAGTTTCGAAATCTTGATTTTTGAATTCCATATCATAGCTAGCGTTGTTAGCTTCGATTCGCATGTTTGAACACAAAAATCCGATATCACACGAGCCAGGTATGAATATTTTAATTTACTCAAGGGCTCCTCTCAACTCACTCCTCAAATTTGGTAATGTCATCATGTCTCTCGACCTGAGTTTCAAAATCTTGATTTTTGAATTCCATATCATGGCTAGCGTTGTTATCTTCGATTCGCATGTTTGAACACAAAAATCCTATATCACACAAGCCAGGTATGAACATTTTAATTTACCTACTAGCTCTTCTCAACTCACTCCTTAAATTTGGTAATTTCGTCATGTCTCTCGACCTGAGTTTCAAAATCTTGATTTTTTAATTCCATATCATAGCTAGCGTTGTTAGCTTCGATTCGCATGTTTGAACACAAAAATCCGATATTACACAAGCCAGGTATGAACATTTTAATTTACTCAAGGGCTTCGCTCAACTCACTACTCATGTTTGCTAATTTCGTCATGTCTCTCGACCGGAGTTTCAAAATCTTGATTTTTGAATTCCATATCATAGTTAGCGTTGTTAGCTTCGATTTGCATGTTTGAACACAAAAATCCGATATCAGACGAGCCAGGTATGAACATTTTCATTTACTCAAGGGTTCCTCTCAACTCCCTCCTCATTTTGCTAATTTTGTCATGTCTCTCGACCTGAGTTTCAAAATCTTGATTTTTCAATTCCATATCGTGGCTAGCATTGTTAGCTTCGATTCGCATGTTTGAACACAAAAATCCGATATCACACGAGCCAGGTATGAACATTTTCATTTACTCAAGGGCTCCTCTCAACTCACTCCTCAAATTTGGTAATTTCGTCATGTCTCTCGACCTGAGTTTCAAAATCTTGATTTTTTAATTCCAGATCATAGCTAGCGTTGTTAGCTTCGATTCGCATGTTTGAACACAAAAATCCGATATTACACGAGCCAGCTATGAACATTTTAATTTAGTCAAGGGCTCCTCTCAACTCACTCCTCAAATTTGGTAATTTCGTCATGTCTCTCGACCTGAGTTTCAAAATCTTGATTTTTCAACTCCATATCATGGCTAGCGTTGTTATCTTCGATTCGCATGTTTGAACACAAAAATCCGATATCACACGAGCCAGGTATGAACATTTTCATTTACTCAAGGGCTCCTCTCAACTCACTACTCATGTTTGGTAATTTAATCACGTCTCTCGACCTGAGTTTCAAAATCTTGATTTTTCAATACCATATCATAGCTAGCGTTGTTAGCTTCGATTCGCATGTTTGAACACAGAAATCCGATATCACACGAGCCAGGTATGAACATTTTAATTTACTCAAGGGCTCCTCTCAACTCGCTCCTCATGTTTGCTAATTTCATCGTGTTTCTCGACCTGAGTTTCAAAATCTTGATTTGTTAATTCCATATCATAGCTAGCGTTGTTAGCTTCGATTCCCATGTTTGAACACAAAAATCCGATATCACACAAGCCAGGTATGAACATTTTAATTTACCTACCAGCTCTTCTCAACTCACTCCTCAAATTTGGTAATTTCGTCATGTCTCTCGACCTGAGTTTAAAATCTTGATTTTCTAATTCCATATCATAGCTAGCGTTGTTAGCTTCGATTCGCATGTTTGAACACAAAAATCCGATATTACACGAGCCAGATATGAACATTTTAATTTACTCAAGGGCTCCTCTCAACTCACTCCTCAAATTTGGTAATTTCGTCATGTCTCTCGACCTGAGTTTCAAATTCTTCAGTTTTCAATTCCATATCGTGGCTAGCATTGTTAGCTTCGATTCGCATGTTTGAACACAAAAATCCGATATTACAAGAGCCAGCTATGAACATTTTAATTTAGTCAAGGGCTCCTCTCAAGTCACTCCTCAAATTTGGTAATTTCGTCGTGTCTCTCGACCTGAGTTTCAAAATGTTGATTTATTAATTCCATATCATAGCTAGCGTTGTTAGCTTCGATTCGCATGTTTGAACACAAAAATCCGATATCACACAAGCCAGGTATGAACATTTTAATTTACTCAAGGGCTCCTCTCAACTCACTACTCATGTTTGCTAATTTCGTCATGTCTCTCGACCGGAGTTTCAAAATCTTGATTTTTGAAATTCCATATCATAGCTAGCGTTGTTAGCTTCGATTCGCATGTTTGAACACATAAATCCGATATTACACGAGCCAGGTATGAACATTTTAATTTACTCAAGGGCTTCGCTCAACTCACTACTCATGTTTGCTAATTTCGTCATGTCTCTCGACCGGAGTTTCAAAATCTTGATTTTTGAATTCCATATCATAGTTAGCGTTGTTAGCTTCGATTCGCATGTTTGAACACAAAAATCTGATATCAGACGAGCCAGGTATGAAGCTTTTCATTTACTCAAGGGCTCCTCTCAACTCCCTCCTTATGTTTGCTAATTTTGTCATGTCTCTCGACCTGAGTTTCAAAATCTTGATTTTTCAATTCCATATCGTGGCTAGCATTGTTAGCTTCGATTCGCATGTTTGAACACAAAAATCCGATATCACACGAGCCAGGTATGAACATTTTCATTTACTCAAGGGCTCCTCTCAACTCACTCCTCAAATTTGGTAATTTCGTCATGTCTCTCGACCTGAGTTTCAAAATCTTGATTTTTCAATTCCATATCATAGCTAGCGTTGTTAGCTTCGATTCGCATGTTTGAACACAAAAAGCCGATATCACACGAGCCAGGTATGAACATTTTCATTTACCCACTAGATCTTCTCAACTCACTCCTCAAATTTGGTAATTTCGTCATGTCTCTCGACCTGAGTTTCAAAATCTTGATTTTTTAATTCGATATCATAGCTAGCGTTGTTAGCTTCGATTCGCATGTTTGAACACAAAAATCCGATATAACACGAGCCAGGTATGAACATTTTAATTTACTCAAGGGCTCCTCTCAACTCACTACTCATGTTTGCTAATTTCGTCATGTCTCTCGACCGGAGTTTCAAAATCTTGATTTTTGAATTCCATATCATAGCTAGCGTTGTTAGCTTCGATTCGCATGTTTGAACACAAAAATCCGATATCACACGAGCCAGGTATGAACATTTTCATTTACTCAAGGGCTCCTCTCAACTCCCTCCTCATGTTTGCTAATTTTGTCATGTCTCTCGACCTGAGTTTCAAAATCTTGATTTTTCAATTCCATATCGTGGCTAGCATTGTTAGCTTCGTTTCGCATGTTTGAACACAAAAATCCGATATTACACGAGCCAGCTATGAACATTTTAATTTAGTCAAGGGCTCCTCTCAACTCACTCCTCAAATTTGGTAATTGAATCATGTCTCTCGACCTGAGTTTCAAAATCTTCATTTTTTAAAATCCATATCATAGCTAGCGTTGTTAGCTTCGATTCACATGTTTGAACACAAAAATCCGATATCACACGAGCCAGGTATGAACATTTTCCTTTACCCACTAGCTCTTCTCAACTCACTACTCATGTTTGCTAATTTCGCCCTGTCTCTCGAACTGAGTTTCAAAATCTTGATTTTTGAATTCCATATCATAGCTAGCGTTGTTAGCTTCGATTCGCATGTTTCAACACAAAAATCCGATATCACACGAGCCAGGTATGAATATTTTAATTTACTCAAGGGCTCCTCTCAACTCACTCCTCAAATTTGGTAATGTCATCATGTCTCTCGACCTGAGTTTCAAAATCTTGATTTTTGAATTCCATATCATGGCTAGCGTTGTTATCTTCGATTCGCATGTTTGAACACAAAAATCCTATATCACACAAGCCAGGTATGAACATTTTAATTTACCTACTAGCTCTTCTCAACTCACTCCTTAAATTTGGTAATTTCGTCATGTCTCTCGACCTGAGTTTCAAAATCTTGATTTTTTAATTCCATATCATAGCTAGCGTTGTTAGCTTCGATTCGCATGTTTGAACACAAAAATCCGATATTACACGAGCCAGGTATGAACATTTTAATTTACTCAAGGGCTTCGCTCAACTCACTACTCATGTTTGCTAATTTCGTCATGTCTCTCGACCGGAGTTTCAAAATCTTGATTTTTGAATTCCATATCATAGTTAGCGTTGTTAGCTTCGATTCGCATGTTTGAACACAAAAATCCGATATCAGACGAGCCAGGTATGAACATTTTCATTTACTCAAGGGTTCCTCTCAACTCCCTCCTCATTTTGCTAATTTTGTCATGTCTCTCGACCTGAGTTTCAAAATCTTGATTTTTCAATTCCATATCGTGGCTAGCATTGTTAGCTTCGATTCGCATGTTTGAACACAAAAATCCGATATCACACGAGCCAGGTATGAACATTTTCATTTACTCAAGGGCTCCTCTCAACTCACTCCTCAAATTTGGTAATTTCGTCATGTCTCTCGACCTGAGTTTCAAAATCTTGATTTTTTAATTCCAGATCATAGCTAGCGTTATTAGCTTCGATTCGCATTTTTGAACACAAAAATCCGATATTACACGAGCCAGCTATGAACATTTTAATTTAGTCAAGGGCTCCTCTCAACTCACTCCTCAAATTTGGTAATTTCGTCATGTCTCTCGACCTGAGTTTCAAAATCTTGATTTTTCAATTCCATATCATGGCTAGCGTTGTTATCTTCGATTCGCATGTTTGAACACAAAAATCCGATATCACACGAGCCAGGTATGAACATTTTCATTTACTCAAGGGCTCCTCTCAACTCACTACTCATGTTTGGTAATTTAATCACGTCTCTCGACCTGAGTTTCAAAATCTTGATTTTTCAATACCATATCATAGCTAGCGTTGTTAGCTTCGATTCGCATGTTTGAACACAGAAATCCGATATCACACGAGCCAGGTATGAACATTTTAATTTACTCAAGGGCTCCTCTCAACTCGCTCCTCATGTTTGCTAATTTCATCGTGTTTCTCGACCTGAGTTTCAAAATCTTGATTTGTTAATTCCATATCATAGCTAGCGTTGTTAGCTTCGATTCCCATGTTTGAACACAAAAATCCGATATCACACAAGCCACGTATGAACATTTTAATTTACCTACCAGCTCTTCTCAACTCACTCCTCAAATTTGGTAATTTCGTCATGTCTCTCGACCTGAGTTTACAATCTTGATTTTCTAATTCCATATCATAGCTAGCGTTGTTAGCTTCGATTCGCATGTTTGAACACAAAAATCCGATATTACACGAGCCAGATATGAACATTTTAATTTACTCAAGGGCTCCTCTCAACTCACTCCTCAAATTTGGTAATTTCGTCATGTCTCTCGACCTGAGTTTCAAAATCTTCAGTTTTCAATTCCATATCGTGGCTAGCATTGTTAGCTTCGATTCGCATGTTTGAACACAAAAATCCGATATTACACGAGCCAGCTATGAACATTTTAATTTAGTCAAGGGCTCCTCTCAACTCACTCCTCAAATTTGGTAATTTCGTCGTGTCTCTCGACCTGAGTTTCAAAATGTTGATTTATTAATTCCATATCATAGCTAGCGTTGTTAGCTTCGATTCGCATGTTTGAACACAAAAATCCGATATCACACAAGCCAGGTATGAACATTTTAATTTACTCAAGGGCTCCTCTCAACTCACTACTCATGTTTGCTAATTTCGTCATGTCTCTCGACCGGAGTTTCAAAATCTTGATTTTTGAAATTCCATATCATAGCTAGCGTTGTTAGCTTCGATTCGCATGTTTGAACACAAAAATCCGATATTACACGAGCCAGGTATGAACATTTTAATTTACTCAAGGGCTTCGCTCAACTCACTACTCATGTTTGCTAATTTCGTCATGTCTCTCGACCGGAGTTTCAAAATCTTGATTTTTGAATTCCATATCATAGTTAGCGTTGTTAGCTTCGATTCGCATGTTTGAACACAAAAATCTGATATCAGACGAGCCAGGTATGAACATTTTCATTTACTCAAGGGCTCCTCTCAACTCCCTCCTTATGTTTGCTAATTTTGTCATGTCTCTCGACCTGAGTTTCAAAATCTTGATTTTTCAATTCCATATCGTGGCTAGCATTGTTAGCTTCGATTCGCATGTTTGAACACAAAAATCCGATATCACACGAGCCAGGTATGAACATTTTCATTTACTCAAGGGCTCCTCTCAACTCACTCCTCAAATTTGGTAATTTCGTCATGTCTCTCGACCTGAGTTTCAAAATCTTGATTTTTCAATTCCATATCATAGCTAGCGTTGTTAGCTTCGATTCGCATGTTTGAACACAAAAAGCCGATATCACACGAGCCAGGTATGAACATTTTCATTTACCCACTAGATCTTCTCAACTCCCTCCTCAAATTTGGTAATTTCGTCGTGTCTCTGGACATGAGTTTCAAAATCTTGATTTTTTAATTCGATATCATAGCTAGCGTTGTTAGCTTCGATTCGCATGTTTGAACACAAAAATCCGATATCACACGAGCCAGGTATGACGATTTTATTTTACTCAAGGGCTCCTCTCAACTCCCTCCTCATGTTTGCTAATTTCGTCGTGTCTCTGGACCTGAGTTTCAAAATCTTGATTTTTGAATTCCATATCATAGCTAGCGTTGTTAGCTTCGATTCGCATATTTGAACACAAAAATCCGATATCACACGAGCCAGGTATGAACATTTTAATTTACTCAAGGGCTCCTATCAACTCACTCCTCAAATTTGGTAATTGAATCATGTCTCTCGACTTGAGTTTCAAAATCTTCATTTTTCAATTCCATATCATAGCTAGCGTTGTTAGCTTCGATTCGCATGTTTGAACACAAAAATCCGATATCACACGAGCCAGGTATGAACATTTTCCTTTACCCACTAGCTCTTCTCAACTCACTCCTAAAATTTGGTAATTTCGTCATGTCTCTCGACCTGAGTTTCAAAATCTTGATTTTTTAATTCCATATCATAGCTAGCGTTGTTAGCTTCGATTCGCATGTTTGAACACAAAAATCCGATATTACATGAGACAGCTATGAACATTTTAATTTACTCAAGGGCTCCTCTCAACTCACTACTCATGTTTGCTAATTTCGTCATGTCTCTCGACCTGAGTTTCAAAATCTTGATTTTTGAATTCCATATCATAGCTAGCGTTGTTAGCTTCGATTCGCATGTTTGAACACAAAAATCCGATATCACACGAGCCAGGTATGACGATTTTATTTTACTCAAGGGCTCCTCTCAACTCCCTCCTCATGTTTGCTAATTTCGTCGTGTCTCTGGACCTGAGTTTCAAAATCTTGATTTTTGAATTCCATATCATAGCTAGCGTTGTTAGCTTCGATTCGCATGTTTGAACACAAAAATCCGATATCACACGAGCCAGGTATGAATATTTTAATTTACTCAAGGGCTACTCTCAACTCACTACTCATGTTTGCTAATTTCGTCATGTCTCTCGACCGGAGTTTCAAAATCTTGATTTTTGAATTCCATATCATAGCTAGCGTTGTTAGCTTCGATTCGCATGTTTGAACACAAAAATCCGATATTACACGAGCCAGCTATGAACATTTTAATTTAGTCAAGGGCTCCTCTCAACTCACTCCTCAAATTTGGTAATTTCGTCATGTCTCTCGACCTGAGTTTCAAAATCTTCATTTTTCAATTCCATATCATAGCTAGCGTTGTTAGCTTCGATTCGCATGTTTGAACACAAAAATCCGATATGACACAAGCCAGGTATGAACATTTTAATTTAACTACTAGCTCTTCTCAACTCACTCCTTAAATTTGGTAATTTCGTCATGTCTCTCGACCTGAGTTTCAAAATCTTGATTTTCTAATTCCATATCATAGCTAGCGTTGTTAGCTTCGATTCGCATGTTTGAACACAAAAATCCGATATTACACGAGCCAGGTATGAACATTTTCATTTACTCAAGGGCTCCTCTCAACTCACTACTCATGTTTGGTAATTTAATCATGTCTCTCGACCTGAGTTTCAATATCTTGATTTGTTAATTCCATATCATAGCTAGCGTTATTAGCTTCGATTCCCATGTTTGAACACAAAAATCCGATATCACACAAGCCAGGTATGAACATTTTAATTTACTCAAGGCCTCCTCTCAACTCCCTCCTCATGTTTGCTAATTTCGTCGTGTCTCTCGACCTGAGTTTCAATATCTTGATTTGTTAATTCCATATCATAGCTAGCGTTATTAGCTTCGATTCCCATGTTTGAACACAAAAATCCGATATCACACAAGCCAGGTATGAACATTTTAATTTAACTACTAGCTCTTCTCAACTCACTCCTTAAATTTGGTAATTTCGTCATGTCTCTCGACCTGAGTTTCAAAATCTTGATTTTCTAATTCCATATCATAGCTAGCGTTGTTAGCTTCGATTCGCATGTTTGAACACAAAAATCCGATATTACACGAGCCAGATATGAACATTTTAATTTACTCAAGGGCTCCTCTCAACTCACTACTCATGTTTGGTAATTTAATCATGTATGTCGACCTGAGTTTCAAAATCTTGATTTTTCAATTTCATATCATAGCTAGCGTTGTTAGCTTCGATTCCAATGTTTGAACACAAAAATCTGATATCACACGAGCTAGGTATGGACATTTTAATTTACCTCCTAGCTCTTCTCAACTCAATCCTCAAATTTGGTAATTTCGTCATGTCTCTCGACCTGAGTTTCAAAATCTTGATTTTTTAATTCCATATCATAGCTAGCGTTGTTAGCTTCGATTCGCATGTTTGAACACAAAAATCCGATATCACACGAGCCAGGTATGAACATTTTCATTTACTCAAGGGCTCCTCTCAACTCACTCCTCAAATTTGGTAATTTCGTCATGTCTCTCGACCTGAGTTTTAAAATCTTGATTTTTCAATTCCATATCATGGCTAGCGTTGTTATCTTCGATTCGCATGTTTGACCACAAAAATCCGATATCACACAAGCCAGGTATGAACATTTTCATTTACTCAAGGGCTCCTCTCAACTCACTACTCATGTTTGGTAATTTAATCATGTCTCTCGACCTGAGTTTCAAAATCTTGATTTATGAATACCATATCATAGCTAGCGTTGTTAGCTTCGATTCGCATGTTTGAACACAAAAATCCGATATCACACGAGCCAGGTATGAACATTTTAATTTACTCAAGGGCTCCTCTCAACTCCCTCCTCATGTTTGCTAATTTCGTCGTGTCTCTCGACCTGAGTTTCAAAATCTTGAATTATTAATTCCATATCATAGCTAGCGTTGTTGGCTTCGATTCCCATGTTTGAACACAAAAATCCGATATCACACAAGCCAGGTATGAACATTTTAATTTACCTACTAGCTCTTCTCAACTCACTCTTCAAATTTGGTGATTTCGTCATGTCTCTCGACCTGAGTTTCAAAATCTTGATTTTTTAATTCCATATCATAGCTAGCGTTGTTAGCTTTGATTCCCATGTTTGAACACAAAAATCCGATATCACACAAGCCAGGTATGAACATTTTAATTTACCTACTAGCTCTTCTCAACTCACTCCTCAAATTTGGTGATTTCGTCATGTCTCTCGACCTGAGTTTCAAAATCTTGATTTTTTAATTCCATATCATAGCTAGCGTTGTTAGCTTCGATTCGAATGTTTGAACACAAAAATCCGATATTACACGAGCCAGGTATGAACATTTTAATTTACTCAAGGGCTCCTCTCAACTCACTACTCATGTTTGCTAATTTCGTCATGTCTCTCGACCGGAGTTTCAAAATCTTGATTTCTGAATTCCATATCATAGCTAGCGTTGTTAGCTTCGATTCGCATGTTTGAACACAAAAATCTGATATCACACGAGCTAGGTATGGACATTTTCCTTTACCCACTAGCTCTTCTCAACTCACTCCTAAAATTTGGTAATTTCGTCATGTCTCTCGACCTGAGTTTCAAAATCTTGATTTTTTAATTCCATATCATAGCTAGCGTTGTTAGCTTCGATTCGCATGTTTGAACACAAAAATCCGATATTACATGAGACAGCTATGAACATTTTAATTTACTCAAGGGCTCCTCTCAACTCACTACTCATGTTTGCTAATTTCGTCATGTCTCTCGACCTGAGTTTCAAAATCTTGATTTTTTAATTCCATATCATAGCTAGCGTTGTTAGCTTCGATTCGCATGTTTGAACACAAAAATCCGATATCACACGAGCCAGGTATGACGATTTTATTTTACTCAAGGGCTCCTCTCAACTCCCTCCTCATGTTTGCTAATTTCGTCGTGTCTCTGGACCTGAGTTTCAAAATCTTGATTTTTGAATTCCATATCATAGCTAGCATTGTTAGCTTCGATTCGCATATTTGAACACAAAAATCCGATATCACACGAGCCAGGTATGAACATTTTAATTTACTCAAGGGCTCCTATCAACTCACTCCTCAAATTTGGTAATTGAATCATGTCTCTCGACTTGAGTTTCAAAATCTTCATTTTTCAATTCCATATCATAGCTAGCGTTGTTAGCTTCGATTCGCATGTTTGAACACAAAAATCCGATATCACACGAGCCAGGTATGAACATTTTCCTTTACCCACTAGCTCTTCTCAACTCACTCCTAAAATTTGGTAATTTCGTCATGTCTCTCGACCTGAGTTTCAAAATCTTGATTTTTTAATTCCATATCATAGCTAGCGTTGTTAGCTTCGATTCGCATGTTTGAACACAAAAATCCGATATTACATGAGACAGCTATGAACATTTTAATTTACTCAAGGGCTCCTCTCAACTCACTACTCATGTTTGCTAATTTCGTCATGTCTCTCGACCTGAGTTTCAAAATCTTGATTTTTGAATTCCATATCATAGCTAGCGTTGTTAGCTTCGATTCGCATGTTTGAACACAAAAATCCGATATCACACGAGCCAGGTATGACGATTTTATTTTACTCAAGGGCTCCTCTCAACTCCCTCCTCATGTTTGCTAATTTCGTCGTGTCTCTGGACCTGAGTTTCAAAATCTTGATTTTTGAAATCCATATCATAGCTAGCGTTGTTAGCTTCGATTCGCATGTTTGAACACAAAAATCCGATATCACACAAGCCAGGTATGAACATTTTAATTTAACTACTAGCTCTTCTCAACTCACTCCTTAAATTTGGTAATTTCGTCATGTCTCTCGACCTGAGTTTCAAAATCTTGATTTTCTAATTCCATATCATAGCTAGCGTTGTTAGCTTCGATTCGCATGTTTGAACACAAAAATCCGATATTACACGAGCCAGGTATGAACATTTTCATTTACTCAAGGGCTCCTCTCAACTCACTACTCATGTTTGGTAATTTCATCATGTCTCTCGACCTGAGTTTCAAAATCTAGATTTTTTAATTCGATATCATAGCTAGCGTTGTTAGCTTCGATTCCCATGTTCGAACACAAAAATCCGATATCACACAAGCCAGCTATGAACATTTTAATTTACTCAAGAGCTCCTCTCAACTCACTACTCATGTTTGCTAATTTCGTCATGTCTCTCGACCTAGGTTTCAAAATCTTGATTTGTTAATTCCATATCATAGCTAGCGTTGTTAGCTTCGATTCCCATGTTTGAACACAAAAATCCGATATCACACAAGCCAGGTATGAACATTTTAATTTACCTACTAGCTCTTCTCAACTCACTCCTCAAATTTGGTAATTTCGTCATGTCTCTCGACCTGAGTTTCAAAATCTTGATTTTTTAATTCCATATCATAGCTAGCGTTGTTAGCTTCGATTCGCATGTTTGAACACAAAAATCCCATATTACACGAGCCAGGTATGAACATTTTCATTTACTCAAGGGCTCCTCTCAACTCCCTCCTCAAATTTGGTAATTTCGTCATGTCTCTCGACCTGAGTTTCAAAATCTTGATTTATCAATTCCATATCATGGCTAGCATTGTTATCTTCCATTCGCATGTTTGAACACAAAAATCCGATATCACACGAGCCAGGTATGAACATTTTCATTTACTCAAGGGCTCCTCTCAACTCACTCCTCAAATTTGGTAATTTCGTCATGTCTCTCGACCTGAGTTTTAAAATCTTGATTTTTCAATTCCATATCATGGCTAGTGTTGTTATCTTCGATTCGCATGTTTGAACACAAAAATCCGATATCACACGAGCCAGGTATGAACATTTTCCTTTACCCACTAGCTCTTCTCAACTCACTACTCATGTTTGGTAATTTAATCATGTCTCTCGACCTGAGTTTCAAAATCTTGATGTTTCAACACCATATCATACCTAGCGTTGTTAGCTTCGATATCATAGCTAGCGTTGTTAGCTTCGATTCGCATGTTTGAACACAAAAATCCGATATCACACGAGCCAGGTATGAACATTTTAATTTACTGCAGGGCTCCTCTCAACTCCCTCCTCATGTTTGCTAATTTCGTCGTGTCTCTCGACCTGAGTTTCAAAATCTTGATTTGTTAATTCCATATCATAGCTAGCGTTGTTAGCTTCGATTCCCATGTTTGAACACAAAAATCCGATATCACACAAGCCAGGTATGAACATTTTAATTTACCTACTAGCTCTTCTCAACTCACTCCTCAAATTTGGTAATTTCGTCATGTCTCTCGACCTGAGTTTAAAATCTTGATTTTCTAATTCCATATCATAGCTAGCGTTGTTAGCTTCGATTCGCATGTTTGAACACAAAAATCCGATATTACACGAGCCAGGTATGAACATTTTAATTTACTCAAGGGCTCCTCTCAACTCACTACTCATGTTTGCTAATTTCGTCATGTCTCTCGACCGGGTTTCAAAATCTTGATTTTTGAATTCCATATCATAGCTAGCGTTGTTAGCTTCGATTCCCATGTTTGAACACAAAAATCCGATATCACACAAGCCAGGTATGAACATTTTAATTTACCTACTAGCTCTTCTCAACTGACTCCTTAAATTTGGTAATTTCGTCATGTCTCTCGACCTGAGTTTCAAAATCTTGATTTTTCAATTCCATATCATGGCTAGTGTTGTTATCTTCGATTCGCATGTTTGAACACAAAAATCCGATATCACACGAGCCAGGTATGAACATTTCATTTACCCACTAGCTCTTCTCAACTCACTACTCATGTTTGGTAATTTAATCATGTCTCTCGACCTGAGTTTCAAAATCTTGATGTTTCAATACCATATCATAGCTAGCGTTGTTAGCTTCGATTCGCATGTTTGAACACAAAAATCCAATATCACACGAGCCAGGTATGAACATTTTAATTTACTGCAGGGCTCCTCTCAACTCCCTCCTCATGTTTGCTAATTTCGTCGTGTCTCTCGACCTGAGTTTCAAAATCTTGATTTGTTAATTCCATATCATAGCTAGCGTTGTTAGCTTCGATTCCCATGTTTGAACACAAAAATCCGATATCACACAAGCCAGGTATGAACATTTTAATTTACCTACTAGCTCTTCTCAACTCACTCCTCAAATTTGGTAATTTCGTCATATCTCTCGACCTGAGTTTCAAAATCTTGATTTTCTAATTCCATATCATAGCTAGCGTTGTTAGCTTCGATTCGCATGTTTGAACACAAAAATCCGATATTACACGAGCCAGGTATGAACATTTTAATTTACTCAAGGGCTCCTCTCAACTCACTACTCATGTTTGCTAATTTCGTCGTGTCTCTCGACCTGAGTTTCAAAATCTTGATTTATTAATTCCATATCATAGCTAGCGTTGTTAGCTTCGATTCCCATGTTTGAACACAAAATCCCGATATCACACAAGCCAGGTATGAACATTTTAATTTACCTACTAGCTCTTCTCAACTCACTCCTCAAATTTGGTATTTTCGTCATGTCTCTCGACCTGAGTTTCAAAATCTTGATTTTTTAATTCCATATCATAGCTAGC
This sequence comes from Azolla caroliniana, assembly GCF_043228905.1. Classification (NCBI taxonomy): domain Eukaryota; kingdom Viridiplantae; phylum Streptophyta; class Polypodiopsida; order Salviniales; family Salviniaceae; genus Azolla; species Azolla caroliniana. Next base: position 175,745 of record NW_028230437.1, read on the forward strand.
ATTGTTAGCTTCGATTCGCATGTTTGAACACAAAAATCCGATATTACACGAGCCAGGTATGAACATTTTAATTTACTCAAGGGCTCCTCTCAACTCACTACTCATGTTTGCTAATTTCGTCATGTCTCTCGACCTGAGTTTCAAAATCTTGATTTATGAATTCCATATCATAGCTAGCGTTGTTAGCTTCGATTCGCATGTTTGAACACAAATATCCGATATCACACGAGCCAGGTATGAACATTTTAATTTACTCAAGGGCTTCTCTCAACTCAGTCCTCAAATTTGGTAATTTAATCATGTCTCTCGATCTGAGTTTCAAAATCTTGATTTTTCAATTCCATATCATAGCTAGCGTTGTTAGCTTCGAGTCGCATGTTTGAACACAAAAATCCGATATCACACGAGCCAGGTATGAACATTTTAATTTACTCAAGAGCTCCTCTCAACTCCCTCCTCATGTTTGCTAATTTCGTCGTGTCTCTCGACCTGAGTTTCAAAATCTTGATTTATTAATTCCATATCATAGCTAGCGTTGTTAGCTTCGATTCCCATGTTTGAACACAAAATCCCGATATCACACAAGCCAGGTATGAACATTTTAATTTACCTACTAGCTCTTCTCAACTCACTCCTCAAATTTGGTATTTTCGTCATGTCTCTCGACCTGAGTTTCAAAATCTTGATTTTTTAATTCCATATCATAGCTAGCGTTGTTAGCTTCGATTCGCATGTTTGAACACAAAAATCCGATATTACACGAGCCAGGTATGAACATTTTAATTTACTCAAGGGCTCCTCTCAACTCACTACTTATGTTTGCTAATTTCGTCATGTCTCTCGAACGGAGTTTCAAAATCTTGATTTTTGAATTCCATATCATAGCTAGCGTTGTTAGCTTCGATTCGTATGTTTGAACACAAAAATCCAATATCACACGAGCCAGGTATGAACATTGTTTTTTACTCAAGGGCTCCTCTCAACTCCCTCCTCATGTTTGCTAATTTTGTCATGTCTCTCGACCTGAGTTTCAAAAGCTTGATTTTTCAATTCCATATCGTGGCTAGCGTTGTTAGCTTTGATTCGCATGTTTGAAAAAGAAATCCGATATCACACGAGCCAGGTATGAACATTTTCATTTACCCACTAGCTCTTCTAAACTCACTCCTCAAATTTGGTAATTTCGTCATGTCTCTCGACCTGAGTTTCAAAATCTTGATTTTTTAATTCGATATCATATCTAGCGTTGTTAGCTTCGATTCGCATGTCTGAACACAAAAATCCGATATTACACGAGCCAGCTATGAACATTTTAATTTACTCAAGGGCTCCTCTCAACTCACTACTCATGTTTGCTAATTTCGTCATGTCTCTGGACCTGAGTTTCAAAATCTTGATTTATTAATTCCATATCATAGCTAGCATTCTTAGTTTCGAGTCGCATGTTTGAACACAAAAATCCGACATCACACGAGCCAGGTATGAACATTTTAATTTACCTACTAGCTCTTCTCAACTCAGTCCTCAAATTTGGTATTTTCCTCATGTCTCTCGACCTGAGTTTCAAAATCTTGATTTTTGAATTCCATATCATAGCTAGCGTTGTTAGCTTCGATTCGCATGTTTGAACAGAAAAATCCGATATTACACGAGCCAGCTATGAACATTTTAATTTACTCAAGGGCTCCTCTCAACTCACTACTCATGTTTGCTAATTTCGTCATGTCTCTCGACCCGAGTTTCAAAATCTTGATTTATGAATTCCATATCATAGCTAGCGTTGTTAGCTTCGATTCGCATGTTTGAACACAAATATCCGATATCACACGAGCCAGGTATGAACATTTTAATTTACTCAAGGGCTTCTCTCAACTCAGTCCTCAAATTTGGTAATTTAATCATGTCTCTCGATCTGAGTTTCAAAATCTTGATTTTTCAATTCCATATCATAGCTAGCGTTGTTAGCTTCGAGTCGTATGTTTGAACACAAAAATCCAATATCACACGAGCCAGGTATGAACATTTTAATTTACTCAAGAGCTCCTCTCAACTCCCTCCTCATGTTTGCTAATTTCGTCGTGTCTCTCGACCTGAGTTTCAAAATCTTGATTTATTAATTCCATATCATAGCTAGAGTTGTTAGCTTCGATTCGCATGTTTGAACACAAAAATCCCGATATCACACAAGCCAGGTATGAACATTTTAATTTACCTACTAGCTCTTCTCAACTCACTCCTCAAATTTGGTATTTTCGTCATGTCTCTCGACCTGAGTTTCAAAATCTTGATTTTTTAATTCCATATCATAGCTAGCGTTGTTAGCTTCGATTCGCATGTTTGAACACAAAAATCCGATATTACACGAGCCAGGTATGAACATTTTAATTTACTCAAGGGCTCCTCTCAACTCACTACTTATGTTTGCTAATTTCGTCATGTCTCTCGAACGGAGTTTCAAAATCTTGATTTTTGAATTCCATATCATAGCTAGCGTTGTTAGCTTCGATTCCCATGTTTGAACACAAAATCCCGATATCACACAAGCCAGGTATGAACATTTTAATTTACCTACTAGCTCTTCTCAACTCACTCCTCAAATTTGGTATTTTCGTCATGTCTCTCGACCTGAGTTTCAAAATCTTGATTTTTTAATTCCATATCATAGCTAGCGTTGTTAGCTTCGATTCGCATGTTTGAACACAAAAATCCGATATTACACGAGCCAGGTATGAACATTTTAATTTACTCAAGGGCTCCTCTCAACTCACTACTTATGTTTGCTAATTTCGTCATGTCTCTCGAACGGAGTTTCAAAATCTTGATTTTTGAATTCCATATCATAGCTAGCGTTGTTAGCTTCGATTCGTATGTTTGAACACAAAAATCCAATATCACACGAGCCAGGTATGAACATTGTTTTTTACTCAAGGGCTCCTCTCAACTCCCTCCTCATGTTTGCTAATTTTGTCATGTCTCTCGACCTGAGTTTCAAAAGCTTGATTTTTCAATTCCATATCGTGGCTAGCGTTGTTAGCTTTGATTCGCATGTTTGAAAAAGAAATCCGATATCACACGAGCCAGGTATGAACATTTTCATTTACCCACTAGCTCTTCTAAACTCACTCCTCAAATTTGGTAATTTCGTCATGTCTCTCGACCTGAGTTTCAAAATCTTGATTTTTTAATTCGATATCATATCTAGCGTTGTTAGCTTCGATTCGCATGTCTGAACACAAAAATCCGATATTACACGAGCCAGCTATGAACATTTTAATTTACTCAAGGGCTCCTCTCAACTCACTACTCATGTTTGCTAATTTCGTCATGTCTCTAGACCTGAGTTTCAAAATCTTGATTTATTAATTCCATATCATAGCTAGCATTCTTAGTTTCGAGTCGCATGTTTGAACACAAAAATCCGACATCACACGAGCCAGGTATGAACATTATAATTTACCTACTAGCTTTTCTCAACTCAGTCCTCAAATTTGGTATTTTCGTCATGTCTCTCGACCTGAGTGTCAAAATCTTGATTTTTGAATTCCATATCATAGCTAGCGTTGTTAGCTTCGATTCGCATGTTTGAACACAAAAATCCGATATTACACGAGCCAGCTATGAACATTTTAATTTACTCAAGGGCTCCTCTCAACTCACTACTCATGTTTGCTAATTTCGTCATGTCTCTCGACCCGAGTTTCAAAATCTTGATTTATGAATTCCATATCATAGCTAGCGTTGTTAGCTTCGATTCGCATGTTTGAACACAAATATCCGATATCACACGAGCCAGGTATGAACATTTTAATTTACTCAAGGGCTTCTCTCAACTCAGTCCTCAAATTTGGTAATTTAATCATGTCTCTCGATCTGAGTTTCAAAATCTTGATTTTTCAATTCCATATCATAGCTAGCGTTGTTAGCTTCGAGTCGCATGTTTGAACACAAAAATCCGATATCACACGAGCCAGGTATGAACATTTTAATTTAGTCAAGAGCTCCTCTCAACTCCCTCCTCATGTTTGCTAATTTCGTCGTGTCTCTCGACCTGAGTTTCAAAATCTTGATTTATTAATTCCATATCATGGCTAGCGTTGTTAGCTTCGATTCGCATGTTTGAACAGAAAAATCCGATATCACTAGCTCTTCTCAACTCACTCCTCAAATTTGATAATTTCGTCATGTCTCTCGACCTGAGTTTCAAAATCTTGATTTTTTAATTCGATATCATATCTAGCGTTGTTAGCTTCGATTCGCATGTCTGAACACAAAAATCCGATATTACACGAGCCAGCTATGAACATTTTAATTTACTCAAGGGCTCCTCTCAACTCACTACTCATGTTTGCTAATTTCGTCATGTCTCTGGAACTGAGTTTCAAAATCTTGATTTATTAATTCCATATCATAGCTAGCATTCTTAGTTTCGAGTCGCATGTTTGAACACAAAAATCCGACATCACACGAGCCAGGTATGAACATTTTAATTTACCTACTAGCTCTTCTCAACTCAGTCCTCAAATTTGGTAATTTAATCATGTCTCTCGATCTGAGTTTCAAAATCTTGATTTTTCAATTCCATATCATAGCTAGCGTTGTTAGCTTCGAGTCGCATGTTTGAACACAAAAATCCGATATCACACGAGCCAGGTATGAACATTTTAATTTACTCAAGAGCTCCTCTCAACTCCCTCCTCATGTTTGCTAATTTCGTCGTGTCTCTCGACCTGAGTTTCAAAATCTTGATTTATTAATTCCATATCATAGCTAGCGTTGTTAGCTTCGATTCCCATGTTTGAACACAAAATCCCGATATCACACAAGCCAGGTATGAACATTTTAATTTACCTACTAGCTCTTCTCAACTCACTCCTCAAATTTGGTATTTTCGTCATGTCTCTCGACCTGAGTTTCAAAATCTTGATTTTTTAATTCCATATCATAGCTAGCGTTGTTAGCTTCGATTCGCATGTTTGAACACAAAAATCCGATATTACACGAGCCAGGTATGAACATTTTAATTTACTCAAGGGCTCCTCTCAACTCACTACTTATGTTTGCTAATTTCGTCATGTCTCTCGAACAGAGTTTCAAAATCTTGATTTTTGAATTCCATATCATAGCTAGCGTTGTTAGCTTCGATTCGTATGTTTGAACACAAAAATCCAATATCACACGAGCCAGGTATGAACATTGTTTTTTACTCAAGGGCTCCTCTCAACTCCCTCCTCATGTTTGCTAATTTTGTCATGTCTCTCGACCTGAGTTTCAAAATCTTGATTTTTCAATTCCATATCATAGCTAGCGTTGTTAGCTTTGATTCGCATGTTTGAACACAAAAATCCGATATTACACGAGCCAGCTATGAACATTTTAATTTACTCAAGGGCTCCTCTCAACTCACTACTCATGTTTGCTAATTTCGTCATGTCTCTCGACCCGAGTTTCAAAATCTTGATTTATGAATTCCATATCATAGCTAGCGTTGTTAGCTTCGATTCGCATGTTTGAACACAAATATCCGATATCACACGAGCCAGGTATGAACATTTTAATTTACTCAAGGGCTTCTCTCAACTCAGTCCTCAAATTTGGTAATTTAATCATGTCTCTCGATCTGAGTTTCAAAATCTTGATTTTTCAATTCCATATCATAGCTAGCGTTGTTAGCTTCGAGTCGCATGTTTGAACACAAAAATCAGATATCACACGAGCCAGGTATGAACATTTTGCTTTACCCACTAGCTCCTCTCAACTCCCTCCTCATGTTTGAACACAAAAATCCGATATTACACGAGCCAGCTATGAACATTTTAATTTACTCAAGGGCTCCTCTCAACTCACTACTCATGTTTGCTAATTTCGTCATGTCTCTCGACCCGAGTTTCAAAATCTTGATTTATGAATTCCATATCATAGCTAGCGTTGTTAGCTTCGATTCGCATGTTTGAACACAAATATCCGATATCACACGAGCCAGGTATGAACATTTTCATTTACTCAAGGGCTTCTCTCAACTCAGTCCTCAAATTTGGTAATTTAATCATGTCTCTCGATCTGAGTTTCAAAATCTTGATTTTTCAATTCCATATCATAGCTAGCGTTGTTAGCTTCGAGTCGCATGTTTGAATACAAAAATCCGATATCACACGAGCCAGGTATGAACATTTTAATTTACTCAAGGGCTCCTCTCAACTCCCTCCTCATGTTTGCTAATTTCGTCGTGTCTCTCGACCTGAGTTTCAAAATCTTGATATATTAATTCCATATCATAGCTAGCGTTGTTAGCTTCGATTCCCATGTTTGAACACAAAAGTCCGATATCACACAAGCCAGGTATGAACATTTTAATTTACTCAAGGGCTCCTCTCAACTCACTAATCATGTTTGCTAATTTCGTCATGTCTCTCGACCTAGGTTTCTAAATCTTGATTTGTTAATTCCATATCATAGCTAGCGTTGTTAGCTTCGATTCGCATGTTTGAACACAAAAATCCGATATTACACGAGCCAGGTATGAACATTTTAATTTACTCAAGGGGTCCTCTCAACTCCCTCCTCATGTTTGCTAATTTCTTCGTGTCTCTCGACCTGAGTTTCAAAATCTTGATTTTTCAATTCCATATCATAGCTAGCGTTGTTAGCTTCGATTCGCATGTTTGAACACAAATATCCGATATCACACGAGCCAGGTATGAACATTTTAATTTACTCAAGGGCTCCTCTCAACTCAGTCCTCAAATTTGGTAATTTAATCATGTCTCTCGATCTGAGTTTCAAAATCTTGATTTTTCAATTCCATATCATAGCTAGCGTTGTTAGCTTCGAGTCGCATGTTTGAATACAAAAATCCGATATCACACGAGCCAGGTATGAACATTTTAATTTACTCAAGGGCTCCTCTCAACTCCCTCCTCATGTTTGCTAATTTCGTCGTGTCTCTCGACCTGAGTTTCAAAATCTTGATATATTAATTCCATATCATAGCTAGCGTTGTTAGCTTCGATTCCCATGTTTGAACACAAAAATCCGATATCACACAAGCCAGGTATGAACATTTTAATTTACTCAAGGGCTCCTCTCAACTCACTAATCATGTTTGCTAATTTCGTCATGTCTCTCGACCTAGGTTTCTAAATCTTGATTTGTTAATTCCATATCATAGCTAGCGTTGTTAGCTTCGATTCGCATGTTTGAACACAAAAATCCGATATTACACGAGCCAGGTATGAACATTTTAATTTACTCAAGGGGTCCTCTCAACTCCCTCCTCATGTTTGCTAATTTCTTCGTGTCTCTCGACCTGAGTTTCAAAATCTTGATTTTTCAATTCCATATCATAGCTAGCGTTGTTAGCTTCGATTCGCATGTTTGAACACAAATATCCGATATCACACGAGCCAGGTATGAACATTTTAATTTACTCAAGGGCTCCTCTCAACTCAGTCCTCAAATTTGGTAATTTAATCATGTCTCTCGATCTGAGTTTCAAAATCTTGATTTTCCAATTCCATATCATAGCTAGCGTTGTTAGCTTCGAGTCGCATGTTTGAACACAAAAATCTGATATCACACGAGCCAGGTATGAACATTTTAATTTACTCAAGGGCTCCTCTCAACTCACTACTCATGTTTGCTAATTTCGTCGTGTCTCTCGACCTGAGTTTCAAAATCTTGATTTGTTAATTCCATATCATAGCTAGCGTTGTTAGCTTCGATTCCCATGTTTGAACACAAAAATCCGATATCACATAAGCCAGGTATGAACATTTTAATTTACCTACTAGCTCTTCTCAACTCACTCCTCAAATTTGGTAATTTCGTCATGTCTCTCGACCTGAGTTTCAAAATCTTGATTTTTTAATTCCATATCATAGCTAGCGTTGTTAGCTTCGATTCGCATGTTTGAACACAAAAATCCGATATCACACGAGCCAGGTATGAACATTTTAATTTACTCAAGGGCTCCTCTCAACTCACTACTCATGTTTGCTAATTTCGTCATGTCTCTCGACCCGAGTTTCAAAATCTTGATTTATGAATTCCATATCATAGCTAGCGTTGTTAGCTTCGATTCGCATGTTTGAACACAAATATCCGATATCACACGAGCCAGGTATGAACATTTTAATTTACTCAAGGGCTTCTCTCAACTCAGTCCTCAAATTTGGTAATTTAATCATGTCTCTCGATCTGAGTTTCAAAATCTTGATTTTTCAATTCCATATCATAGCTAGCGTTGTTAGCTTCGAGTCGCATGTTTGAACACAAAAATCCGATATCACACGAGCCAGGTATGAACATTTTAATTTAGTCAAGAGCTCCTCTCAACTCCCTCCTCATGTTTGCTAATTTCGTCGTGTCTCTCGACCTGAGTTTCAAAATCTTGATTTATTAATTCCATATCATGGCTAGCGTTGTTAGCTTCGATTCGCATGTTTGAACAGAAAAATCCGATATCACTAGCTCTTCTCAACTCACTCCTCAAATTTGATAATTTCGTCATGTCTCTCGACCTGAGTTTCAAAATCTTGATTTTTTAATTCGATATCATATCTAGCGTTGTTAGCTTCGATTCGCATGTCTGAACACAAAAATCCGATATTACACGAGCCAGCTATGAACATTTTAATTTACTCAAGGGCTCCTCTCAACTCACTACTCATGTTTGCTAATTTCGTCATGTCTCTGGAACTGAGTTTCAAAATCTTGATTTATTAATTCCATATCATAGCTAGCATTCTTAGTTTCGAGTCGCATGTTTGAACACAAAAATCCGACATCACACGAGCCAGGTATGAACATTTTAATTTACCTACTAGCTCTTCTCAACTCAGTCCTCAAATTTGGTAATTTAATCATGTCTCTCGATCTGAGTTTCAAAATCTTGATTTTTCAATTCCATATCATAGCTAGCGTTGTTAGCTTCGAGTCGCATGTTTGAACACAAAAATCCGATATCACACGAGCCAGGTATGAACATTTTAATTTACTCAAGAGCTCCTCTCAACTCCCTCCTCATGTTTGCTAATTTCGTCGTGTCTCTCGACCTGAGTTTCAAAATCTTGATTTATTAATTCCATATCATAGCTAGCGTTGTTAGCTTCGATTCCCATGTTTGAACACAAAATCCCGATATCACACAAGCCAGGTATGAACATTTTAATTTACCTACTAGCTCTTCTCAACTCACTCCTCAAATTTGGTATTTTCGTCATGTCTCTCGACCTGAGTTTCAAAATCTTGATTTTTTAATTCCATATCATAGCTAGCGTTGTTAGCTTCGATTCGCATGTTTGAACACAAAAATCCGATATTACACGAGCCAGGTATGAACATTTTAATTTACTCAAGGGCTCCTCTCAACTCACTACTTATGTTTGCTAATTTCGTCATGTCTCTCGAACAGAGTTTCAAAATCTTGATTTTTGAATTCCATATCATAGCTAGCGTTGTTAGCTTCGATTCGTATGTTTGAACACAAAAATCCAATATCACACGAGCCAGGTATGAACATTGTTTTTTACTCAAGGGCTCCTCTCAACTCCCTCCTCATGTTTGCTAATTTTGTCATGTCTCTCGACCTGAGTTTCAAAATCTTGATTTTTCAATTCCATATCATAGCTAGCGTTGTTAGCTTTGATTCGCATGTTTGAACACAAAAATCCGATATTACACGAGCCAGCTATGAACATTTTAATTTACTCAAGGGCTCCTCTCAACTCACTACTCATGTTTGCTAATTTCGTCATGTCTCTCGACCCGAGTTTCAAAATCTTGATTTATGAATTCCATATCATAGCTAGCGTTGTTAGCTTCGATTCGCATGTTTGAACACAAATATCCGATATCACACGAGCCAGGTATGAACATTTTAATTTACTCAAGGGCTTCTCTCAACTCAGTCCTCAAATTTGGTAATTTAATCATGTCTCTCGATCTGAGTTTCAAAATCTTGATTTTTCAATTCCATATCATAGCTAGCGTTGTTAGCTTCGAGTCGCATGTTTGAACACAAAAATCAGATATCACAGGAGCCAGGTATGAACATTTTGCTTTACCCACTAGCTCCTCTCAACTCCCTCCTCATGTTTGAACACAAAAATCCGATATTACACGAGCCAGCTATGAACATTTTAATTTACTCAAGGGCTCCTCTCAACTCACTACTCATGTTTGCTAATTTCGTCATGTCTCTCGACCCGAGTTTCAAAATCTTGATTTATGAATTCCATATCATAGCTAGCGTTGTTAGCTTCGATTCGCATGTTTGAACACAAATATCCGATATCACACGAGCCAGGTATGAACATTTTCATTTACTCAAGGGCTTCTCTCAACTCAGTCCTCAAATTTGGTAATTTAATCATGTCTCTCGATCTGAGTTTCAAAATCTTGATTTTTCAATTCCATATCATAGCTAGCGTTGTTAGCTTCGAGTCGCATGTTTGAATACAAAAATCCGATATCACACGAGCCAGGTATGAACATTTTAATTTACTCAAGGGCTCCTCTCAACTCCCTCCTCATGTTTGCTAATTTCGTCGTGTCTCTCGACCTGAGTTTCAAAATCTTGATATATTAATTCCATATCATAGCTAGCGTTGTTAGCTTCGATTCCCATGTTTGAACACAAAAATCCGATATCACACAAGCCAGGTATGAACATTTTAATTTACTCAAGGGCTCCTCTCAACTCACTAATCATGTTTGCTAATTTCGTCATGTCTCTCGACCTAGGTTTCTAAATCTTGATTTGTTAATTCCATATCATAGCTAGCGTTGTTAGCTTCGATTCGCATGTTTGAACACAAAAATCCGATATTACACGAGCCAGGTATGAACATTTTAATTTACTCAAGGGGTCCTCTCAACTCCCTCCTCATGTTTGCTAATTTCTTCGTGTCTCTCGACCTGAGTTTCAAAATCTTGATTTTTCAATTCCATATCATAGCTAGCGTTGTTAGCTTCGATTCGCATGTTTGAACACAAATATCCGATATCACACGAGCCAGGTATGAACATTTTAATTTACTCAAGGGCTCCTCTCAACTCAGTCCTCAAATTTGGTAATTTAATCATGTCTCTCGATCTGAGTTTCAAAATCTTGATTTTCCAATTCCATATCATAGCTAGCGTTGTTAGCTTCGAGTCGCATGTTTGAACACAAAAATCTGATATCACACGAGCCAGGTATGAACATTTTAATTTACTCAAGGGCTCCTCTCAACTCACTACTCATGTTTGCTAATTTCGTCGTGTCTCTCGACCTGAGTTTCAAAATCTTGATTTGTTAATTCCATATCATAGCTAGCGTTGTTAGCTTCGATTCCCATGTTTGAACACAAAAATCCGATATCACACAAGCCAGGTATGAACATTTTAATTTACCTACTAGCTCTTCTCAACTCACTCCTCAAATTTGGTAATTTCGTCATGTCTCTCGACCTGAGTTTCAAAATCTTGATTTTTTAATTCCATATCATAGCTAGCGTTGTTAGCTTCGATTCGCATGTTTGAACACAAAAATCCGATATCACACGAGCCAGGTATGAACATTTTATTTTACTCAAGGGCTCCTCTCAACTCCCTCCTCATGTTTGCTAATTTTGTCATGTCTCTCGACCTGCGTTTCAAAATCTTGATTTTTTAATTCCATATCCTGGCTAGCGTTGTTAGCTTCGATTCGCATGTTTGAACAAGAAAATCCGATATCACACGAGCCAGGTATGAACATTTTCATTTACCCACTAGCTCTTCTAAACTCACTCCTCAAATGTGGTAATTTCGTCATGTCTCTCGACCTGAGTTTCAAAATCTTGATTTTTTAATTCGATATCATAGCTAGCGTTGTTAGCTTCGATTCGCATGTCTGAACACAAAAATCCGATATTACACGAGCCAGCTATGAACATTTTAATTTACTCAAGGGCTCCTCTCAACTCACTACTCATGTTTGCTAATTTCGTCATGTCTCTGGACCTGAGTTTCAAAATCTTGATTTTTGAATTCCATATCATAGCTAGCGTTGTTAGCTTCGATTCGCATGTTTGAACACAAAAATCAGATATCACACGAGCCAGGTATGAACATTTTGCTTTACCCACTAGCTCCTCTCAACTCCCTCCTCATGTTTGCTAATTTCGTCGTGTCTCTGGACCTGAGTTTCAAAATCTTGATTTTTCAATTCCATATCCTAGCTAGCGTTGTTAGCTTCGATTCGCATGTTTGAACACAAAAATCCGATATCACACGAGCCAGGTATGAACATTTTCATTTACCCACTAGCTCTTCTCAACTCACTACTCCTGTTTGCTAATTTCGTCATATCTCTCGACTTGAGTTTCAAAATCTTGATTTTTCAATTCCATATCCTAGCTAGCGTTGTTAGCTTCGATTCGCATGTTTGAATACAAAAATCCGATATCACACGAGCTAGGTATGAACATTTTATTTTACTCAAGGGCTCCTCTCAACTCCCTCCTCATGTTTGCTAATTTTGTCATGTCTCTCGACTTGCGTTTCAAAATCTTGATTTTTTAATTCCATATCCTGGCTAGCGTTGTTAGCTTCGATTCGCATGTTTGAACAAGAAAATCCGATATCACACGAGCCAGGTATGAACATTTTCATATACCCACTAGCTCTTCTAAACTCACTCCTCAAATGTGGTAATTTCGTCATGTCTCTGGACCTGAGTTTCAAAATCTTGATTTTTTAATTCGATATCATAGCTAGCGTTGTTAGCTTCGATTCGCATGTTTGAACACAAAAATCCAATATCACACGAGCCAAGTATGAACATTTTGCTTTACCCACTAGCTCCTCTCAACTCCCTCCTCATGTTTGCTAATTTCGTCGTGTCTCTGGACCTGAGTTTCAAAATCTTGATTTTTCAATTCCATATCCTAGCTAGCGTTGTTAGCTTCGAGTCGCATGTTTGAACACAAAAATCCGATATCACACGAGCCAGGTATGAACATTTTAATTTACATACTAGCTCTTCTCAACTCACTCCTCAAATTTGGTAATTTCGTCATGTCTCTCGACCTGAGTTTTAAAATCTTGATTTTTTAATTCGATATCATAGATAGCGTTGTTAGCTTCAATTCGCATTTTTGAACACAAAAATCCGATATTACACGAGCCAGGTATGAACATTTTAATTTACTCAAGGGCTCCTCTCAACTCACTACTCATGTTTACTAATTTCGTCATGTCTCTCGACCTAGGTTTCAAAATCTTGATTTTTTAATTCCATATCATAGCTAGCGTTGGTAGCTTCGATTCGCATGTTTGAACACAAAAATCCGATATCACACGAGCCAGGTATGAACATTTTCATTTACCCACTAGCTCCTCTCAACTCACTCCTCAAATTTGGTAATTTCGTCATGTCTGTCGACCTGAGTTTAAAATCTTGATTTTTGAATTCCATATCATAGCTAGCGTTGTTAGCTTGGATTCGCATGTTTGAACACAAAAATCCGATATCACACGAGCCAGGTATGAACATTTTCATTTACCCACTAGCTCTTCAGAACTCACTCCTCAAATTTGGTAATTTCGTCATGTCTCTCGACCTGAGTTTTAAAATCTTGATTTTTTAATTCCATATCATGGCTAGCGTTGTTAGCTTCGATTCGCATCTTTGAACACAAAAATCCGATATTACACGAGCCAGGTATGAACATTTTAATTTACTCAAGGGCTCCTCTCAACTCACTACTCATGTTTGCTAATTTCGTCATGTCTCTCGACCTAGGTTTCAAAATCTTGATTTTTGAATTCCATATCATAGCTAGCGTTGTTAGCTTCGATTCGCATGTTTGAACACAAAAATCAGATATCACACGAGCCAGGTATGAACATTTTCATTTACCAACTAGCTCTTCTCAACTCACTCCTCAAATCTGATAATTTCGTCGTGTCTCTGGACCTGAGTTTCAAAATCTTGATTTTTCAATTCCATATCATAGCTAGCGTTGTTAGCTTCGATTCGCATGTTTGAACACAAAAATCCGATATCACACGAGCCAGGTATGAACATTTTCATTTACCCACTAGCTCTTCAGAACTCACTCCTCAAATTTGGTAATTTCGTCATGTCTCTTGACCTGAGTATCAAAATCTTGATTTTTTAATTCGATATCATAGCTAGCATTGTTAGCTTCAATTCGCATGTCTGAACACAAAAATCCGATATTACACGAGCCAGGTATGAACATTTTCATTTACCCACTAGCTCTTCTCAACTCACTCCTTAAATTTGGTATTTTTGTCATGTCTCTCGACCTGAGTTTCAAAATCTTGAATTTTCAATTCCATATCATGGCTAGCGTTGTTAGCTTCGATTCGCATGTTTGAACACAAAAATCCGATATCACACGAGCCAGGTATGAACATTTTAATTTACCTACTAGCTCTTCTCAAGTCACTCCTCAAATTTGGTAATTTCATCATGTCTCTCGACCTGACTTTCAAAATCTTGATTTTTCAATTCCATATCATAGCTAGCGTTGTTAGCTTCGATTCGCATGTTTGAACACAAAAATCCGATATCACACAAGCCAGGTATGAACATTTTAATTTACCTCCTAGCTCTTCTCAACTCAATCCTCAAATTTGGTAATTTCGTCATGTCTCTCGACCTGAGTTTAGAAATCTTGATTTTTTAATTCGATATCATAGCTAGCATTGTTAGCTTCAATTCGCATGTCTGAACACAAAAATCCGATATTACACGAGCCAGGTATGAACATTTTCATTTACCCACTAGCTCTTCTCAACTCCCTCCTTAAATTTGGTATTTTCGTCATGTCTCTCGACCTGAGTTTCAAAATCTTGAATTTTCAATTCCATATCATGGCTAGCGTTGTTAGCTTCGATTCGCATCTTTGAACACAAAAATCCGATATCACACGAGCTAGCTATGAACATTTTAATTTACTCAAGGGCTCCTCTCAACTCACTACTCATGTTTGCTAATTTCGTCATGTCTCTGGACCTGAGTTTCAAAATCTTGATTTTTGAATTCCATATCATAGCTAGCGTTGTTAGCTTCTATTCGCATCTTTGAACACAAAAATCCGATATTACACGAGCCAGGTATGAACATTTTTATTTACTCAAGGGCTCCTCTCAACTCACTACTCATGTTTGCTAATTTCGTCATGTCTCTCGACCTGAGTTTCAAAATCTTGATTTTTGAATTCCATATCATAGCTAGCGTTGTTAGCTTCGATTCGCATGTTTGAACACAAATATCCGATATCACACGAGCCAGGTATGAACATATTAATTTACTCAAGGGCTTCTCTCAACTCAGTCCTCAAATTTGGTAATTTAATCATGTCTCTCGATCTGAGTTTCAAAATCTTGATTTTTCAATTCCATATCATAGCTAGCGTCGTTAGCTTCGATTCGCATGTTTGAACACAAAAATCCGATATCACACGAGCCAGATCTGAACATTTTAATTTACTCAAGGGCTCCTCTCAACTCCCTCCTCATGTTTGCTAATTTCGTCGTGTCTCTCGACCTGAGTTTCAAAATCTTGATTTATTAATTCCATATCATAGCTAGCGTTGTTAGCTTCGATTCCCATGTTTGAACACAAAAATCCGATATCATACGAGCCAGGTATGAACATTTTAATTTACTCAAGGGCTCCTCTCAACTCACTACTCATGTTTGCTAATTTCGTCATGTCTCTCGACCTGAGTTTCAAAATCTTGATTTTTTAATTCGATATCATAGCTAGCGTTGTTAGCTTCAATTCCCATGTTTGAACACAAAAATCCGATATCACACGAGCCAGGTATGAACATTTTAATTTACTCAAGGGCTCCTCTCAACTCACTACTCATGTTTGCTAATTTCGTCATGTCTCTCGACCTAGGTTTCAAAATCTTGATTTTTCAATTCCATATCATAGCTAGCGTTGTTAGCTTCGATTCGCATGTTTGAACACAAAATTTCGATATCACACGAGCCACGTATGAACATTTTATTTTACTCAAGGGCTCCTCTCAACTCCCTCCTCATGTTTACTAATTTCGTCGTGTCTCTGGACCTGAGTTTCAAAATCTTGATTTTTCAATTCCATATCATAGCTAGCGTTGTTAGCTTCGATTCGCATGTTTCAACACAAATATCCGATATCACACGAGCCAGGTATGGACATTTTAATTTACTCAAGGGCTCCTCTCAACTCAGTCCTCAAATTTGGTAATTTAATCATGTCTCTCGATCTGAGTTTCAAAATCTTGATTTTTCAATTCCATATCATAGCTAGCGTTGTTAGATTCGAGTCGCATGTTTGAACACAAAAATCCGATATCACACGAGCCAGATCTGAACATTTTAATTTACTCAAGGGCTCCTCTCAACTCCCTCCTCATGTTTGCTAATTTCGTCGTGTCTCTCGACCTGAGTTTCAAAATCTTGATTTATTAATTCCATATCATAGCTAGCGTTGTTAGCTTCGATTCCCATGTTTGAACACAAAAATCCGATATCACACAGGCCAGGTATGAACATTTTAATTTACCTACTAGCTCTTCTCAACTCACTCCTCAAATTTGGTAATTTCGTCATGTCTCTCGACCTGAGTTTCAAAATCTTGATTTTTTAATTCGATATCATAGCTAGCGTTGTTAGCTTCGATTCGCATGTTTGAACACAAAAATCCGATATCACACGAGCCAGGTATGAACATTTTATTTTACTCAAGGGCTCCTCTCAACTCCCTCCTCATGTTTGCTAATTTCTTCGTGTCTCTCGACCTAGGTATCAAAATCTTGATTTTTCAATTCCATATCATAGCTAGCGTTGTTAGCTTCGATTCGCATGTTTGAACACAAATATCCGATATCACACGAGCCAGGTATGGACATTTTAATTTACCCAAGGGCTCCTCTCAACTCAGTCCTCAAATTTGGTAATTTCGTCGTGTCTCTGGACCTGAGTTTCAAAATCTTGATTTTTCAATTCCATATCATAGCTAGCGTTGTTAGCTTCGAGTCGCATGTTTGAACACAAAAATCCGATATCACACGAGCCAGATATGAACATTTTAATTTACTCAAGGGCTCCTCTCAACTCCCTCCTCATGTTTGCTAATTTCGTCGTGTCTCTCGACCTGAGTTTCAAAATCTTGATTTATTAATTCCATATCATAGCTAGCGTTGTTAGCTTCGATTCCCATGTTTGAACACAAAAATCCGATATCACACAAGCCAGGTATGAACATTTTAATTTACCTACTAGCTCTTCTCAACTCACTCCTCAAATTTGGTATTTTCGTCATGTCTCTCGACCTGAGTTTCAAAATCTTGATTTTTTAATTCGATATCATAGCCAGCGTTGTTAGCTTCAATTCGCATTTTTGAACACAAAAATCCGATATTACACGAGCCAGGTATGATCATTTTAATTACTCAAGGGCTCCTCTCAACTCACTACTCATGTTTGCTAATTTCGTCATGTCTCTCGACCTAGGTTTCAAAATCTTGATTTTTTAATTCCATATCATAGCTAGCGTTGTTAGCTTGGATTCGCATGTTTGAACACAAAAATCCGATATCACACGAGCCAGGTATGAACATTTTCATTTACCAACTAGCTCTTCTCAACTCACTCCTCAAATCTGATAATTTCGTCGTGTCTCTGGACCTGAGTTTCAAAATCTTGATTTTTCAATTCCATATCATAGCTAGCGTTGTTAGCTTCGATTCGCATGTTTGAACACAAAAATCCGATATCACACGAGCCAGGTATGAACATTTTCATTTACCCACTAGCTCCTCTCAACTCACTCCTCAAATTTGGTAATTTCGTCATGTCTGTCGACCTGAGTTTCAAAATCTTGATTTTTCAATTCCATATCATGGCTAGCGTTGTTAGCTTCGATTCGCATGTTTGAACACAAAAATCAGATATCACACGAGCCAGGTATGAACATTTTCATTTACCAACTAGCTCTTCTCAACTCACTCCTCAAATCTGATAATTTCGTCGTGTCTCTGGACCTGAGTTTCAAAATCTTGATTTTTCAATTCCATATC
Source organism: Azolla caroliniana (assembly GCF_043228905.1). Classification (NCBI taxonomy): domain Eukaryota; kingdom Viridiplantae; phylum Streptophyta; class Polypodiopsida; order Salviniales; family Salviniaceae; genus Azolla; species Azolla caroliniana. The sequence goes on from NW_028230437.1 coordinate 193,813, forward strand.
ATAGCTAGCGTTGTTAGCTTCGATTCGCATGTTTGAACACAAAAATCCGATATCACACGAGCCAGGTATGAACATTTTCATTTACCCACTAGCTCCTCTCAACTCACTCCTCAAATTTGGTAATTTCGTCATGTCTGTCGACCTGAGTTTCAAAATCTTGATTTTTCAATTCCATATCATGGCTAGCGTTGTTAGCTTCGATTCGCATGTTTGAACACAAAAATCAGATATCACACGAGCCAGGTATGAACATTTTGCTTTACCCACTAGCTCTTCTCAACTCACTCCTCAAATTTGGTAATTTCGTCATGTCTCTCGACCTGAGTTTCTAAATCTTGAATTTTCAATTCCATATCATGGCTAGTGTTGTTAGCTTTGATTCCCATGTTTGAACACAAAAATCCGATATCACACGAGCCAGGTATGAACATTTTAATTTACCTACTAGCTCTTCTCAACTCACTCATCAAATTTGGTAATTTCGTCATGTCTCTCGACCTGAGTTTCAAAATCTTGATTTTTTAATTCGATATCATAGCTAGCGTTGTTAGCTTCAATTCGCATTTTTGAACACAAAAATCCGATATTACACGAGCCAGGTATGATCATTTTAATTACTCAAGGGCTCCTTTCAACTCACTACTTATGTTTGCTAATTTCATCATGTCTCTCGACCTAGGTTTCAAAATCTTGATTTTTTAATTCCATATCATAGCTAGCGTTGTTAGCTTGGATTCGCATGTTTGAACACAAAAATCCGATATCACACGAGCCAGGTATGAACATTTTCATTTACCAACTAGCTCTTCTCAACCCACTCCTCAAATCTGATAATTTCGTCGTGTCTCTGGACCTGAGTTTCAAAATCTTGATTTTTCAATTCCATATCATAGCTAGCGTTGTTAGCTTCGATTCGCATGTTTGAACACAAAAATCCGATATCACACGAGCCAGGTATGAACATTTTCATTTACCTACTAGCTCCTCTCAACTCACTCCTTAAATTTGGTAATTTCGTCATGTCTGTCGACCTGAGTTTCAAAATCTTGATTTTTCAATTCCATATCATGGCTAGCGTTGTTAGCTTCGATTCGCATGTTTGAACACAAAAATCAGATATCACACGAGCCAGGTATGAACATTTTGCTTTACCCACTAGCTCTTCTCAACTCACTCCTCAAATTTGGTAATTTCGTCATGTCTCTCGACCTGAGTTTCAAAATCTTGAATTTTCAATTCCATATCATGGCTAGTGTTGTTAGCTTTGATTCCCATGTTTGAACACAAAAATCCGATATCACACGAGCCAGGTATGAACATTTTAATTTACATACTAGCTCTTCTCAACTCACTCCTCAAATTTGGTAATTTCGTCATGTCTCTCGACCTGAGTTTTAAAATCTTGATTTTTTAATTCGATATCATAGATAGCGTTGTTAGCTTCAATTCGCATTTTTGAACACAAAAATCCGATATTACACGAGCCAGGTATGAACATTTTAATTTACTCAAGGGCTCCTCTCAACTCACTACTCATGTTTACTAATTTCGTCATGTCTCTCGACCTAGGTTTCAAAATCTTGATTTTTTAATTCCATATCATAGCTAGCGTTGGTAGCTTCGATTCGCATGTTTGAACACAAAAATCCGATATCACACGAGCCAGGTATGAACATTTTCATTTACCCACTAGCTCCTCTCAACTCACTCCTCAAATTTGGTAATTTCGTCATGTCTGTCGACCTGAGTTTAAAATCTTGATTTTTGAATTCCATATCATAGCTAGCGTTGTTAGCTTGGATTCGCATGTTTGAACACAAAAATCCGATATCACACGAGCCAGGTATGAACATTTTCATTTACCCACTAGCTCTTCAGAACTCACTCCTCAAATTTGGTAATTTCGTCATGTCTCTCGACCTGAGTTTTAAAATCTTGATTTTTTAATTCCATATCATGGCTAGCGTTGTTAGCTTCGATTCGCATCTTTGAACACAAAAATCCGATATTACACGAGCCAGGTATGAACATTTTAATTTACTCAAGGGCTCCTCTCAACTCACTACTCATGTTTGCTAATTTCGTCATGTCTCTCGACCTAGGTTTCAAAATCTTGATTTTTGAATTCCATATCATAGCTAGCGTTGTTAGCTTCGATTCGCATGTTTGAACACAAAAATCAGATATCACACGAGCCAGGTATGAACATTTTCATTTACCAACTAGCTCTTCTCAACTCACTCCTCAAATCTGATAATTTCGTCGTGTCTCTGGACCTGAGTTTCAAAATCTTGATTTTTCAATTCCATATCATAGCTAGCGTTGTTAGCTTCGATTCGCATGTTTGAACACAAAAATCCGATATCACACGAGCCAGGTATGAACATTTTCATTTACCCACTAGCTCTTCAGAACTCACTCCTCAAATTTGGTAATTTCGTCATGTCTCTTGACCTGAGTATCAAAATCTTGATTTTTTAATTCGATATCATAGCTAGCATTGTTAGCTTCAATTCGCATGTCTGAACACAAAAATCCGATATTACACGAGCCAGGTATGAACATTTTCATTTACCCACTAGCTCTTCTCAACTCACTCCTTAAATTTGGTATTTTTGTCATGTCTCTCGACCTGAGTTTCAAAATCTTGAATTTTCAATTCCATATCATGGCTAGCGTTGTTAGCTTCGATTCGCATGTTTGAACACAAAAATCCGATATCACACGAGCCAGGTATGAACATTTTAATTTACCTACTAGCTCTTCTCAAGTCACTCCTCAAATTTGGTAATTTCATCATGTCTCTCGACCTGACTTTCAAAATCTTGATTTTTCAATTCCATATCATAGCTAGCGTTGTTAGCTTCGATTCGCATGTTTGAACACAAAAATCCGATATCACACAAGCCAGGTATGAACATTTTAATTTACCTCCTAGCTCTTCTCAACTCAATCCTCAAATTTGGTAATTTCGTCATGTCTCTCGACCTGAGTTTAGAAATCTTGATTTTTTAATTCGATATCATAGCTAGCATTGTTAGCTTCAATTCGCATGTCTGAACACAAAAATCCGATATTACACGAGCCAGGTATGAACATTTTCATTTACCCACTAGCTCTTCTCAACTCCCTCCTTAAATTTGGTATTTTCGTCATGTCTCTCGACCTGAGTTTCAAAATCTTGAATTTTCAATTCCATATCATGGCTAGCGTTGTTAGCTTCGATTCGCATCTTTGAACACAAAAATCCGATATCACACGAGCTAGCTATGAACATTTTAATTTACTCAAGGGCTCCTCTCAACTCACTACTCATGTTTGCTAATTTCGTCATGTCTCTGGACCTGAGTTTCAAAATCTTGATTTTTGAATTCCATATCATAGCTAGCGTTGTTAGCTTCTATTCGCATCTTTGAACACAAAAATCCGATATTACACGAGCCAGGTATGAACATTTTTATTTACTCAAGGGCTCCTCTCAACTCACTACTCATGTTTGCTAATTTCGTCATGTCTCTCGACCTGAGTTTCAAAATCTTGATTTTTGAATTCCATATCATAGCTAGCGTTGTTAGCTTCGATTCGCATGTTTGAACACAAATATCCGATATCACACGAGCCAGGTATGAACATATTAATTTACTCAAGGGCTCCTCTCAACTCACTCCTCAAATTTGGTAATTTCATTATGTCTCTCCACCTGACTTTCAAAATCTTGATTTTTCAATTCCATATCATAGCTAGCGTTGTTAGCTTCGATTCGCATGTTTGAACACAAAAATCCGATATCACACAAGCCAGGTATGAACATTTTAATTTACCTCCTAGCTCTTCTCAACTCAATCCTCAAATTTGGTAATTTCGTCATGTCTCTCGACCTGAGTTTCAAAATCTTGATTTTTTAATTCCATATCATAGCTAGCGTTGTTAGCTTCGATTCGCATGTTTGAACACAAATATCCGATATCACACGAGCCAGGTATGATCATTTTAATTTACTCAAGGGCTCCTTTCAACTCACTCCTCAAATTTGGTAATTTAATCATGTCTCTCGACCTGACTTTCAAAATCTTGATTTTTCAATTCCATATCATAGCTAGCGTTGTTAGCTTCGATTCGCATGTTTGAACACAAAAATACGATATCACACAAGCCAGGTATGAACATTTTAATTTACCTCCTAGCTCTTCTCAACTCAATCCTCAAATTTGGTAATTTCGTCATGTCTCTCGACCTGAGTTTCAAAATCTTGATTTTTTAATTGGATATCATAGCTAGCATTGTTAGCTTCAATTCGCATGTCTGAACACAAAAATCCGATATTACACGAGCCAGGTATGAACATTTTCATTTACCCACTAGCTCTTCTCAACTCACTCCTTAAATTTGGTATTTTCGTCATGTCTCTCGACCTGAGTTTCAAAATCTTGAATTTTCAATTCCATATCATGGCTAGCGTTGTTAGCTTCGATTCGCATGTTTGAACACAAAAATCCGATATCACACGAGGTAGGTATAAACAATTTAATTTACTCAAGGGCTCCTCTCAACTCCCTCCTCAAATGTGGTAATAAAATCCGATATCACACGAGCCAGGTATGAACATTTTAATTTACCCACTAGCTCCTCTCAACTCACTCCTCAAATTTGGTAATTTCGTCATGTCTCTTGACCTGAGTATCAAAATCTTGATTTTTTAATTCGATATCATAGCTAGCATTGTTAGCTTCAATTCGCATGTCTGAACACAAAAATCCGATATTACACGAGCCAGGTATGAACATTTTCATTTACCCACTAGCTCTTCTCAACTCACTCCTTAAATTTGGTATTTTTGTCATGTCTCTCGACCTGAGTTTCAAAATCTTGAATTTTCAATTCCATATTATGGCTAGCGTTGTTAGCTTCGATTCGCATGTTTGAACACAAAAATCCGATATCACACGAGCCAGGTATGAACATTTTAATTTACCTACTAGCTCTTCTCAAGTCACTCCTCAAATTTGGTAATTTCGTCGTGTCTCTCGACCTGAGTTTCAAAATCTTGATTTATTAATTCCATATCATTGCTAGCGTTCTTAGCTTCGATTCCCATGTTTGAACACAAAAATCCGATATCACACGAGCTAGCTATGAACATTTTAATTTACTGAAGGGCTCCTCTCAACTCACTACTCATGTTTGCTAATTTCGTCATGTCTCTGGACCTGAGTTTCAAAATCTTGATTTTTAAATTCCATATCATAGCTAGCGTTGTTAGCTTCGATTCGCATGTCTGAACACAAAAATCCGATATCACACGAGCCAGGTATGACAATTTTCATTTACCAACTAGCTCTTCTCAACTCACTCCTCAAATTTGGTAATTTCGTCATGTGTCTCGACCTGAGTTTCAAAATCTTGAATTTTCAATTCCATATCATAGCTAGCGTTGTTAGCTTCGATTCGCATGTTTGAACACAAAAATCCGATATCACACGAGCCAGGTATGAACATTTTCATTTACCTCCTAGCTCTTCTCAACCCAATCCTCAAATTTGATAATTTCGTCATGTCTCTCGACCTGAGTATCAAAATCTTGATTTTTTAATTCCATATCATAGCTAGCGTTGTTAGCTTCGATTCGAATGTTTGAACACAAAAATCCGATATCACACGAGCCAGGTATGGACATTTTAATTTACCTCCTAGCTCTTCTCAACTCAATCCTCAAATTTGGTAATTTCGTCATGTCTCTCGACCTGAGTTTCAAAATCTTGATTTTTGAATTCCATATCATAGCTAGCGTTGTTAGCTTCGATTCGCATGTTTGAACACAAAAATCCGATATCACACGAGCCAGGTATGAACATTTTAATTTACTCAAGGGCTCCTCTCAACTCACTACTCATGTTTGCTAATTTCGTCATGTCTCTCGACCTGAGATTCAAAATCTTGATTTTTGAATTCCATATCATAGCTAGCGTTGTTAGCTTCTATTCGCATCTTTGAACACAAAAATCCGATATTACACGAGCCAGGTATGAACATTTTAATTTACTCAAGGGCTCCTCTCAACTCACTACTCATGTTTGCTAATTTCGTCATGTCTCTCGACCTGAGTTTCAAAATCTTGGTTTCAAAATCTTGGTTTTTGAATTCCATATCATAGCTAACACAAAAATCCGATATCACACGAGCTAGGTATGAACAATTTAATTTACTCAAGGGCTCCTCTCAACTCCCTCCTCAAATTTGGTAATAAACTCATGTCTCTCGAACTGAGTTTCAAAATCTTGATTTTTGAATTCCATATCATAGCTAGTGTTGTTAGCTTCGATTCGCATGTTTGAACACAAAAATCCGATATCACACGAGCCAGGTATGAACATTTTCATTTACCAACTAGCTCTTCTCAACTCACTCCTTAAATTTGGTATTTTCGTCATGTCTCTCGACCTGAGTTTCAAAATCTTGAATTTTCAATTCAATATCATGGTAGCGTTGTTAGCTTCGATTCGCATGTTTGAACACAAAAATCCGATATCACACGAGCCAGATATGAACATTTTAATTTACCTACTAGCTCTTCTCAACTCACTCATCAAATTTGGTAATTTCGTCATGTCTCTCGACCTGAGTTTCAAAATCTTGATTTTTTAATTCGATATCATATCTAGCGTTGTTAGCTTCGATTCGCATGTCTGAACACAAAAATCCGATATTACACGATCCAGCTATGAACATTTTAATTTACTGAAGGGCTCCTCTCAACGCACTACTCATGTTTGCTAATTTCGTCATGTCTCTGGACCTGAGTTTCAAAACCTTGATTTTTGACTTCCATATCATAGCTAGCATTGTTAGCTTCAATTCGCATGTCTGAACACAAAAATCCGATATCACACGAGCCAGGTATGAACATTTTCATTTACCCACTAGCTCTTCTCAACTCACTCCTTAAATTTGGTATTTTCGTCATGTCTCTCGACCTGAGTTTCAAAATCTTGATTTTTTAATTCCATATCATAGCTAGCGTTGTTAGCTTCGATTCGCATGTTTGAACACAAAAATCCGATATCACACGAGCCAGGTATGAACATTTTCATTTACTAACTAGCTCTTCTCAACTCACTCCTCAAATTTGGTAATTTTGTCATGTCTCTCGACCTGAGTTTCAAAATCTTGATTTTTAAATTCCATGTCATAGCTAGCGTTGTTAGCTTCGATTCGCATGTTTGAACACAAAAATCCGATATCACACGAGCCAGGTATCAACATTTTAATTTACTCAAGGGCTCCTCTCAACTCAATCCTCAAATTTGCTAATTTCGTCATGTCTCTCGACCTGAGTTTCAAAATCTTGATTTTTGAATTCCATATCATAGCTAGCGTTGTTAGCTTCGATTCGCATGTTTGAACATAAATATCCGATATCACACGAGCCAGGTATGAACATTTTAATTTACTCAAGGGCTCCTCTCAACTCACTCCTCAAATTTGGTAATTTCATCATGTCTCTCCACCTGACTTTCAAAATCTTGATTTTTGAATTCCATATCATAGCTAGCGTTGTTAGCTTCGATTCGCATGTTTGAACACAAAAATCCGATATCACACAAGCCAGGTATGAACATTTTAATTTACCTCCTAGCTCTTCTCAACTCAATCCTCAAATTTGGTAATTTCGTCATGTCTCTCGACCTGAGTTTCAAAATCTTTATTTTTTAATTCCATATCATAGCTAGCGTTGTTAGCTTCGATTCGCATGTTTGAACACAAAAATCCGATATCACACGAGCCAGGTATGAACATTTTCATTTACCAACTAGCTCTTCTCAACTCACTCCTTAAATTTGGTATTTTCGTCATGTCTCTCGACCTGAGTTTCAAAATCTTGAATTTTCAATTCCATATCATGGTAGCGTTGTTAGCTTCGATTCGCATGTTTGAACACAAAAATCCGATATCACACGAGCCAGGTATGAACATTTTAATTTACCTACTAGCTCTTCTCAACTCACTCATCAAATTTGGTAATTTCGTCATGTCTCTCGACCTGAGTTTCAAAATCTTGATTTTTTAATTCGATATCATAGCTAGCGTTGTTAGCTTCGATTCGCATGTTTGAACACAAAAATCCGATATCACACGAGCCAGGTATCAACATTTTAATTTAGTCAAGGGCTCCTCTCAACTCACTACTCATGTTTGCTAATTTCGTCATGTCTCTCGACCTGAGTTTCAAAATCTTGATTTTTGAATTCCATATCATAGCTAGCGTTGTTAGCTTCGATTCGCATGTTTGAACATAAATATCCGATATCACACGAGCCAGGTATGAACATTTTAATTTACTCAAGGGCTCCTCTCAACTCACTCCTCAAATTTGGTAATTTCATCATGTCTCTCCACCTGACTTTCAAAATCTTGATTTTTCAATTCCATATCATAGCTAGCGTTGTTAGCTTCGATTCGCATGTTTGAACACAAAAATCCGATATCACACAAGCCAGGTATGAACATTTTAATTTACCTCCTAGCTCTTCTCAACTCAATCCTCAAATTTGGTAATTTCGTCATGTCTCTCGACCTGAGTTTCAAAATCTTTATTTTTTAATTCCATATCATAGCTAGCGTTGTTAGCTTCGATTCGCATGTTTGAACACAAAAATCCGATATCACACGAGCCAGGTATGAACATTTTCATTTACCAACTAGCTCTTCTCAACTCACTCCTTAAATTTGGTATTTTCGTCATGTCTCTCGACCTGAGTTTCAAAATCTTGAATTTTCAATTCCATATCATGGTAGCGTTGTTAGCTTCGATTCGCATGTTTGAACACAAAAATCCGATATCACACGAGCCAGGTATGAACATTTTAATTTACCTACTAGCTCTTCTCAACTCACTCATCAAATTTGGTAATTTCGTCATGTCTCTCGACCTGAGTTTCAAAATCTTGATTTTTTAATTCGATATCATAGCTAGCGTTGGTAGCTTCGATTCGCATGTCTGAACACAAAAATCCGATATTACACGAGCCAGCTATGAACATTTTAATTTACTGAAGGGCTCCTCTCAACGCACTACTCATGTTTGCTAATTTCGTCATGTCTCTGGACCTGAGTTTCAAAAACTTGATTTTTGACTTCCATATCATAGCTAGCATTGTTAGCTTCAATTCGCATGTCTGAACACAAAAATCCGATATCACACGAGCCAGGTATGAACATTTTCATTTACCCACTAGCTCTTCTCAACTCACTCCTTAAATTTGGTATTTTCGTCATGTCTCTCGACCTGAGTTTCAAAATCTTGATTTTTTAATTCCATATCATAGCTAGCGTTGTTAGCTTCGATTCGCATGTTTGAACACAAAAATCCGATATCACACGAGCCAAGTATGAACATTTTCATTTACTAACTAGCTCTTCTCAACTCACTCCTCAAATTTGGTAATTTTGTCATGTCTCTCGACCTGAGTTTCAAAATCTTGATTTTTAAATTCCATATCATAGCTAGCGTTGTTAGCTTCGATTCGCATGTTTGAACACAAAAATCCGATATCACACGAGCCAGGTATCAACATTTTAATTTACTCAAGGGCTCCTCTCAACTCACTACTCATGTTTGCTAATTTCGTCATGTCTCTCGACCTGAGTTTCAAAATCTTGATTTTTGAATTCCATATCATAGCTAGCGTTGTTAGCTTCGATTCGCATGTTTGAACATAAATATCCGATATCACACGAGCCAGGTATGAACATTTTAATTTACTCAAGGGCTCCTCTCAACTCACTCCTCAAATTTGGTAATTTCATCATGTCTCTCCACCTGACTTTCAAAATCTTGATTTTTCAATTCCATATCATAGCTAGCGTTGTTAGCTTCGATTCGCATGTTTGAACACAAAAATCCGATATCACACAAGCCAGGTATGAACATTTTAATTTACCTCCTAGCTCTTCTCAACTCAATCCTCAAATTTGGTAATTTCGTCATGTCTCTCGACCTGAGTTTCAAAATCTTTATTTTTTAATTCCATATCATAGCTAGCGTTGTTAGCTTCGATTCGCATGTTTGAACACAAAAATCCGATATCACACAAGCCAGGTATGAACATTTTAATTTACTCAAGGGCTCCTCTCAACTCCCTCCTCATGTTTGGTAATTTCGTCATGTCTCTCGACCTGAGTTTCAAAATCTCGATTTTTTAATTCCATATCATAGCTAGCGTTGTGAGCTTCGATTCGCATGTTTGAACACTGATATCCGATATCACACGAGCCAGGTATGAACATTTTAATTTACTCAAGGGCTCCTCTCAACTCACTCCTCAAATTTGGTAATTTAATCATGTCTCTCGACCTGACTTTTAAAATCTTGATTTTTCAATTCCATATCATAGCTAGCGTTGTTAGCTTCGATTCGCATGTTTGAACACAAAAATCCGATATCACACAAGCTAGGTATGAACATTTTAATTTACCTCCTAGCTCTTCTCAACTAAATCCTCAAATTTGGTAATTTCGTCATGTCTCTCGACCTGAGTTTCAAAATCTTGATTTTTTAATTCCATATCATAGCCAGCGTAGTTATCTTCGATTCGCATGTTTGAACACAAAAATCCGATATCACACAAGCCAGGTATGAACATTTTAATTTACTCAAGGGCTCCTCTCAACCCCCTCCTCATGTTTGCTAATTTCGTCGTGTCTCTCGACCTGAGTTTCAAAATTTTGATTTATTAATTCCATATCATTGCTAGCGTTCTTAGCTTTGATTCGCATATTTCAACACAAAAATGCGATATCACACGAGCCAGGTATGACCATTTTAATTTACTCGAGGGCTCTTCTTAACCTTCTCCTCAAATTTGTTAATTTCTTCATGTCTCTCGACCTGAGTAACAAAATCTTGATTTTTTGATTCCATATCATAGCTAGTGTTGTTAGCTTCGATTCGCATGTTTGAACACAAAAATCCGATATCACACAAGCCAGGTACGACTATTTTAATTTACTCACCGGCTTGTCTCAAGTCCCTCCTGAAATTTTCTAATTTCTTCATGTGTCTGGATCTGAGTTTCAAAATCTTGATTTTTTAATTCCATATCATAGCTAGCGTTTTTAACTTCGATTCGCATGTTTTGACACAAAAATTCGATATCACACAACCAGGTATGACCATTTTAATTTACTCACGCGCTCTTCTCAAGTCCCTCCTCAAATTTGCTATTTTCTTCATGTCTCTAGACCTGAGTTTCAAAATCTTGATTTTTTAATTCTATATCATAGCTAGCGTTGTTAATTTCGATACGCATGTTTGAACACAAAAATCCGATATCACACGAGCAAGGTACGACCATTTTAATTTACTCACGGGCTCTTCTCAAGTCCCTCCTCAAATTTTCTAATTTCTTATGTCTCTCAACCTGAGTTTCAAAATCTTAATTTTTTAATTCCATATCATAGCTAGCGTTGTTGGCTTCGATACGCATGTTTGAACACAAAAATCTGATATCACACGAGCCCGGTACGACCATTTTAATTTACTAACGCGCTCTTGTCAAATCCCTCCTCCAATTTTCTAATTTCTTCATGTCTCTCGACCTGAGTTTGAAAATCTTGATTTTCTAATTCCATACCATAGCTAGCATTGTTAGCTTCGATACGCATGCTTGAACACCAAAATCCGATATCACACGAGCCAGGTATGCCCATTTTAATTTACTCGAGGGCTCTTCTTAACCTTCTCCTCAAATTTGTTAATTTCTTCATGTCTCTCGACCTGAGTAACAAAATCTTGATTTTTTGATTCCATATCATAGCTAGCGTTGTTAGCTTCGATTCGCATGTTTGAACACAAAAATCCGATATCACACGAGCCAGGTATGAACATTTTAATTCTATATCATAGCTAGCGTTGTTAATTTCGATACGCATGTTTGAACACAAAAATCCGATATCACACGAGCCAGGTACGACCATTTTAATTTACTCACGGGCTCTTCTCAAGTCCCTCCTCAAATTCTCTAATTTCCTATGTCTCTCAACCTGAGTTTCGAAATCTTAATTTTTTAATTCCATATCATAGCTAGAGTTGTTAGCTTCGATACGCATGTTTGAACACAAAAATCCGATATCACACGAGCCAGGTACGACCATTTTAATTTACTCAAGGGCTCTTGTCAAATCCCTCCTCCAATTTTCTAATTTCTTCATGTCTCTCGACCTGAGTTTTTCGAAATCTTGATTTTCTAATTCCATACCATAGCTAGCGTTGTTAGCTTCGATACGCATGTTTGAACACCAAAATCCGATATCACACGAGCCAGGTATGACCATTTTAATTTACTCACCGGCTTGTCTCAAGTCCCTCCTCAAATTTTCTAATTTCTTCATGTATCTCGACCTGAGTTTCAAAATCTTGATTTTTTAATTCCATATCATAGCTAGTGTTGTTAACTTCGATTCGCATGTTTGGACACAAAAATCCGATATCACACAACCAGGTATGACCATTTTAATTTACTCACGGGCTCTTCTCAAGTCCCTCCTCAAATTTGCTATTTTCTTCATGTCTCTGGACCTAAGTTTGAAAATCTTTATTTTTTAATTCTATATCATTGCTAGCGTTGTTAGCTTCGATACGAAGTTTGAACACAGAAATCCGATATCACACGAGCCACCCTAAACCATTTTAATTTACTCACGGGCACTTCTCAACTCGCTCCTCAAATTTGCTATTTTCTTCATTTCTCTCGGCCCGATTTTCAAAATCTTGATTTTTTAATTCTATGTCATAGCTAGCGTTGTTAACTTCGATTCGCATGTTTGAACACAAAAATCCGATATCACATGAACCAGGTACGACCATTATGATTTACTCACGGGCTCTTCTCAACTCCCTCCTGAAATTTTCTAATTTCTTCATGTCTTTTGACCTGAGTTTCAAAATCTTGATTGTTTCAGTCCATATCAAAGCAAGCGTTGTTAGCTTCGATTCGCATGTTTGAACACAAAAATCCAATATCACACAAGCCAGGTACGACCATTTTAATTTACTCACCGGATTGTCTCAAGTCCCTCCTCAAATTTTCTAATTTCTTCATGTGTCTGGACCTGAGTTTCAAAATCTTGATTTTTTAATTCCATATCATAGCTAGCGTTGTTAACTTCGATTCGCATGTTTTGACACAAAAATTCGATATCACACAACCAGGTATGACCATTTTAATTCTATATCATAGCTAGCGTTGTTAATTTCGATACGCATGTTTGAACACAAAAATCCGATATCACACGAGCCAGGTACGACCATTTTAATTTACTCACGGGCTCTTCTCAAGTCCCTCCTCAAATTCTCTAATGTCCTATGTCTCTCAACCTGAGTTTCAAAATCTTAATTTTTTAATTCCATATCATAGCTAGAGTTGTTAGCTTCGATACGCATGTTTGAACACAAAAATCCGATATCACACGAGCCAGGTACGACCATTTTAATTTACTCAAGGGCTCTTGTCAAATCCCTCCTCCAATTTTCTAATTTCTTCATGTCTCTCGACCTGAGTTTTTCGAAATCTTGATTTTCTAATTCCATACCATAGCTAGCGTTGTTAGCTTCGATACGCATGTTTGAACACCAAAATCCGATATCACACGAGCCAGGTATGACCATTTTAATTTACTCACCGGCTTGTCTCAAGTCCCTCCTCAAATTTTCTAATTTCTTCATGTATCTCGACCTGAGTTTCAAAATCTTGATTTTTTAATTCCATATCATAGCTAGTGTTGTTAACTTCGATTCGCATGTTTGGACACAAAAATCCGATATCACACAACCAGGTATGACCATTTTAATTTACTCACGGGCTCTTCTCAAGTCCCTCCTCAAATTTGCTATTTTCTTCATGTCTCTGGACCTAAGTTTGAAAATCTTTATTTTTTAATTCTATATCATTGCTAGCGTTGTTAGCTTCGATACGAAGTTTGAACACAGAAATCCGATATCACACGAGCCACCCTAAACCATTTTAATTTACTCACGGGCACTTCTCAACTCGCTCCTCAAATTTGCTATTTTCTTCATTTCTCTCGGCCCGATTTTCAAAATCTTGATTTTTTAATTCTATGTCATAGCTAGCGTTGTTAACTTCGATTCGCATGTTTGAACACAAAAATCCGATATCACATGAACCAGGTACGACCATTATGATTTACTCACGGGCTCTTCTCAACTCCCTCCTGAAATTTTCTAATTTCTTCATGTCTTTTGACCTGAGTTTCAAAATCTTGATTGTTTCAGTCCATATCAAAGCAAGCGTTGTTAGCTTCGATTCGCATGTTTGAACACAAAAATCCAATATCACACAAGCCAGGTACGACCATTTTAATTTACTCACCGGATTGTCTCAAGTCCCTCCTCAAATTTTCTAATTTCTTCATGTGTCTGGACCTGAGTTTCAAAATCTTGATTTTTTAATTCCATATCATAGCTAGCGTTGTTAACTTCGATTCGCATGTTTTGACACAAAAATTCGATATCACACAACCAGGTATGACCATTTTAATTCTATATCATAGCTAGCGTTGTTAATTTCGATACGCATGTTTGAACACAAAAATCCGATATCACACGAGCCAGGTACGACCATTTTAATTTACTCACGGGCTCTTCTCAAGTCCCTCCTCAAATTCTCTAATGTCCTATGTCTCTCAACCTGAGTTTCAAAATCTTAATTTTTTAATTCCATATCATAGCTAGAGTTGTTAGCTTCGATACGCATGTTTGAACACAAAAATCCGATATCACACGAGCCAGGTACGACCATTTTAATTTACTCAAGGGCTCTTGTCAAATCCCTCCTCCAATTTTCTAATTTCTTCATGTCTCTCGACCTGAGTTTTTCGAAATCTTGATTTTCTAATTCCATACCATAGCTAGCGTTGTTAGCTTCGATACGCATGTTTGAACACCAAAATCCGATATCACACGAGCCAGGTATGACCATTTTAATTTACTCACCGGCTTGTCTCAAGTCCCTCCTCAAATTTTCTAATTTCTTCATGTATCTCGACCTGAGTTTCAAAATCTTGATTTTTTAATTCCATATCATAGCTAGTGTTGTTAACTTCGATTCGCATGTTTGGACACAAAAATCCGATATCACACAACCAGGTATGACCATTTTAATTTACTCACGGGCTCTTCTCAAGTCCCTCCTCAAATTTGCTATTTTCTTCATGTCTCTGGACCTAAGTTTGAAAATCTTTATTTTTTAATTCTATATCATTGCTAGCGTTGTTAGCTTCGATACGAAGTTTGAACACAGAAATCCGATATCACACGAGCCACCCTAAACCATTTTAATTTACTCACGGGCACTTCTCAACTCGCTCCTCAAATTTGCTATTTTCTTCATTTCTCTCGGCCCGATTTTCAAAATCTTGATTTTTTAATTCTATGTCATAGCTAGCGTTGTTAACTTCGATTCGCATGTTTGAACACAAAAATCCGATATCACATGAACCAGGTACGACCATTATGATTTACTCACGGGCTCTTCTCAACTCCCTCCTGAAATTTTCTAATTTCTTCATGTCTTTTGACCTGAGTTTCAAAATCTTGATTGTTTCAGTCCATATCAAAGCAAGCGTTGTTAGCTTCGATTCGCATGTTTGAACACAAAAATCCAATATCACACAAGCCAGGTACGACCATTTTAATTTACTCACCGGATTGTCTCAAGTCCCTCCTCAAATTTTCTAATTTCTTCATGTGTCTGGACCTGAGTTTCAAAATCTTGATTTTTTAATTCCATATCATAGCTAGCGTTGTTAACTTCGATTCGCATGTTTTGACACAAAAATTCGATATCACACAACCAGGTATGACCATTTTAATTCTATATCATAGCTAGCGTTGTTAATTTCGATACGCATGTTTGAACACAAAAATCCGATATCACACGAGCCAGGTACGACCATTTTAATTTACTCACGGGCTCTTCTCAAGTCCCTCCTCAAATTCTCTAATGTCCTATGTCTCTCAACCTGAGTTTCAAAATCTTAATTTTTTAATTCCATATCATAGCTAGAGTTGTTAGCTTCGATACGCATGTTTGAACACAAAAATCCGATATCACACGAGCCAGGTACGACCATTTTAATTTACTCAAGGGCTCTTGTCAAATCCCTCCTCCAATTTTCTAATTTCTTCATGTCTCTCGACCTGAGTTTTTCGAAATCTTGATTTTCTAATTCCATACCATAGCTAGCGTTGTTAGCTTCGATACGCATGTTTGAACACCAAAATCCGATATCACACGAGCCAGGTATGACCATTTTAATTTACTCACCGGCTTGTCTCAAGTCCCTCCTCAAATTTTCTAATTTCTTCATGTATCTCGACCTGAGTTTCAAAATCTTGATTTTTTAATTCCATATCATAGCTAGTGTTGTTAACTTCGATTCGCATGTTTGGACACAAAAATCCGATATCACACAACCAGGTATGACCATTTTAATTTACTCACGGGCTCTTCTCAAGTCCCTCCTCAAATTTGCTATTTTCTTCATGTCTCTGGACCTAAGTTTGAAAATCTTTATTTTTTAATTCTATATCATTGCTAGCGTTGTTAGCTTCGATACGAAGTTTGAACACAGAAATCCGATATCACACGAGCCACCCTAAACCATTTTAATTTACTCACGGGCACTTCTCAACTCGCTCCTCAAATTTGCTATTTTCTTCATTTCTCTCGGCCCGATTTTCAAAATCTTGATTTTTTAATTCTATGTCATAGCTAGCGTTGTTAACTTCGATTCGCATGTTTGAACACAAAAATCCGATATCACATGAACCAGGTACGACCATTATGATTTACTCACGGGCTCTTCTCAACTCCCTCCTGAAATTTTCTAATTTCTTCATGTCTTTTGACCTGAGTTTCAAAATCTTGATTGTTTCAGTCCATATCAAAGCAAGCGTTGTTAGCTTCGATTCGCATGTTTGAACACAAAAATCCAATATCACACAAGCCAGGTACGACCATTTTAATTTACTCACCGGATTGTCTCAAGTCCCTCCTCAAATTTTCTAATTTCTTCATGTGTCTGGACCTGAGTTTCAAAATCTTGATTTTTTAATTCCATATCATAGCTAGCGTTGTTAACTTCGATTCGCATGTTTTGACACAAAAATTCGATATCACACAACCAGGTATGACCATTTTAATTCTATATCATAGCTAGCGTTGTTAATTTCGATACGCATGTTTGAACACAAAAATCCGATATCACACGAGCCAGGTACGACCATTTTAATTTACTCACGGGCTCTTCTCAAGTCCCTCCTCAAATTCTCTAATGTCCTATGTCTCTCAACCTGAGTTTCAAAATCTTAATTTTTTAATTCCATATCATAGCTAGAGTTGTTAGCTTCGATACGCATGTTTGAACACAAAAATCCGATATCACACGAGCCAGGTACGACCATTTTAATTTACTCAAGGGCTCTTGTCAAATCCCTCCTCCAATTTTCTAATTTCTTCATGTCTCTCGACCTGAGTTTTTCGAAATCTTGATTTTCTAATTCCATACCATAGCTAGCGTTGTTAGCTTCGATACGCATGTTTGAACACCAAAATCCGATATCACACGAGCCAGGTATGACCATTTTAATTTACTCACCGGCTTGTCTCAAGTCCCTCCTCAAATTTTCTAATTTCTTCATGTATCTCGACCTGAGTTTCAAAATCTTGATTTTTTAATTCCATATCATAGCTAGTGTTGTTAACTTCGATTCGCATGTTTGGACACAAAAATCCGATATCACACAACCAGGTATGACCATTTTAATTTACTCACGGGCTCTTCTCAAGTCCCTCCTCAAATTTGCTATTTTCTTCATGTCTCTGGACCTAAGTTTGAAAATCTTTATTTTTTAATTCTATATCATTGCTAGCGTTGTTAGCTTCGATACGAAGTTTGAACACAGAAATCCGATATCACACGAGCCACCCTAAACCATTTTAATTTACTCACGGGCACTTCTCAACTCGCTCCTCAAATTTGCTATTTTCTTCATTTCTCTCGGCCCGATTTTCAAAATCTTGATTTTTTAATTCTATGTCATAGCTAGCGTTGTTAACTTCGATTCGCATGTTTGAACACAAAAATCCGATATCACATGAACCAGGTACGACCATTATGATTTACTCACGGGCTCTTCTCAACTCCCTCCTGAAATTTTCTAATTTCTTCATGTCTTTTGACCTGAGTTTCAAAATCTTGATTGTTTCAGTCCATATCAAAGCAAGCGTTGTTAGCTTCGATTCGCATGTTTGAACACAAAAATCCAATATCACACAAGCCAGGTACGACCATTTTAATTTACTCACCGGATTGTCTCAAGTCCCTCCTCAAATTTTCTAATTTCTTCATGTGTCTGGACCTGAGTTTCAAAATCTTGATTTTTTAATTCCATATCATAGCTAGCGTTGTTAACTTCGATTCGCATGTTTTGACACAAAAATTCGATATCACACAACCAGGTATGACCATTTTAATTCTATATCATAGCTAGCGTTGTTAATTTCGATACGCATGTTTGAACACAAAAATCCGATATCACACGAGCCAGGTACGACCATTTTAATTTACTCACGGGCTCTTCTCAAGTCCCTCCTCAAATTCTCTAATGTCCTATGTCTCTCAACCTGAGTTTCAAAATCTTAATTTTTTAATTCCATATCATAGCTAGAGTTGTTAGCTTCGATACGCATGTTTGAACACAAAAATCCGATATCACACGAGCCAGGTACGACCATTTTAATTTACTCAAGGGCTCTTGTCAAATCCCTCCTCCAATTTTCTAATTTCTTCATGTCTCTCGACCTGAGTTTTTCGAAATCTTGATTTTCTAATTCCATACCATAGCTAGCGTTGTTAGCTTCGATACGCATGTTTGAACACCAAAATCCGATATCACACGAGCCAGGTATGACCATTTTAATTTACTCACCGGCTTGTCTCAAGTCCCTCCTCAAATTTTCTAATTTCTTCATGTATCTCGACCTGAGTTTCAAAATCTTGATTTTTTAATTCCATATCATAGCTAGTGTTGTTAACTTCGATTCGCATGTTTGGACACAAAAATCCGATATCACACAACCAGGTATGACCATTTTAATTTACTCACGGGCTCTTCTCAAGTCCCTCCTCAAATTTGCTATTTTCTTCATGTCTCTGGACCTAAGTTTGAAAATCTTTATTTTTTAATTCTATATCATTGCTAGCGTTGTTAGCTTCGATACGAAGTTTGAACACAGAAATCCGATATCACACGAGCCACCCTAAACCATTTTAATTTACTCACGGGCACTTCTCAACTCGCTCCTCAAATTTGCTATTTTCTTCATTTCTCTCGGCCCGATTTTCAAAATCTTGATTTTTTAATTCTATGTCATAGCTAGCGTTGTTAACTTCGATTCGCATGTTTGAACACAAAAATCCGATATCACATGAACCAGGTACGACCATTATGATTTACTCACGGGCTCTTCTCAACTCCCTCCTGAAATTTTCTAATTTCTTCATGTCTTTTGACCTGAGTTTCAAAATCTTGATTGTTTCAGTCCATATCAAAGCAAGCGTTGTTAGCTTCGATTCGCATGTTTGAACACAAAAATCCAATATCACACAAGCCAGGTACGACCATTTTAATTTACTCACCGGATTGTCTCAAGTCCCTCCTCAAATTTTCTAATTTCTTCATGTGTCTGGACCTGAGTTTCAAAATCTTGATTTTTTAATTCCATATCATAGCTAGCGTTGTTAACTTCGATTCGCATGTTTTGACACAAAAATTCGATATCACACAACCAGGTATGACCATTTTAATTCTATATCATAGCTAGCGTTGTTAATTTCGATACGCATGTTTGAACACAAAAATCCGATATCACACGAGCCAGGTACGACCATTTTAATTTACTCACGGGCTCTTCTCAAGTCCCTCCTCAAATTCTCTAATGTCCTATGTCTCTCAACCTGAGTTTCAAAATCTTAATTTTTTAATTCCATATCATAGCTAGAGTTGTTAGCTTCGATACGCATGTTTGAACACAAAAATCCGATATCACACGAGCCAGGTACGACCATTTTAATTTACTCAAGGGCTCTTGTCAAATCCCTCCTCCAATTTTCTAATTTCTTCATGTCTCTCGACCTGAGTTTTTCGAAATCTTGATTTTCTAATTCCATACCATAGCTAGCGTTGTTAGCTTCGATACGCATGTTTGAACACCAAAATCCGATATCACACGAGCCAGGTATGACCATTTTAATTTACTCACCGGCTTGTCTCAAGTCCCTCCTCAAATTTTCTAATTTCTTCATGTATCTCGACCTGAGTTTCAAAATCTTGATTTTTTAATTCCATATCATAGCTAGTGTTGTTAACTTCGATTCGCATGTTTGGACACAAAAATCCGATATCACACAACCAGGTATGACCATTTTAATTTACTCACGGGCTCTTCTCAAGTCCCTCCTCAAATTTGCTATTTTCTTCATGTCTCTGGACCTAAGTTTGAAAATCTTTATTTTTTAATTCTATATCATTGCTAGCGTTGTTAGCTTCGATACGAAGTTTGAACACAGAAATCCGATATCACACGAGCCACCCTAAACAATTTTAATTTACTCACGGGCACTTCTCAACTCGCTCCTCAAATTTGCTATTTTCTTCATTTCTCTCGGCCCGATTTTCAAAATCTTGATTTTTTAATTCTATGTCATAGCTAGCGTTGTTAACTTCGATTCGCATGTTTGAACACAAAAATCCGATATCACATGAACCAGGTACGACCATTATGATTTACTCACGGGCTCTTCTCAACTCCCTCCTGAAATTTTCTAATTTCTTCATGTCTTTGGACCTGAGTTTCAAAATCTTGATTGTTTCAGTCCATATCAAAGCAAGCGTTGTTAGCTTCGATTCGCATGTTTGAACACAAAAATCCGATATCACACAAGCCAGGTACGACCATTTTAATTTACTCACCGGATTGTCTCAAGTCCCTCCTCAAATTTTCTAATTTCTTCATGTCTCTCGAGCTGAGTTTCAAAATCTTGATT
This sequence comes from Azolla caroliniana, assembly GCF_043228905.1. Lineage (NCBI taxonomy): Eukaryota > Viridiplantae > Streptophyta > Polypodiopsida > Salviniales > Salviniaceae > Azolla > Azolla caroliniana. The sequence goes on from NW_028230437.1 coordinate 214,939, forward strand.
TTTTAATTCTATATCATAGCTAGCGTTGTTAACTTCGATTCGCATGTTTGAACACAAAAATCCGATATCACACAACCAGGTATGACCATTTTAATTCTATATCATAGCTAGCGTTGTTAATTTCGATACGCATGTTTGAACACAAAAATCCGATATCACACGAGCCAGGTACGACCATTTTAATTTACTCACGGGCTCTTCTCAAGTCCCTCCTCAAATTCCCTAATGTCCTATGTCTCTCAACCTGAGTTTCAAAATCTTAATTTTTTAATTCCATATCATAGCTAGAGTTGTTAGCTTCGATACGCATGTTTGAACACAAAAATCCGATATCACACGAGCCAGGTACGACCATTTTAATTTACTCAAGGGCTCTTGTCAAATCCCTCCTCCAATTTTCTAATTTCTTCATGTCTCTCGACCTGAGTTTTTCGAAATCTTGATTTTCTAATTCCATACCATAGCTAGCGTTGTTAGCTTCGATACGCATGTTTGAACACCAAAATCCGATATCACACGAGCCAGGTATGACCATTTTAATTTACTCACCGGCTTGTCTCAAGTCCCTCCTCAAATTTTCTAATTTCTTCATGTATCTCGACCTGAGTTTCAAAATCTTGATTTTTTAATTCCATATCATAGCTAGTGTTGTTAACTTCGATTCGCATGTTTGGACACAAAAATCCGATATCACACAACCAGGTATGACCATTTTAATTTACTCACGGGCTCTTCTCAAGTCCCTCCTCAAATTTGCTATTTTCTTCATGTCTCTGGACCTAAGTTTGAAAATCTTTATTTTTTAATTCTATATCATTGCTAGCGTTGTTAGCTTCGATACGAAGTTTGAACACAGAAATCCGATATCACACGAGCCACCCTAAACCATTTTAATTTACTCACGGGCACTTCTCAACTCGCTCCTCAAATTTGCTATTTTCTTCATTTCTCTCGGCCCGATTTTCAAAATCTTGATTTTTTAATTCTATGTCATAGCTAGCGTTGTTAACTTCGATTCGCATGTTTGAACACAAAAATCCGATATCACATGAACCAGGTACGACCATTATGATTTACTCACGGGCTCTTCTCAACTCCCTCCTGAAATTTTCTAATTTCTTCATGTCTTTTGACCTGAGTTTCAAAATCTTGATTGTTTCAGTCCATATCAAAGCAAGCGTTGTTAGCTTCGATTCGCATGTTTGAACACAAAAATCCGATATCACACAAGCCAGGTACGACCATTTTAATTTACTCACCGGCTTGTCTCAAGTCCCTCCTCAAATTTTCTAATTTCTTCATGTCTCTCGAGCTGAGTTTCAAAATCTTGATTTTTTAATTCTATATCATAGCTAGCGTTGTTAACTTCGATTCGCATGTTTGAACACAAAAATCCGATATCACACGAGCCAAGACGACCATTTTAATTTACTCACGGGCTCTCCTCAAGTCCCTCCTCAAATTTTCTAATTTCTTCATGTCTCTTGACCTGAGTTTCAAAACCTTGATTTTTTCATTCCATACCATAGCAAGTGTTGTTAGCTTCGATTCGCAAGCTTGAACACAAAAATCCGATATCACACGAGCCAAGTAGGAACATTTTAATTTTCTAACGCGCTCTTCTCCACTACCTCCTCAAATTTGCTAATTTCTTCATGTCTCTCGACCTGAATTTCAAAACCTTCATTTTTTCATTCCATATCATAGCAAGTGCTGTTAGCTTCGATTCGCAAGCTTGAACACAGAAATCCGATATCACACGAGCCAGGTAGGAACATTTTAATTTTCTAACGAACTCTTCTCCACTACCTCCTCAAATTTGCTAATTTTTTCATGTCTCTCTACCTGAGTTTCAAAATCTTGGTTTTTTAATTCCATATTAGAGCTAGCGTTGTTAGCTTCGATACGCATGTTTGGACACAAAAATCTGATATCACACGAGCCAGGTAAGAACATTTTAATTTACTCACGGGCTCTTCTCAAGTCCCTCCTCAAATTTGCTATTTTCTTCAAGTCTCTGGACCTGAGTTTGAAAATCTTGATTTTTTAATTCTATATCATAGCTAGCGTTGTTAGCTTCGATACGCATGTTTGAACACAAAAATCCGATATCACACGAGCCAGGTACGACCATTTTAATTTACTCTCGGGCTCTTGTCAAGTCCCTCCTCAAATTTTCTAATTTCTTCATGTCTCTCGACCTGAGTTTCAAAATCTTGATTTTCTAATTGCATACCATAGCTAGCGTTGTTAGCTTCGATACGCATGTTTGAACACCAAAACCCGATATCACACGAGCCAGGTATGACCATTTTAATTTACTCACGGGCTCTTCTCAACCTTCTCCTCAAATTTTCTAATTTCTTCATCTCTCTCGACCTGAGTTTCAAAACCTTGATTTTTTCATTCCATACCATAGCAAGTGTTGTTAGCTTCGATTCGCAAGCTTGAACACCAAAATCCGATATCACACGAGCCAGGTATGACAATTTTAATTTACTCACCGGCTTGTCTCAGGTCCCTCCTCAAATTTTCTAATTTCTTCATGTGTCTGGACCTGAGTTTCAAAATCTTGATTTTTTAATTCCATATCATAGCTAGCTTTGTTAACTTCGATTCGCATGTTTGGACACAAAAATCCGATATCACACAACCAGGTATGACCATTTTAATTTACTCACGGGCTCTTCTCAAGTCCCTCCTCAAATTTGCTAATTTCTTCATGTCTCTCGACGTGAGTTTCAAAATCTTGATTTTTTCATTCCATATCATAGCAAGTGTCTTTAGCTTCAATTCGCAAGCTTGAATACAAAAATCCGATATTACACGAGCCAGGTATGAATATTTTAATTTACTAACGCGCTCTTTTCCACTACCTCCTCAAATTTGCTAATTTCTTCATGTTTCTCTACCTGGATTTCAAAATCTTGGTTTTTTAATTCCATATTAGAGCTAGCGTTGTTAGCTTCGATACGCATGTTTGGACACAAAAATCCGATATCACACGAGCCAGGTAAGAACATTTTACTTTGCTCACGGGCTCTTCTCAAGTCCCTGCTCAAATTTGCTATTTTCTTCATGTCTCTGGACCTGAGTTTGAAAATCTTGATTTTTTAATTCTATATCATAGCTAGCGTTGTTAGCTTCGATACGCATGTTTGAACACAAAAATCCGATATCACACGAGCCAGGTACGACCATTTTAATTTACTCTCGGGCTCTTGTCAAGTCCCTCCTCAAATTTTCTAATTTCTTCATGTCTCTGGACCTGATTTTCAAAATCTTGATTTTCTAATTGCATACCATAGCTAGCGTTGTTAGCTTCGATACGCATGTTCGAACACCAAAATCCCATATCACACGAACCAGGTATGACCATTTTAATTTACTCACGGGCTTGTCTCAAGTCCCTCCTCAAATTTTCTAATTTCTTCATGTCTCTCGACGTGAGTTTCAAAATATTGATTTTTTAATTCCTTATCATACCTAGCGTTGTTAGCTTAGATACGCATGTTTGGACACAAAAATCCGATATTAGACAACCAGGTATGAACATTTTAGTTTACTTACGGGCTCTTCTCAAGTCCCTCCTCAAATTTGCTATTTTCTTCATGTCTCTGGACCTGAGTTTCAAAATCTTGATTTTTTAGTTCTATATCATAGCTAGCGTTGTTAGCTTCGATACGCATGATTGAACACAAAAATCTAATCTCACACGAGCCAGGTACGACCATTTTAATTTACTCACGGGCTCTTCTCAAGTCCCTCCTCAAATTTTCTAATTTCTTCATGTCTCTCAACCTGAGTTTCAAAATCTTAATTTTTTAATTCCATATCATAGCTAGCGTTGTTAGCTTCGATTCGCATGTTTGAACACCAAAATCCGATATCACACAAGCCAGGTATGACCATTTTAAGTTACTCACGGTCTCTTCTCAAGTCCCTCCTCAAATTTGCTATTTTCTTCATGTCTCTGGACCTTAGTTTCAAAATCTTGATTTTTTATTTCTATATCATAGCTAGCGTTGTTAATTTCGATACGCATGATTGAACACAAAAATCCGAATCTCACACGAGCCAGGTACGACCATTTTAATTTACTCACGGGCTCTTCTCAAGTCCCTCCTCAAATTTTCTAATTTCTTCATGTCTCTCAACCTAAGTTTCCAAATCTTAATTTTTTAATTCTATATCATAGATAGGGTTGTTAGCTTCGATTCGCATGTTTCAACACAAAAATGCGATATCACACGAGCCAGGTATGACCATTTTAATTTACTCGAGGGCTCTTCTCAACCTTCTCCTCAAATTAGTTAATTTCTTCATGTCTCTGGACCTGAGTATCAAAATCTTGATTTTTTGATTCCATATCATAGCTAGCGTTGTTAACTTCGATACCCATGATTCAACAAAAAAATCCGATCTCACAGGAGCCAGGTACGACCATTTTAATTTACTCACGGGCTCTTCTCAAGTCCCTCCTCAAATTTTCTAATTTCTTTATGTCTCTCAACCTGAGTTTCAAAATCTTGATTTTTTAATTCCACATCATAGCTAGCGTTGTTAGCTTCGATTCGCATGTTTCAACACAAAAATGCGATATCACACGAGCCAGGTATGACCATTTTAATTTACTCGAGGGCTCTTCTCAACCTTCTCCTCAAATTTGTTAATTTCTTCATGTCTCTCGACCTGAAAATCAAAATCTTGATTTTTTGATTCCATATCATCGCTAGCGTTGTTAGCTTCGATTCGCATGTTTGAACACAAAAATCCGATCTCACACAAGCCAGGTACGACCATTTTAATTTACTCACCGGATTGTCTCAAGTCCCTCCTCAAATTTTCTAATTTCTTCATGTGTCTGGACCTGAGTTTCAAAATCTTGATTTTTTAATTCCATATCATAGCTAGGGTTGTTAACTTCGATTCGTATGTTTCGACACAAAAATCCGATATCACACAACCAGGTATGACCATTTTAATTCTATATCATAGCTAGCGTTGTTAATTTCGATACGCATGTTTGAACACAAAAATCCGATATCACACGAGCCAGGTACGACCATTTTAATTTACTCACGGGCTCTTCTCAAGTCCCTCCTCAAATTCTCTAATTTCTTATGTCTCTCAACCTGAGTTTCCAAATCTTAATTTTTTAATTCCATATCATAGCTAGAGTTGTTAGCTTCGATACGCATGTTTGAACACAAAAATCCGATATCACACGAGCCAGGTACGACCATTTTAATTTACTCAAGGGCTCTTGTCAAATCCCTCCTCCAATTTTCTAATTTCTTCATGTCTCTCGACCTGAGTTTTTCGAAATCTTGATTTTCTAATTCCATACCATAGCTAGCGTTGTTAGCTTCGATACGCATGTTTGAACACCAAAATCCGATATCACACGAGCCAGGTATGACCATTTTAATTTACTCACCGGCTTGTCTCAAGTCCCTCCTCAAATTTTCTAATTTCTTCATGTATCTCGACCTGAGTTTCAAAATCTTGATTTTTTAATTCCATATCATAGCTAGTGTTGTTAACTTCGATTCGCATGTTTGGACACAAAAATCCGATATCACACAACCAGGTATGACCATTTTAATTTACTCACGGGCTCTTCTCAAGTCCCTCCTCAAATTTGCTATTTTCTTCATGTCTCTGGACCTAAGTTTGAAAATCTTTATTTTTTAATTCTATATCATTGCTAGCGTTGTTAGCTTCGATACGAAGTTTGAACACAGAAATCCGATATCACACGAGCCACCCTAAACCATTTTAATTTACTCACGGGCACTTCTCTACTCGCTCCTCAAATTTGCTATTTTCTTCATTTCTCTCGGCCCGATTTTCAAAATCTTGATTTTTTAATTCTATGTCATAGCTAGCGTTGTTAATTTTGATTCGCATGTTTGAACACAAAAATCCGATATCACATGAACCAGGTACGACCATTATGATTTACTCACGGGCTCTTCTCAACTCCCTCTTGAAATTTTCTAATTTCTTCATGTCTTTTGACCTGAGTTTCAAAATCTTGATTGTTTAATTCCATATCAAAGCAAGCGTTGTTAGCTTCGATTGGCATGTTTGAACACAAAAATCCGATATCACACAAGCCAGGTACGACCATTTTAATTTACTCACCGGCTTGTCTCAAGTCCCTCCTCAAATTTTCTAATTTCTTCATGTCTCTCGGGCTGAGTTTCAAAATCTTGATTTTTTAATTCTATATCATAGCTAGCGTTGTTAACTTCGATTCGCATGTTTGAACACAAAAATCCGATATCACACAAGCCAGGTATGACCATTTTAAGTTACTCACGGTCTCTTCTCAAGTCCCTCCTCAAATTTGCTATTTTCTTCATGTCTCTGGACCTTAGTTTCAAAATCTTGATTTTTTATTTCTATATCATAGCTAGCGTTGTTAATTTCGATACGCATGATTGAACACAAAAATCCGAATCTCACACGAGCCAGGTACGACCATTTTAATTTACTCACGGGCTCTTCTCAAGTCCCTCCTCAAATTTTCTAATTTCTTCATGTCTCTCAACCTAAGTTTCCAAATCTTAATTTTTTAATTCTATATCATAGATAGGGTTGTTAGCTTCGATTCGCATGTTTCAACACAAAAATGCGATATCACACGAGCCAGGTATGACCATTTTAATTTACTCGAGGGCTCTTCTCAACCTTCTCCTCAAATTAGTTAATTTCTTCATGTCTCTGGACCTGAGTATCAAAATCTTGATTTTTTGATTCCATATCATAGCTAGCGTTGTTAACTTCGATACCCATGATTCAACAAAAAAATCCGATCTCACAGGAGCCAGGTACGACCATTTTAATTTACTCACGGGCTCTTCTCAAGTCCCTCCTCAAATTTTCTAATTTCTTTATGTCTCTCAACCTGAGTTTCAAAATCTTGATTTTTTAATTCCACATCATAGCTAGCGTTGTTAGCTTCGATTCGCATGTTTCAACACAAAAATGCGATATCACACGAGCCAGGTATGACCATTTTAATTTACTCGAGGGCTCTTCTCAACCTTCTCCTCAAATTTGTTAATTTCTTCATGTCTCTCGACCTGAAAATCAAAATCTTGATTTTTTGATTCCATATCATCGCTAGCGTTGTTAGCTTCGATTCGCATGTTTGAACACAAAAATCCGATCTCACACAAGCCAGGTACGACCATTTTAATTTACTCACCGGATTGTCTCAAGTCCCTCCTCAAATTTTCTAATTTCTTCATGTGTCTGGACCTGAGTTTCAAAATCTTGATTTTTTAATTCCATATCATAGCTAGGGTTGTTAACTTCGATTCGTATGTTTCGACACAAAAATCCGATATCACACAACCAGGTATGACCATTTTAATTCTATATCATAGCTAGCGTTGTTAATTTCGATACGCATGTTTGAACACAAAAATCCGATATCACACGAGCCAGGTACGACCATTTTAATTTACTCACGGGCTCTTCTCAAGTCCCTCCTCAAATTCTCTAATTTCTTATGTCTCTCAACCTGAGTTTCCAAATCTTAATTTTTTAATTCCATATCATAGCTAGAGTTGTTAGCTTCGATACGCATGTTTGAACACAAAAATCCGATATCACACGAGCCAGGTACGACCATTTTAATTTACTCAAGGGCTCTTGTCAAATCCCTCCTCCAATTTTCTAATTTCTTCATGTCTCTCGACCTGAGTTTTTCGAAATCTTGATTTTCTAATTCCATACCATAGCTAGCGTTGTTAGCTTCGATACGCATGTTTGAACACCAAAATCCGATATCACACGAGCCAGGTATGACCATTTTAATTTACTCACCGGCTTGTCTCAAGTCCCTCCTCAAATTTTCTAATTTCTTCATGTATCTCGACCTGAGTTTCAAAATCTTGATTTTTTAATTCCATATCATAGCTAGTGTTGTTAACTTCGATTCGCATGTTTGGACACAAAAATCCGATATCACACAACCAGGTATGACCATTTTAATTTACTCACGGGCTCTTCTCAAGTCCCTCCTCAAATTTGCTATTTTCTTCATGTCTCTGGACCTAAGTTTGAAAATCTTTATTTTTTAATTCTATATCATTGCTAGCGTTGTTAGCTTCGATACGAAGTTTGAACACAGAAATCCGATATCACACGAGCCACCCTAAACCATTTTAATTTACTCACGGGCACTTCTCTACTCGCTCCTCAAATTTGCTATTTTCTTCATTTCTCTCGGCCCGATTTTCAAAATCTTGATTTTTTAATTCTATGTCATAGCTAGCGTTGTTAATTTTGATTCGCATGTTTGAACACAAAAATCCGATATCACATGAACCAGGTACGACCATTATGATTTACTCACGGGCTCTTCTCAACTCCCTCTTGAAATTTTCTAATTTCTTCATGTCTTTTGACCTGAGTTTCAAAATCTTGATTGTTTAATTCCATATCAAAGCAAGCGTTGTTAGCTTCGATTGGCATGTTTGAACACAAAAATCCGATATCACACAAGCCAGGTACGACCATTTTAATTTACTCACCGGCTTGTCTCAAGTCCCTCCTCAAATTTTCTAATTTCTTCATGTCTCTCGGGCTGAGTTTCAAAATCTTGATTTTTTAATTCTATATCATAGCTAGCGTTGTTAACTTCGATTCGCATGTTTGAACACAAAAATCCGATATCACACGAGCCAAGACGACCATTTTAATTTACTGACCGGCTCTCCTCAAGTCCCTCCTCAAATTTTCTAATTTCTTCATGTCTCTTGACCTGAGTTTCAAAACCTTGATTTTTTCATTCCATACCATAGCAAGTGTTGTTAGCTTCGATTCGCAAGCTTGAACACAAAAATCCGATATCACACGAACCAGGTAGGAACATTTTAATTTTCTAACGCGCTCTTCTCCACTACCTCCTCAAATTTGCTAATTTCTTCATGTCTCTCGACCTGAATTTCAAAACCTAGATTTTTTCATTCCATATCATAGCAAGTGTTGTTAGCTTCGATTCGCAAGCTTGAACACAGAAATCCGATATCACTAGAGCCAGGTAGGAATATTTTAATTTTCTAACGAACTCTTCTCCACTACCTCCTCAAATTTGCTAATTTCTTCATGTCTCTCTACCTGAGTTTCAAAATCTTGGTTTTTTAATTCCATATTAGAGCTAGCGTTGTTAGCTTCGATACACATGTTTGGACACAAAAATCCGATATCACACGAGCCAGGTAAGAACATTTTAATTTACTCACGGGCTCTTCTCCACTACCTCCTCAAATTTGCTAATTTTTTCATGTCTCTCGACCTGAGTTTCAAAATCCTTAATTTTTAATTCTATATCATAGCAAGTGTTGTTAGCTTCGATTCGCATGTTTGAACACAAAAATCCGATATCACACGAGCCAGGTATGAACATTTTAATTTACTAACGCGCTCTTTTCCACTAACTCCTGAAATTTGCTAATTTCTTCATGTCTCTTTACCTGAGTTTGAAAATCTTGGTTTTTTTATTCCACATTAGAGCTAGCGTTGTTATCTTCGATTCGCATGTTTGAACACAGAAATCCAATATCACATGAGCCAGGTATTTACATTTTAATTTACTAACGCGCTCTTCTGCACTACCTCCTTAAATTTGCTAATTTCTTCATGTCTCTCGACCTGAGTTTCAAAATCCTTATTTTCTAATTCCATATCATAGCAAGCGTTGTTAGCTTCGATTTGCATGTTTGATCACAAAAATCCGATATCACACGAGCCAGGTATGAATATTTTAATTTTCTAAAGCGTTATTTTCCACTACCTCCTCAAATTTGCTAATTTCTTCATGTCTCTTTACCTGAGTTTCATATTCTTGATTTTTTAATTCAATATCATAGCTAGTGTTGTTAGCTTCGATTCGCATCTTTGAACACAAAAATCCGGGATCACATGAGCCAGGTATGAATATTTTAATTTACTCACACGCTCTTCTCAACTCCCTCCTCAAATTTGGTAATTTCTACATGTCTCTCGACCTGTGTTTCAAAATCTTATTTTTTAATTGCATATCATAGCTAGCGTTGTTAGCTTCGAATCGCATGTTTAAACACAGAAATCCGATATCACACGAGCTAGGTATGAACATTTTAATTTATTCACGCGCTCCTCTCAATTCCCTCCTCAAATTTGGTAATTTCTTCATGTCTCTCGACCTGAGTTTTAAAATCTTGATTTTTTAATTCCATATCATAGGTAGCATTGTTAGCTTCGATTCCCATGTTTGAACACAAAAATCCGATATCACACGAGCCAGGTATAAACATTTTAATTTACTCACGCGCTCCTCTCAATTCCCTCCTCAAATTTGGTAATTTCTTCATGTCTCTTGACCTGAGTTTTAAAATCTTGATTTTTTAATTTCATTTCATAGCTAGTGTTGTTAGCTTCCATTCGCATCTTTGAACACAAAAATCCGGGATCACACGAGCCAGGTATGAACATTTTAATTTACTCACGCGCTCTTCTCAACTCCCTGCTCAAATTTGGTAATTTCTTCATGTCTCTCGACCTGAGTTTCAAAATCTTGATTTTTTAATTCCATATCATACGTAACGTTGTTAGCTTCGATTCGCATGTTTTAACACTAAAATCCGATATCACATGGGCCAGGTATGAACATTTTAATTTACTCACGGGCTCTTCTCTACTCCCTCCTGTAATTTGCGAATTTCTTCATGTCTCTCGACTTGAGTTTCAAAATCTTGATTTTTTAATTCCATATCATTGCTAACGTTGTTAGGTTGGATTTGCATCTTTGGACACAAAAATCCGGGATCACACGACCCAGGTATGAACATTTTAATTTACTCACGAGCTCTTCTCAACTCCCTCCTCTAATTTACTAATTTCTTGATGTCTCTCGACCTGAGTTTCAAAATCTTAATTTTTTAATTCCATATCATAGCTAGTGTTGTTAGCTTCGATTCGCATCTTTGAACACAAAAATCCGGGATCACACGACCGAGGTATGAACATTTTAATTTACTCACGCGCTCTTCTCAACTCCCTCCTCAAATTTGGTAATTTCTTCATGTCTGTTGACCTTAGGTTCTAAATCTTGATTTTTTAATTCTATATCATAGGTAGCGTTGTTAGCTTCGATTCGCATGTTTGAACACTAAAATCCGATATCACATGAGCCAGGTATGAACATGTTAATTTAGTCACGCGTTGTTCTCAACTCCCTCCTCAAATTTGGTAATTTCTTCATGTCTCTCGACCTGAGTTTCAAAATCTTGATTTTTTAATTCCATATCATAGGTAACATTGTTAGCTTCGATTGGCATGTTTGAACACTAAAATCCGATATCACATGGGCCAGGTATGAATATTTTAATTTACTCTTGGGCTCTTCTCTACTCCCTCCTCTAATTTGCGAATTTTTCATGTCTCTCGACGTGAGTTTCAAAATCTTGATTTTTTAATTTAATATCATAGTTAGCGTAGTTAGCTTCGATTCGCATGTTTAAACACAAAAATCCGAGATTACACGAGCCAGGTATGAACATTTTAATTTACTCATGAGCTCTTCTCAACTCCCTCCTCTAATTTACTAATTTCTTGATGTCTGTCGACCTGAGTATTGAAATCTTGATTTTTTAATTTCATATCATAGCTAGTGTTATTAGCTTCGATTCGCATCTTTGAACACAAAAATCCGAGATCACACGGGCCAGGTATGAACATTTTAATTTACTCACGGGCTCTTCTGAACTCCCTCCTCAAATTTGGCAATTTTTTCATGTCTGTCGACCTGAGTTTCAAAATCTTAATTTTTTAATTCCATATCATAGCTAGCATTGTTAGCTTCGAATCGCATGTTTTAACACTAAAATCCGATATCACATGGGCCAGGTATGAACATCTTAATTTACTCACGGGCTCTTCTCTACTCCCTCCTCAAATTTGGTAATTTCTTCATCTCTCGACCTGAGTTTTAAAATCTTGATTTTTTAATTCCATATCATAGCTAGTGTTGTTACCTTCGATTCGCATCTTTGAACACAAAAATCCGGGATCACACGACCCAGGTATGAACATTTTAATTTATCGGCTCTTATCATAGTCCACGTCCCTGGCTTCGATTGATGGTGCATGCTCTGAGATTTTTCGTTCATGTGGGCACTCTTGTTTGCCCATGTATGACTTCTACCAAAACTTGACTTTTGTCTTCATGTCTCTTTGCCTGTATTGGAAAACTCAGATTTCATTGGTTCATATTGTAGCCTACATCGTTGGTTTCGATTCGAGAATTTGAACTCGGAAATCCGATATCATATGAGGACGCTATGAGCATTTTGGTTCATGTTGGCGCTCTTGTTTGCCCCTGTAATACTTCTACCAAAACTTTGCTTTGTCCTTCATGTCTCTTAACAGAGCGTTGTGAGAAGAACATTACTGTGAGTAAAGCAGTATAGAGTTTCTGTTGTGTAGAGAGCGTAAAAGAGAATAAGCCAGAGAGTGATAGAGGTTCCATAGCTGAGTGAGGTTAGACGCCAAGAGCCCTACGTGGTTGATGCACTCTGTACAGAGAATGTTGTATTCTGATCTCATCTTGTATTCTTTGTTGTATAGTGGATCTTTGTTGCTGTGGTTTTTCCCGGTTAGGGTTTTCGACGTAAAACTGTGTACTGTGCATATTTGTCTATTTTGCTATTTTCTATTCCACGTTGTGTCTTTCTCACAGATTTACGATCCCACCTCAACACTTTCAACAACCATGGGTAGAAATTTCTCATTAGTATATGTTTGCCTGTTTTTAGCCTACTTAGAAAATTAGCAAACAATACCTCCTCAACTCATGTTTTTGACCAAGTATATCAACGTTACGTTTGGTATATGGGAAGTGTTGAGCGAGCAAGCTCAATCGCATCCGGATCGGCTGAATAAGCCAAACCCGGATCGGTGTCCGCAACGGAGAACCGGATCGGTGTACGGTTGATATCTGGAACCAGGAGCCGGATCGGATTGAAACAAGTAGGCCGTTAGAGGCCTACGGATCCAACCTAGTACTTAGGCATATCTTTGGGAGTTAGTGTCAGTCGCTCGTATGAGCATTGATGTACCTGTCATTACTTCTGTCAGTCCTTTATGGACTTGTATAAAATTGCTCTCTGAGCACATTCTATGTACAAAATATTGAGAGTATTATTTTGAATTGAGGTATGTTTATGTTCTGTCTCTCCTGTGTACGCGTACTCTTTGTGTGTGTTAACCTTTCTTCTCATCTTCTATTGCTATCTGGATGAGCCGGTTTGTCGAACGCTTTCGCACGTTTACTTTGAAATGGTATGAGAGCACGAGGGTTGAGAACCTCTGCAGCCGACAGACGCTTCGAAGAAAAACCCTAATAATCGGCAACAACAGATAGAGAACCGAAATGGACAGAGGTATGGCAAGCTCGCTTCCCACAGAAAAGCTCGACCGGAGAAACTATGCATCCTAGTCATATAAATTGCACCAGTACTTGTTGGAGCATGGATATTGGAGCTATGTGGAAGGAGCCAACAAGGTAGCACCGGACCCGGCACACAAGGACTTCCCAACATGGGAGCAAGGAGCGAGCAGAGTATTGTACTACCTTGCATCCAGTGTGCACGATCAGATGCTCAGCTACATCAAAGATGCAAAAACGCCAGAGGCCTAGGAAAATCTCTGGAAGATTTTCGCCGCTAGTACCATGGCACGGAAGTTGCAGCTCTGACAGAAGTTCCGGACCCTCCACAAGCAGGGGGAGTCAAGTCGGAGCCGGAAACCGGAAGTTGAAAACCAACACGGAATGCTTGTATTGTGGCATGAAAGTCCACAAAGAGAGTGAGTGCTGGAAGAAGCGTGCCGATTCGGATAAATCCGGATCCGGCAAGGCCGGACAAGGGAACTGGCAAAGCTCGCACTACGCTGAAGGATCAAAAGGATCCGGAACCGGGAAAACCAGAAAGGGGCCAACCTTTGTGATGAAACACAAGGTCAACTTGATGAAGAAGACCACTTCTGGACCGGAGGAAGTGTGGTACGTTGATTCCGGAGCATCTAACCATATGACGAGCCATGAAGAGTGGTTCTCGTTTTTAGAGAAACCGGAACAACCGGGGAATGTCGAAACCGGAGACGACACCCCTCACCCAATTGTGCATCTCGGAGAAGTCCCTTTAGGCCATGTTTGTTAGGAGACAGTTCCCTCCGGATTGGAAGTGAGAAGAACCGGATGAGGAGGACCCGGCTACGTAAGACCCGGTGAGAACCGGATGTGGTGTACCCAGCAAGCGCCGGATGATGCAGGCCCGGTGAGGAGTGCTCACCGGATGAAGGGACATATTCGTAAATATGTTTCTGAGAGTCCATCGGGGCTATATTTGTAAATAGCCGAAAAGTCATATTAATATAAATATGACTTAGGGCAAACTCAGAGGCTGTGAAGTTGTCATTCTTGTTGGTGCAAGAAGAGAGAGCGCGTAACAGTGTACAGAGAGAGAGAGAGAGGTCGTTGCCTCTATTGTAACCGCCGCCTATGGTGAAGATCGTGAGCACGAGGTCGTTGCCTCCGTGAGCTCACTATTGTAATCATTGTAATATAGTGATAGTTTGGAGTCTATGGACTCCCGTGGTTTTTCCCTCTCAGGGTTTTCCACGTTAAACATAATGTGTACTCTTCTCTCCTTTGTGTCGTGCGTTTCATTTCCCGTTTTCTCTGTATGATTCTAAACTCGGTTGTGGCCGAGCGTTGCACATAGAGAGCGTGCAGTTCCTGTCAAAGTGGTATCAAAGCGAGGCAACACAGAAAAATGGACGATTCATTGGGAGGCATGTTCAAGCTCACCGGCTCCAACTATTAAGTGTGGAAGTCGAAGATGAGAGACATGCTCGTGGTTAAAGATCTTTGGCTGCCGGTTCAGTTCAGGGTCAAGAGATCGGACAAAATCGATGCCACGATATGGGAGGTGATGCACATGAAGACAACAGCCTACATACAGTGCTTCATCGACATGAGCCTATACAACAACTTCAATGAAGAGAGCAAGGCTCATGAGCTCTAGGAGAAGATCGGCATTATGTTTCAGAACAAAAATGTTGTTAACCAGGTTTCGGTATTCCGGAAGCTAGTAAGACTCCGATACCAAGATGGCTCCAGCATGGCGGAGCACATGAATGCCTTCCAGGGGCTGATACACCAGGCAACATCATTGGAAGTACCTCTCGCCGATGAGGTACTACCGCTACTCTTGCTCAATTCCCTCCCGGATAGCTGGGAGACGTTGGTTGTCACTTTGGGCAACGCCGGGCCGGAAGGGAAACGGTTATCCCTGGCAAGAGTGAAGTCAAGCTTGCTAGATGAGGAGGCGCGTCGGAAAGATAAGGATACGAGCTCCGACTCCAAAGCGCTCCTTACCGAATCAGAACACGGAAGACAAAGGAATCGTAGTCCCCAGAACCGGGAAAAGTCGGGGACATGGTCAAAGTCAAGGGGGAGGCCTACTGTCAGGAACAGTACTAAGACAGAGAAGGAATTAGTACTAAAAGAAGTATTAGTACTAAGAGAGGTGAAGAACTCTCGAGAGAAGGAAAGAGTGAGTGAGAGAGAGAGAGAGAGAGAGAGAGAGTGATGATAAGAAAATATATATATTATGTGAAGAAAATGTACAATAGCTAGGAGGCTTAAGACTGGCGTTGAACCGATTTGGTTCGAAATAATGCCTTGTGCCTCCTTTTATAGTGTTCTAAGGAATACTCCTGAAGTTTCTAGAATGTTCCAAAGAAATCTGGAATATACATCAATAAAACATAAATGAAAATAATATTTTATGTATGTATTACAATGTATAGTCTAATGGTCAAGAGCTCGACCCATGTAGTATAAGGTCATGGGTTCGAGTCTTGCCATATCATGACACTATTCCCCCTTTAAAACGACGAGTGTAACGAGTCGTTTTGGATTGAGGACCCGGTTTGTCTAGATATTGACGATGGAAGTCTTCAAGAAGAGCACGAGCATTGGTGACATTCTCTATCGGTTCCCAAGTACGCTCGCTGGGACTATATCCTAGCCAGTCGATTAGATAGTAGAGCTTGTTGCGAACAAGCTTGGAATCAAGGATGGCGGCAACCTCGTACTCAAGTCCATCTTCAAGCTCGATCGGGGGTGGAGGCTCTGTAATACGTCCTGGGATGGTGCTTTCTTGATAGGGTTCGAGGAGAGAACTATGAAACACCGGACGTATCCGAAGTTGTGGAGGTAGATCAAGACGAACAGTGACATCATTAATCTTTTCGATAATATGGAAAGGACCTAATCGCCGATAATCCAACTTCTCGCATGGGCGCGTAGTCTTGATGTGTTGTCGGAGTAGCCATACCCGATCTCCAATGTTAAAACTAGATGGGAGTCGATGACGATCCGCATAAACCTTGTGTGTTTGTTAAGCTTGTTGGAGATGAGTAGATAAATCTGCTTGTATCTTGCGTAACCTCTCCAAACGATCCTCTGCGCAAGGATTTGTGGACACCTCTAGGGTTTCAAGTACACACCACCGGGGGTGACATCCCGTATAAGCATAAAATGGCGTAACTTTCGTGGATGCATGGATAGAGTTGTTATAGGCAAATTCGGCGAAGTGGAGAATATCTGCCCAGTCATCCTAATGATAGCTGAGAAAGCACCGCAGATACTGCTCCAGCGTTTGATTGGTTCATTTGGCTTGGCCGTCGGTTTGTGGGTGGTAGCCGGAGGAGAGGTTACAAGTGACCTTGAGCATGTTAAAAAGGTGCTTCCAGAATTTTGACACGAACTGGGGTCCATGGTCACTGATGATACTATCGGGAAGTCCATGATGCCGACATACTTCACGCATGACAATTTCAGCAGTGTCTTCACTGGAGATCTCCTTAGTACATGGCAAGAAATGAGCGATCTTCGTATATCGATCGACCACCGTTAGAATCGCATTGAACCCCTTAGAGACTCGAAGATCTGTGATGAAGTCTAGAGCAATGGATTGCCACGGCTTGCTTGGAATTGGTAATGGTTCTAATAAACCATATGGATGATGCCTTGGCATTTTCGCTCTGCAACATGTATCACAAGTCCGAACAAAATCCTCGACAAATTGTCCCATACAAGGCCACCAGAATGATCGTTGTACTAAGTGTAGTGTTTTAGTACTACCAAAATGCCCAGTTGTATATGTGTCATGACAGTTTTCTACTACTTGAAGGCGGCAAGAACCATTAGGAACATACAAAAGTTCTTTAAAGAAGAGTAATCCATCATGGTATTTGAATTGCCGATAGTCCGTACCTGGTGGTTGCGACTGTGAACACAACGCTCGAGAGAGATCAATTTGTGCTAGTATAGCTTGGGCGAACGCATATGTCTTCAAGTCTTCGCGTATGATATCGATAACGCGGGAATCCATGGGCATGTCAAAGATCTTTGTTGCTTGTAGTCGTGTCGGTCCCAAGATGACTTGTTTTTGGTTATCGAAAGTTGGCTCGTCGGGACGGGGTGCTAGGTACGAACGCCATGATAATGCATCGGCCTTCCCTTGGTGCTTCCCCAAACGATATGTAATTCTGAAGTCGAAATGCGTGAGGAAGTGGGCCCACCGAGCTTGACGTCGATTCAACACACGAGCATCTTGAAAGTAGGCAAGGTTCTTGTGGTCACTAAATACGGTGACCAGATGAGAGGATCCCTCCAGAAAATGCCTCCATTGCATAAAAGAATCCACTATTGCCAATAGCTCCTTATCATGAATTTCGTAGTTGATTTCGGCGGCGTCAAACTTGCGTGAGTGAAAAGCCACAGGATGTAGCTTCTCATCATTCCCCTGTTGTGACAGAATGCTCCCCAATGCAAAATCCGATGCGTCAGCTTCGATAATAAATGGTTTTTCCGGATCAACATGAGCTAGAATTGGAGCCAATGTAAATGCCTTTTTAAGACTCTCGAAAGCCACATCCGTTTCTTCAGACCAAATGAACGGTTGTCCCTTCCTGGTAAGTTGTGTGAGAGGTAGAACGATCTTTGAGTAATCTTGTATGAACTTCCGGTAAAAATTGGCAAAGCCTAGGAAGCATTGCACATCCCGCACCGAACGTGGAGTCTGCCATTCTACCATTGTTTTGACCTTAGCTGGGTCCATGGAGATGCATTCTGACGAAATGATGTAGCCGAGAAATTCCACTTGGTTGCACCCGAAATTACATTTTTCCAGCTTTGCATACAGACCATGTTCTCGAAGTCGTTTTAGTACTAATAGTACATGAGAATCATGTTCTTCTTGGGTCTTTGAATAAACCAGTAGATCATCCAAATAGATGATCAAACAATCATCCAATAGATCTCAGAATATATCATTAGCCATGTGCTGGAAGACTGTCGGTGCATTAGTGAGGCCGAACGGCATGACCGTATACTCGAAGTGCCCATATCTGGTGTGAAACGCGGTCTTCCATTCGTCTCCTGGTCAGATCCGTACGAGGTTATATGCTCCTCGTAAGTCGATCTTCGTGAAGAACCTTGCACCATTGATCCATTCTAAAAGACTTGAGATAAGGGGAAGAGCATACCTATTCCTGATTGTAACCTTATTCAGGCCACGGTAATCTACAACAAGACAAAGCGATCCATCCTTTTTCTTGACAAAGAAAATGGGCGCGCCGGGTGGAGATTTCGAATGTCGGATGAAACCATTTTCCAAATTCTCCTCTATATAGGCCCGAAGGACTTCCAGCTCGGTTGGTGACAAATTGTAGATCGGTCCCCATGGCGGCTCTTTTCCCGGTTGTAAATCGATGGGGCAATCGTACGGTCGATGATGAGGAAGTGTGTTGGCTTGTACTTTATCGAACACATCGGCGTAATGACGATACTTCTCGGGAAGTTGAACGGTGGATCCTTCTTTAGTGGTGCTGGAGGGGTTTACTGATATTGCAAAGAGGAACATTTCCTCCTTGTGCCCTTCTTTACGCAACTGACGTAGAGAAATGGTTGCCATCTTCTGAGTTGACCCTTGGGTTTGTCGACACCGGATTTCTCTTGTTCTCCAATGTATGTCTGGTTTATGTAAGTCGAACCACGGAAATCCTAAAACTATGGGATGTTCTAGGATACTAATAATATTAAATGATATTACACATGCTAAGTTATCTAGGACAATATTAATGGGCTCTGACACTTCTATGATATTTCCGGAAGCAATGGGACGTCCATCAATGACTACTACAGAGGCTGGACACTGGAGTTTTCTTAGGGATATATTATGAGCTTGAGCAAATTTCTTATCCATAAAGCAAGAGTTAGCTCTAGAATCTAGGAGTGCTAGGACATGTACTAGAGGGGTACTTTTAGTACTAACTATTACTTGGGCTACGAACACATCACTAACTTGCTTAGAGGGAATGGAACCACTAATGGGCTGCACAGATCTAGGGCTATCCAACCAAACGGCTCCTATTTTGGTTGGACTTAGTCGTTTAACTCTTCTTCTAACTGACTAAGGACATCAAATCTGTTTGCAAGATCTAGGCTATTAGTACTATTAGGACTATCAGATATCCCTACTGAAATAGGCTCGGGTTTAGTACAATTAGAACTAGCGACTATTTGGTTTACCTGTCTTCTTGGCCTATGGGGGCAGTTTATTGCAATATGTCTTGGTCCACCGCAGTAAAGACATAGTCGATTTGTACGGCGTCGCTGCTTTTCTTCTTCGGATAATGGCCCTCGACAACGTGTAGTGTCAATCTCCATCGGAGTCGGAGTATTCGCTGGAGGCGCATTATATGACTCCCTCGGAAAAGGTCTTTCTACCACTGAGGCGTAGGTGAGCTCTGATCGTGCCCTCGGCATCTGTAGTTGTCGTTCCGAACGTCGCTCAAAGAGGCGGTTGTCACATCTCACCGTGCGACTGATTGCTTCTGTTAAGGACTTTGGCTCTTCGGGGAAGGTCAAGAGTAAATCCTTGACGTCGTTGCGTAAACCATAACAGAATTGCTCCATCAACGCTTGATCATCCCAAGGGATATCAGCGGCGAGTAGGCGAAAATCTGCAGCATATGCGGAGGCTGGACGGTCACCTTGGTGTAATCGCCGAATTTTGTTGATTGCGGTCTTGATGCTGTCAGTATCTCCGAAACATGCTTTAAACTCACCTAGAAACTCTTCAAAATTGTTGAGTAACGGGGATTCCTTTTCTAATAGTGGAGCGAACCATGCCAACGTTGAGCCACTTAACAAAGTGCCTACTAAACCCACTCGTGATGCATCGGTGGGATACCGAGAAGGATGCATTTGAATAACTAATCGTACCTGGTTAAGGAACCCTCTAAACTGCGATCGCGTTCCATCGAACTTTGTGGGAAGGCCAATCTTGGGTTCTTTATGAATCCCTTGTGTTCCGGGCCCTTGTTGTTGCATCGCTACGATGGTTGCTTCGAGTTGTTGCACGCGTAACGCAAGTTCCCCATGTTGTTGTTGCGTTTGCTGCTTTTCTAAGGAGATTTGTTGAAGATCCCCCAGCAACCGTTGGTTTTCTTGTTCCAAAGCATGGAACTTCTCTTTCAAGCATTGAAATTCCGAGAAAACAGATTGATATTCTTCAGCGCTAACAATGGCCATGGGATGAAAGAAAAGAGGAATAAGAGATTAGTAGGAAATGAGAGAGACAGAAGGTAGGAAAATCGGTTCAAACTGTCAGGAACAGTACTAAGACAGAGAAGGAATTAGTACTAAAAGAAGTATTAGTACTAAGAGAGGTGAAGAACTCTCGAGAGAAGGAAAGAGTGAGTGAGAGGGAGGGAGAGGGAGATCGAGAGAGAGAGAGAGAGAGAGAGAGAGAGAGTGATGATAAGAAAATATATATATTATGTGAAGAAAATGTACAATAGCTAGGAGGCTTAAGACTGGCGTTGAACCGATTTGGTTCGAAATAATGCCTTGTGCCTTCTTTTATAGTGTTCTAAGAAATACTCCTGAAGTTTCTAGAATGTTCCAGAGAAATCTGGAATATACATCAATAAAACATAAATGAAAACAATATTCTATATATGTATTACAATGTATAGTCTAATGGTCAAGAGCTCGACCCATGTAGTATAAGGTCATGGGTTCGAGTCTTGCCATATCATGACACCTACTTGCTTCTATTGCGGCAAGCAGGGACACTTCCAAAAGAACTGTCGGTATTTCCGAATAGACAAGGAAACCGACGGTACCGATTCGAAGCGGACACCGGACCGGACCGGAAGGGAACGGCGCGGCAATCGCGGCAAGTGAAGAAGAGTTGATGCTCATCACCGAGGAGAGTGAGCTAAACCTTGTCGGCGACGAGATGACCTGGGTGGTCGAATCCGGAGCGTCGTTCCACCTTACCCCGGACCGGTTTAGGGTGTGTCCGGATGGGGAATGAAGGTACATGCCGAATTGTCGGCATAGGAGATGTGTGATTGACAACACCAACCGGATGCAAGCTACTGCTGAAGGATGTCTGACACGTTCCGAAGGTTCGACTGAACTTGATATCAGCCGGTCAACTAGATGATGAAGGCTACACGGGTAGCATCCAGAATGGTGTTATGAAGTTCAGCAAAGGGAGCCTGATTGTGGCTCGAGCCCGGAAGGTAAACACGTTGTACTTGATGAATGCCCGGTTATGTCCGAAAGAAGTGAACATGGCATCCGACACTACCGGTGAGCTGTGGCACAAAAGGTTGTGTCACATGAGCGAGAAGGGGATGAAGAGGCTTGCAGACGAAAACCTCATTCCAGTGAAGAACATGCACTTGGAGAAGTGCACTGATTGTCTGGCCGGTAAGCAAAACCGGACCTCCTTCCGACCAAGGCCACCGATGAGACGTAATGCACCACTGGAGTTGGTGCATACTGATGTGTGTCAAGTGGACACGAAGTCACATGCAGGATCGCAGTACTTCGTGACGTTCATAGATGACCACAGCCGGAAGCTGTGGGCCACACCGTTGAAGACGAAGGATCAGGTGTTATCCGTCTTCAAAGAGCTCCACGTGAGAGTGGAAAGAGAAAACGGCCGGAAGCTGAAGGCGGTTTGAGCAGACAACGGAGGTGAATATCGGGGGCAGTTCGAGGAGTACTGTCGCTCGAAGGGAATCCGGCTCGAATTTACCATGCCGAAGACGCCGGAACTAAACGGGCTGGCCGAGAGGATGAACCAGACCATAATGGAGAGGGTCCGGAGTATGCTGGCGCATGCAAAATTACCCAAGAAGTTTTGGGCTGAGGCACTGTCGACGGCGACATATGTGATAAACAGATCACCCTCACTACCCTTGGACGGAGACACGCCGCAAAGAGTATGGACTGGTAAGGAAGTGTCCTACCGGCAACTGAAGGTGTTCAGGTGTCTCATGTACGTGCATGTTGCTAAGGACGGGAGAGGAAAGTTAGATCCAAAGACCCGGCCATGCATATGACGGGAACCCAACGTTCCTTATGCGCAACGCTCGGCCACAACCGAGATTCTTTTCATACACAGAAAACAGGAAACGAAACACAGGACACAAAGGAGAGAAAGATATACGCACACTACACATGAGGTTTACGTGGAAAAACCCCAAACTAGGGGAAAAAACCACGGCAGCCCACAGGCTACAAACTGTCACTATGTATGAATGTACAAAACAGTGAGTTCACGAAGGCAACGACCTCGGACTCACGATCTTCGCCACAGGCGGTGGTTACAATAGAGGCAACGACCTCGTCTCTCTCTCTCTCTCTCTATACAGTTACGCACTCTCTCTTCTTCTTGCACCAACAAGGAAGAATGACAACAACAGTTACTAAAAGTTTGCCCTAAGTCATATTTATACTAATATGACTTTTCGGCTATTTACAAATATAGCCACGATGGGCTCTCATAAACATATTTATGAATATGTCTCTTCCTCCGGTTCATACCGGGTCTGCACCATCCGGCTCTCCGTAGCCGAGTACTCCTCATCCGGTTCGTACCGGGCCTGCACCATCCGGCTCTCCGTAGTCGGGTACTCCTCATCCGGTTCGTACCGGGCCTGCACCATCCGGGTCTCCGTAGCCGGGTACTCCTCATATGGTTTCTTCTCCCTTCCCATCCGGAGGGACCTGTCTCTCAACAGCATATTCCTTGGTTACGGCGACGATGAGTTCGGCTACCGAGTGTGGGACCCGGTCGACAAGAAGGTATTCCGGAGTCGAGATATTATCTTCATGGAGGACAAGACACTCGCCGACTGGGAGTCGGAGAAGAAGATAATGAACTTTGAGTCAACTGGTAAGGATCGATTCTACGATGATCAGACCCAACCGGCAAGAGACCGGTTAGCACTCGGGGAACCAGCCGATTACGGTGAGGATATCAAACCGGCTGAAGAAGAAGTAGAGGAAGTTGTAACCGAAACCAGCCAAGACCCCGAATCGGATTCAGATGAAGAGCAAATGGAGGAGCCGGTTACCGAAGCCCAAAGACGGAGATATCCTCTCAGAGAGAGAAGGGCCCCCCGGAGATTTCGGGATGCAGAGCATGTGCTGCTGACCGATGAGGAGGAGCCAGAAAGCTTCGAGGAAGCTAAAAGTGACGCCCACAACCGCAAATGGTTAACTGCCATGCATGATGAGATGGATTCCCTGCATGAGAACCATACGTACGAATTGGTGGAGTTGCCGAAAGGAAAGTGGGCATTCCAAAACAAGTGGGTGTACAAGTTGAAACTGAGAGATGCCGGCAACCCCCCGAGATACAAAGCCGGGATCGTGGTGAAGGGGTTCCAGCAAAAGAAGGGCGTGGACTTCGACGAGATATTTGCCCCGGTAATAAAGATGACCTCCATCCGGACGGTGCTGAGTATAGCGGCAAGCATGGACCTCGAGGTAGAGCAGCTGGATGTGAAGACGGCATTCCTTCACGGTGACCTCGAAGAGGAGATTTACATGCAGCAACCGGAAGGTTTCGTGAAGAAAGGGAAGGAGCACCTGGTTTGCCGGTTGAAGAAGAGCCTCTACGGGTTGAAGCAGGCCCCCCGACAATGGTACCGCAAGTTCGACTCCTTCATGACCGATCAAGGGTACCACAAGATGCAGGCCGATCACTGCGTGTTTGTGAAGAAGTTCGAAGGAGGCGACTTCCTGATACTCCTTCTGTACGTGGACGACATGTTGATCATCGAACGGGACCAAGCCAAAATACGGATGCTAAAGAAGGCTCTCAATCGAACCTTCGCAGTGAAAGACTGGGGATGCATATCATCCGGAACCGGCCAACGAAGTAGTTGTGGCTGTCATAGGAGAAATACGTGACAAAGGTGCTTCAACGGTTCAACATGTTAGAAGCGAAACCGGTCGGATCGACACTCCCGGAAAACTGCAAATTATCCGGTAAGCAAAGCCCGAAGACGAAAACAGAGAAGGTTGATATGATGAAGGCTCCATACGCCTCTGCCGTCAGGAGCTTAATGTACGCAATGGTGTGTACCCGACCGGATATAGGATACGCAGTCGGAGTGGTGAGCCGGTTTATGAGCAATCCCGGCAAGGAGCATTGGAATGCGGTCAAGTGGATACTCCGATACTTGAAGGGCACTTAGAACATGTGTCTCCGATTCGGCTCCGGTAAACCTCAACTTGACGGTTTTACCGATTCGGACATGTCAGCTGATGTGGATACCAGCCACTCTACATCCAGGTATGTAATGACATATGCAGGGGGAGCCGTTTCGTGGCAGTCGAGGCTGCAGAAGACGGTTGCGTTGTCAACCACGGAGGTGGAGTACATGGCGGCTGTGGAAGCCGGCAAGGAAATACTATGGATGAAGGACTTCATCGGAGAGCTCGGTATCCGGCAAGATGAATACCGGCTCTATTGCGACAGTCAAAGTGTCATCCACCTTGCTAAGAATGCGGCCTACCATTCCCGGAGGAAGCATATCCAGCGAAGGTATCACTGGATCCGGGAAAGAGTAGATGACCAGGAGTTCGCGCTGATGAAGATCCACACGGTCGAGAACGGGTCAGATATGTTGACCAAAGTACTGGTACCCGACAAGTTGGATACATGTCGGAAGCGGATCGGACTGGTAAGACATCCCATGCCAGAGTGAAGGGGGAGTTTGTTAGGAGACAGGTCCCTCCGGATGGGAAGTGAGAAGAACCGGATGAGGAGGACCCGGCTACGGAAGACCCGGTGAGAACCGGATGTGGTGTACCCAGCAAGCGCCAGATGACGAGTACCCGGCTACGGAGGACCCGGTGAGAACCGGATGAAGCGTGCCCGGCAAGCGTCGGATGATGCAGGCCCGGTGAGGAGTGCTCACCAGATGAAGGGACATATTCGTAAATATGTTTCTGAGAGTCCATCGGGGCTATATTTGTAAATAGCCGAAAAGTCATATTAATATAAATATGACTTAGGGCAAACTCAGAGACTGTGAAGTTGTCATTCTTGTTGGTGCAAGAAGAGAGAGCGCGTAACAGTGTACAGAGAGAAAGAGAAAGAGGCCGTTGCCTCTGTTGTAACCGCCGCCTGTGGCGAAGATCGTGAGCACGAGGTCGTTGCCTCCGTGAGCTCACTGTTGTAATCATTGTGATATAGTGATAGTTTGGAGTCTATGGACTCCCGTGGTTTTTCCCTCTCAGGGTTTTCCACGTTAAACATCATGTGTACTCTTCTCTCCTTTGTGTCGTGCATTTCATTTCCCGTTTTCTGTGTATGA
Organism: Azolla caroliniana; assembly: GCF_043228905.1. Classification (NCBI taxonomy): domain Eukaryota; kingdom Viridiplantae; phylum Streptophyta; class Polypodiopsida; order Salviniales; family Salviniaceae; genus Azolla; species Azolla caroliniana. The sequence goes on from NW_028230437.1 coordinate 240,706, forward strand.
TTCTAAACTCAGTTGTGGCCGAGCGTTGCACATAGAGAGCGTGCAGTTCCTGTCAATGTTGGACAAAAGGGAAAGCTGATGAACATATTACATGTTTCGGCTATCACAAAGAACCTGCTATCGGTCGGACAAATAGTCGATCAGGGGATGCAGGTGCGGTTTACGCACCTCGGGTGCTTCATCAAGGAAGAAGGCTGGATAATTGTGCAAGGGCGCAAAGAAGGGAGGATGTTCATCCTCAACACAAATGACGTCAGCACCACCACGTTTGCCAAGGACAGAAGATTGAATCGGACATCGATCTCTGGCATAAGCGGATCGGCCACGTCAACTACTGGAGGCTTCAGGACCTGCAATCGAAATAGGTTGTGTTCGGTTTGCCGAAATTCAATAGCCAGAAGGCCCAAATTTGTGAAGCCTGCCAACTCGGGGAGCAACACCAGCTTCTATTCCCCACCGAACGAAACCAAAGCTGTAACAAGCTTGACTTAATCCATTTGGATATATGGGTACCGGCACACAAGAGTCGATATTTCGTCTCCTTCATTGATGACTACAACCGGCACACGTGGATCAACCTCATCGAGAAGAAAAGCGAAGTCTTCGACTATTTCTGGAACCTTCAAAGCTTAGTCGAAAGTGAAACGGGGAGGAAGATCAAGTGCATGCAGTCAGATGGCAGAAAGGAATACTTTTCCGGCAAATGCAACTGTTATCTGCAACATGATAGAATTCGGAGAGAACTCAGCTATCGATACACACCGGAACAAAATGGTGTGGCCGAGAGAAAGAACTGGTTGATTGTCGACGCGGCAAGGGCAATGCTGGAGGAAAAGAGCACGCCCAAATTCTACTGGGTTCAAGCGATCCGGACGGTCGTCTACATCCAAAACCGGATCGGAGACAAGGAGTCTGCACACGAGCTATATTTCGGGCGCAAGACGAATTTGAGGCACCTTCGGATATTCGGTAGCATAGCATATGTGCATGTACCGGATGAGAAGTGGAGGAAGTTGGATCCGAAGTCGGAGAAGTGCATCTTAGTCGGTTACTCGCATGAGTAGAATCGGCATCAGGGTACTTTCTACCGACTCCAACTTCCGACTCCGACCCGATTCTTGAAGATTAGGCTAGTGAGCCCGAAGAGGTCCAGGTAGAAAATGAAGATTTTGGTACTCTAGATGAGAGTTTGATCTCATTTCGGCTAAGTGGGCTGAATGAGCGGCTAAGTCAAGATGACCAGTCTGATGAAGAACCGCGCAAGTAGTGGAGACTCTGTCGTGCATACATGACTAAGGTGGCGGAAGTGCGTGAGCCGGAGAGCTACACAGAAGCAGCAAAAGACGCAAATTGGCATGCTGCTATGGAGGAAGAAATGTGGGCACTTGATGCCAATGACACATGGAACCTGGTTGACCCTCCCCGATAATGTAAACCGATCGGATGTAAGTGGGTATATAAGGTGAAGTACAATGTCGACGGTTCGGTCAATCGGTACAAGGCCCTATTAGTGGCAAAGGGATATGCGCAAACCCACGGAATCGACTACGACGAGACCTTCGCTCCGGTAGTGAAGATGACGACATTTCATGTGGTACTAGTTGTTGCTACGGCAAGGGGATGGCATCTTCACCAAATGGACGTGAAGAATGTGTTTCTTCAAGGTGACCTTGAAGAACGGGTCTATATGATCCAAACCCCTGGATTCCAATCGGAGATGAACAAGTCGGTAGTATGCCGACTCAAGAAGTCGTTTTACGATCTAAAGCAAGCCCCCCGAGCTTGGAATGCGAAGATCATGCACTGGTTGCGTAATATGGGGTTTGCGGCCTCAAAGTCCGACTCTTGCTTGTTCATCCGGAACGGTCCGGAACGGTCCAGTGTGCATCCTGCTATATGTAGATGATTTAGTCATCACCGGACCGTGTGAAGTTCCAGATGTCGGACGCATTTGAGATGAAGCACCTAGGGGACCTTCATTATTTCCCTGGGATCGAGGTGATCCGGACCCCCGACGGCATATTGCTCTCACAACGTCATTATGTGTTGAATATGTTGTACAAGTTCAGCATGACGGAATGCAGACTGATCTCTACACCCCTAGATGGGAACCTGAAGCTACATCCCAACTCCGGACCGGTCTGCGATGAGAAACAGTTCCGACAAATTGTCGGGAGCCTTATATACCTGGCGATCACCCAACCCGACATTAGTTATCCAGTCGGGGTGATCAACCAATTCATGCAGAAGTCGGCCGTTGATCACCTTCAGTGCGCACACCAGATACTCTGATATGTTAGTGACGCGAAGGACCAGGGACTGTTATACCGACACGGTATAACTGAAGAGCTAGTCGGATACACCGATTCTAACTGGGCCGGTGATGCATCGGATCGTCGATCCACCTCCGGTTACATGTTTTCTCTAGGTAGCGCGGTTGTTGCGTGGAGCAGCAAAAAGCAACCGACAGTGGCTTTGTCGAGCATTGAGGTTGAGTACCGGAGCGCTACCAATGCCACCTGTGAAGCCATTTGGCTTCGACGACTGCTGCATGACCTCCGGATCGAGGTCCTGACCCCGATCCTGATCTATTGTGACAACATGAGCAGCATTCAGCTCGCCAAGAACCATGTATTCCATGCTCAGACAAAGCACATAGAAGTGCATTATCACTTCATGCGTAAGCGGGTCCTGAGCGGTGAAGTTGAACTTCGACATGTTCAGACGGATCAGCAAATTGCAGATATCTTCACCAAACCGCTTGGATTGGACAAGTTGCAACACTTCACTGAAATGCTCCGTGTTCAGCATCTCGACGTGCCGCACTTGAGGGGGAGAATAGGAACGGGAACGGATGGCACCAAACAAGGAACCAGAGAGGAAGAAAGAACAAAGGGGGGAGATAAGCAGAAAAAGGAAGCCGAGTCGACCGAAGGAGTCGGCATCCGAACAAGTCGAAGCAACAGCAGCGGTGGTAGAGTCAAGAAGGACAAAACCGACCGGAAGAAGGCCAAGACCCGGACGTGGTCTGATGTGGTGAAGGGGCTAAAAACGGAAGACGAGTTGGAGACTACCAACTCAAACAAGAGTTGGAACGAATCGGAGGCAGCCCGATTTGGTTCAACAGATGGATTCGGAAGAGCCAGATCTACTAAAGGCCAAGCGGACACGAACGCAACGGAAGTTGACGCCAACACGGAGGAGCCGACGGGTCGACAAGCACCGGAGTCGTAGCAGCGAGGGAGCTGAAATGGGCCTATTGAGCAAACAAGCCGACCGAGAAGGTCGAGGTGCGCGAAACCGGGCAAGTCGCAGGAAGCAAAACCGAACCGGGTGAGGAGCGTGAGCAAGGCAGGAGGACACCAGAAGGAGTTGGACGGAAGAACTGGCTACCACAGAAACTGATACCACGATCCGACCTCAAGTTGAGCTTGAGGGGGAGTGTTGAGCGAGCAAGCTCAGATATCAGGATGGCCCCAGCATTACGGCATATCTGAGCGCCTTCCAGGGACTGATCAACCAAACCATCTCGTTGGAAGTATCTCTAGCCGACGAGGTATTAGCATTACTATTGTTGGGATCCCTTCTGGGCAGATGGGATATTCTCGTTGTCACATTGGGCAACGCCGGACCGAAAGGGAAGCACTTATCCCTAGCAAAGGTGAATTACATTGGTTTCACATTTGGGTACACACGCATGTGTATGTTTGGGCTTCAAAGTCGATGTTTAAAGCAATTGTATCACTTCTTGTTTGAATGGCTTTTGGGGTTTAATTTTCTTGCTTTTTGAAACTTAGTTATTAGCATCACTTTCATTACACTAGCATACATCACAAGTGAATGGACTCAATAAATTGTAGTACCCGTTGGGTGAAAAAGTTGAAGGAAAAAAAGAAAAAAATATTGTAATCCTAAAGGATGTGAAAGTGCAGTGAAAGGCAAAGAATGGAGTGGAATGCAAGGTAAGGAAAGGCACAAAAAACGGATATAAAAGGCTCTTATACTTTTATAATAAGTAAGATTAACTATATACTTTTCCATCTTCATCAAGTTGGCCTTTTTCTTTATTGAAATCATGGGTGGAGCACATTACCACAAACATTCTATTATGATGCGTATGAACAAGAAGAAGACGATGAAGAACATTAAAACATTGTTAATGAAAAAGTATCATCATCATCACCCCCTTGGGCATTATGAGCCTTAGAGACATATTTATGTAAATGGAGTACATTTTCATCATGGTCATCGCCGCTTATCACATTCCCCAAGTTGTAGCAATATTATTGATATGAATTATATAATAAATGGCCTTGTGAGTCCATGAACTACGATACTTTAAAGAGACCATGAAAAAAGGTTCCTCGTTGTCGTCATCCTCACCCTCATCATCATCATCAACAACCCCACCATTATCGTAATGATCATGTACAAGCATTCTCATATGTGGAAGCGTGAAAGTCGGGATCGCAGTCCATCACTAGTACCTCCCAATGCTTCAATCATATCATATGATGATATATTGACAAAGCAATTTCCACAACATGGTATTATAAACATTGGAGCAACTTGCCATCATCATGGACATTGCAACCAAAAGCTTTCTCAAGTATGCTCATCTATAAGTTAAGTGCGTGATATGGTCTTACCACACCTCACGGGAGGATAACATCAATGTTGAAAATTATAAAAATCTGTCAACACCACCACCTAACAATAATATTGTTGGATCAACCTCTCCTTGTGGCATCTATCCTCTCAATGATGTCCGAGGTCTTTCTTATACCCCACCTACTTCCAACGTTGGCATGGCCCCATTTGGTCGTGCTATGAACCTAATTGATATCATTGGCCCTTCACATGCCCCCTACCTACAACTAATTATGTTGACAATTTAATCATATTTCTAAATTAGAAAGCTAATGAGATATACATAACGTCTCATAAAAGATAAACTATTGTTGGAAGAAGCCTAATTTGAAAAGTTACTTTAAAACCTATATGTTTTGGAAATTTGGATACCAAAGGTTTGTCAGTCTAAAAGGCACTCATGCATTCAAGACAGTTATTACTTTCTTAAGGCTATAAATTTGGAAAGCTATCTAAATCCTAATTTTCCGGAAATTGCCACATTGTCTAGAATGTCTATGAAGGCAATGTAGCAATATATTTTTCATATTAATAAACTAGTGCTGGTAAGCCCAAATATCGCAATTGCATTGGCACGAAAGTAGCTGTACGGCAAAGTTTCCACTGAGCCAAATTTGGTGGGAACCACAACCGAAATAAATGTATTATTCGTTTAATTTCTGTGAGATGTTCTACCCCTTGCATATGTCTATATCATAGACATTACAGCAAATTTGTCTTTCCTCTAGAGTCCTAGGTCAACAGTTTATGGTTAAGGTGCAAAATTTAGATCAATGTGTTTAAAAAACAGAATGTCCTGATGGTTTGAATTTCAGCCATTCCTGCTTAATGCTTCCCGAAGACAAAGAGTGTATATCTTGAGAAGCGAAAACAAGCTCCTGTGTGCAGCTAAAATTAATTAGGAATACTTGCACAATCCAAATGACAAAACACTTCCACGAGTTTCATAATTTACAAACTTGGACTATGATTGAAACAATGGTTATATTTCACTAACGAGGCAGTATGCGTAATCATATTTTAATGGAGTCAATTAAGAAGCTAAATATGTGACCATCAACTCTACTTCTGTACAAGTCATAACCTGGGTGTCAAATGAATTTTCAGTCTTTTGGGAGGAGATTATGAAACGACAAAGGGCAAAGCAATGACTTTGACCTCTTTGTTTAATTAATAATGAAATAGAGCAAATGTAAACATCGTGGGCAGCTCACACCGAAAAACAGAGAACTCTGAATAAAAGGGCTCTTGCAGTAACTCATCTAGCTCCCTATGTAGAACACTGATCTCTTAGAGCAGGGAAAAGACATAGATACATATTAAGCTGGTAGCTCCTACATAGTCCATGATTTACAGATGCATTTATTTCCAAGATGGAGATTACCCTTAAGTTATTTATCAAGATGGAACATACAAAGTGCTCATTTCCCATTCATTGTAGAGCAAGTTTTACATGCACCCTAATCATAGCTCTGGCCCTCCATCATACCTATGGAAAGAATCGTGCTGGCCACACCTCGTTTCTACGGGCACTATCTTGAAGTTGACTCGACAACAGCATAGCATTCCAAACAGAATGCTCTATCATATCGTTCCTGGAAGCTGAAAGGAAGAGTTGTATGACTTAGAATAAAGAGCAGACATGCATCAATCAAACTTTTGCAACATCTTACTCTAGTATAGAACACACTGAGCAGAAGTCCTCATCACATCTTGCACACTGCCTGCAACACATTGAACATGCCTTCCTCCTATTTATCAATACAGAAGTAAACTCCATTAGAGCATGTGGCATGCATCCATGATTACTTATGTGTTTATGCATGTGTTCTCTGCTATTACCTTTAACGATCTTAATCTCATAACATGATTAGAAACAAATCCACGAAGCAAGCTAAGGAGTAACAAATGGACCACCATAAAATGGATGAGAAAGATAATGAATTGGCTAATTTTTCAAGTAAAGACGCCTAAGTAGAATTTTAAAAAAAGGAATCAGATTTAAAAACGTCTAAGATATAGAGTGCTAGATGTGAATCATCTTCATTCTAATTTAGGATAAATTGCTTACAACATTACATCAAACACTCAAGCAAGTCACTAGAACAACATTGCTTCTATTGAATTGAGCACTCCATGCTAATGGAACAGACATCAGTTTTACTTAGAACAAAGAGAGGTATCAGGAAACTAAACCCTGCTTCCTCAAACTAATGCCATGTGCTTGAGGTATCAGGAATGCAACAATTTCACTTTATTATATTGGTTTGGCACTCTGGAAACTGAAATTCACAGTGGAGTGAAAATGCATTTCCTCAAACAATAGAAACTTAGTAGCACTTCTGTGAAGATTTTGGTAAAAAATCACGGATCATACTTATCATAAATCTGTTCACTCTATCTCATTGAAACACAAAAGTTATGTCTGATGTTAAGATAACAACCTTTCACACATACTAAAGAGGCATATATATGTTTGGAAACATACAGGGTACATTTACTCTAGTAAGTTATGTATGACATGAAGAAAACCAAGTTTCGTTGAACTTTAGAAAAGAATTTCTACAACCAAGTTTCGTTTCCAACCAATTGCTGGAGGCTAAAGTCACTTCTGTCATATATGAAGGCAATGTTTTCATATTTTTTCTTAGCACATATGGCATGTTCAAGAATACATGTGCTTAAAATATTCCAAACGTGAAAGACTGCAAATAACGCGTAAAACGTGTCTTAGAAGTATGAGAGAGATACAGCCATCACCTGCAATGAAAGCACATGAGGTTGGACGGTACCGTTCCAGATGTGGAGGTGTTGGAAGCAGCTAGATCCACTGATACTATCTTTCCACTAAAGTTTGAGATGAAGAATGTCCGATTGGTGGAAGAAAGAGGCATATCTTGCCTTGCACACGAACAGCATGTGGCTTCCGATTCTAAACACTTTCCTCCTACTGCTGCTTTGTTCACTGAACGCATATTTCGGATTGTAGACTCTGTTGTAATAAAAATAATAAAAATTCCCAAGGAGAGCATTCGTTTCCAGGGACATCATCATTTAAAGAGATCGACTCAGAGTTAAAATAAGAGTTATCAGGGAAACATAACGAGAACCTTACCGTAAAGAGAGAATGCATCGTCTTTCATCAATTTGAGATCTTCCGTTCTTTCTGAGAACGCAGCCGCCGTCCTTTTGAAACCCAGCATATTCACCTGAGAGAGCAGCCAAGTTGCAGACTGTATGAGTTCCCGCCAAATAATAATGCTCGATTTCGCAGAAACAGACAGACAGAGAGAGAGAGAGAGAGAGAGAGAGAGAGAGAGAGAGACAGAGAATGTGACCAAGAAGATGAATACATATTTAGAGAAAGTGAGTTCACACTGGTGCTTTTGAAAACTAACGTAACTAGCTTTTTCCTATTTCGATTTGGGGTGGTCAGTATATGTACATAATACATAATTGTATGCGTCCTATGTTGTTAGTAGGTTACCAAGCTACTAACATCGGTACTTACCATGCACCTGATTTCGTTTTGGGTTCCGATAAGTACAATTTGCATGGAGAAATCTTCGCATCTAACCTTTGTGTGGCAATCATTCTGTCGAGACATCCACATAAGCAACTCATGTAGTTCCTTTGTGAAGGCAACGTAGTGTTTGCCATTTGAAGCATCGTGAGGAGTGGGGGCCCTTCATCTACATTAGCAACACAAATATCAAGTAGTACGCTATCGTTGACAATGGTTGTATGATGAAGAGTTGATGTGCATCGTGGAGTTCCCCTTCGTCTCTCACCATTGTTTGTAGCAAACATGGAGGTTGACACCATTCCTCCTTGGGATCCATGTTCAGTCTAGGGTTCACATCGTAGACAGTGGTTGTACAATAAAGAGTTGATTTGCATCGTACAGTTCCCCTTCATCTCACACCATTGTTTGTAGCAAATATGGACACTGACACCGTACCTCATCAGGATCCATGTTTAGCCTAAGGTTCCGCCCAATCCTAGGCTCCATGTTTAGTCTAGGGTTCACACTAATTTCACCTTCCCCTTTGTGTCCAATCCACTATACACACTAAAATACTTTGGAGGGAGCGGACTTTATGTTCCTAAAACACCCCTCACATTCAACAAAAAACTATAAATTCCTAGAATCAAAACCCCTCTCCATATGCCAAACTAAAATACCTACATACACAAACAAGATCTAGGGTTTTGTGTTAATTGTCTTCATCGCGTTGACAAAGTCGGGTATTCATTCATCACTTTGGTTCGTCCCCACAAGAAAGCAAGCAACTTCTACTTTATTATCCATAGTTGCTTGTCAAGAAGACCTAGGGTTAGTTTTCCAATATGATTCAAGCTACAATTTCAAACAAGAGTTTTTCTTCATGAAGCAGTGTCACGTAAACACGTGTGCATATGCTACTGAACCGAGAAAGGTGTGAAGTTATCGAAGCGGTACTTAAAGCCTTTGTGAAACTCTTATCGTGGATGTTCTTGTTAATCCCCCCCTATTGTGTAATTCAAAAGGCACCATGGAAACTAACATGCACATGCACAAATGAAGATGACCTCCATCCGAACGGTGCTGAGCATAGCGGCAAGCATGGACCTCGAGGTAGAACAGATGGACGTGAAGACGGCATTCCTTCACGGTGACCTCGAAGAAGAGATCTACATGCAGCAACCGGAAGGATTCGAGAAGAAAGGGAAGGAGCACCTGGTATGCCGGTTAAAGAAGAGCCTTTACGGACTGAAGCAGGCTCCCCGGCAATGGTACCGGAAGTTCGACTCCTTCATGACCGACGAAGGGTACCTCAAAACGCAGTCCGACCACTGCGTGTTTGTGAAGAAGTACGAAGGAGGAGACTTTCTAATACTCCTCCTGTATGTGGACGACATGTTGATCGTCGGACGAGACCAGGTCAAGATACGGATGCTGAAGAAGGCTCTTCACCGAACCTTCTCAATGAAGGACCTGGTTCCGGCGAGGCAAATACTAGGGATGCACATCATCCGGGACCGGAAGAAGAAGCAGTTGTGGCTGTCACAGGAGAAGTACGTGACGAAGGTGCTTCACCGGTTCAACATGTCGGAAGCAAGACCGGTCGGATCGACCCTCCCGGCAAACTGCAAGCTGTTCAGCAAGCAAAGCCCCAAGACAAAGGCTGAGAAGGAGGACATGTTGAAAGTACCATATGCCTCTGCCGTCGGGAGCTTGATGTACGCGATGGTGTGTACCCGACCGGACATAGGATATGCAGTCGGAGTGGTGAGCCGGTACATGAGCAATCCCGGCAAAGAGCATTGGAACGCGGCCAAGTGGATACTCCGATACCTGAAGGGCACGGCAAACGTGTGCCTCCGATTCGGCTCCGGTAAGCCCGAACTTGACGGTTTTACCGATTCGGATATGTCGGCTGATGCAGATACCAGTCGGTCCACATCCGGGTATGTGATGACCTATGCAGGGGGAGCCGTTTCGTGGCAGTCGAGGCTGCAGAAGACGGTTGCGTTGTCAACCACGGAGGCGGAGTACATGGCAGCTGTTGAAGCCGGCAAGGAAGTAATATGGATGAAGGACTTCATAAGAGAGCTCGGGATCCGGCAGGAGGAGTACCGACTCTACTGCAATAGTCAGAGTGCAATCCACCTTGCGAAGAACGCGGCCTATCACTCCCGGACGAAGCACATCCAGCGAAGATATCACTGGATCCGGGAAAGGATAGAAGACAAGGAGTTCGTGCTGACAAAGATCCACACGGACGAGAACGGGTCGGATATGCTGACCAAGGTCCTCACACCCGACAAGCTGGAAGCATGCCGGAAGAGGATCGGATTGGAAAGACATCCCATGCCGAAGTGAAGGGGGAGTTTGTTGGGATTACGATCCCTTCGGATGGGATGGTCGGATGTCGGAGATGAATGCCGACGAGCCCGGTTTCGGTTTCGGAACCGGATGATGAAGACCCCGGCTTCGGAGCCGGATGACGAATGTACCCGGAGAGAGATCCGGATGCGGGGACATATCCGTGAATATGTTTGCTAAGGGCCCTTGAGGCTATAGTTGTAAATAGCCCCAAAGTCATATATGTATAAATATGACTTAGGGCAAACAGTTTTATTGCTGCTGATCATTTTTCTGTTTTTCCACTCAAGAGGAGTGAAGAGGGAGCAACCGTGAGAGAGAGAGAGAGAGATAGAGCGTGAGAGAGGAAGAGGACGACGCCTCTGTGTATTTCCGCCGCCTGTGGCGAGGACAGCGAGCTCAAGGTCGTCGCCTTGCAGCTCGCCATTGTATACTTCTCTTTGTATAGTGTTGGTTTGGAGTCTTGTACTCCCGTGGTTTTTCCCGTCTAGGGTTTTCCACGTTAATCCCTGTGTATTCGTGTGTTTCTCTCTGTGGTTCCTATTTTCTGCTGCATTGATTCGCGCTTACTCGGTTGTGGCCGAGTGGTGAAGGTGAATCGAAGCGTCGATTCCCAACAAACTGGTATCAGAGCGAGCTGCTGCAGAAAATGGAAGGCGGCGGCAGCGGGCAGCCGGGGATGATGGTGGTGAATGCGCAGAATTACGCCGACTGGAAGATCAAGATGGAGGATCTTCTGATTGTTCGGGACCTGTACGAACCGATTGACAGGTCGGAAATACCGAAGGGGGTACTTGAGTCGGAATGGAGGCTTCTGAACCGGAAAGCCGTTGCAACCATTCAGCAATACGTCGATGTGAGCGTTCTACAACATGTGGCGAACGACATCAACGCATATGAGATGTGGCGGAAGCTGTCGGGCCTCTACGAGAGGAAGAATGCGTTGAACCGGACCTCCCTGATGAGGAAGATAGTGAACCTCAAGTACCGGGACGGCGAGAGTATGGTGGAACACGTAAGCACGTTCATGGGATTCGTGAACCAGCTTGCAGCGATCAAGTTCCCGCTGGAGGATGCAATGCAAGCCATCATTCTGATGTGTACATTGCCGGAAAGCTGGGAGAACTTGGTGGTGACTCTCAGCACCTCCTGCACCGAAGATAACTTGTCCTTACAAATGGTAAAGACAAGTATTTTGAACGAAGAAGCGCGTCGGAGAGATAAAGAACCGGCCTCCGACTCGAAGGCGCTGCTTACCGAATCGGATCGGGGAAGACAATGGAACCGGAGTCCGCAAAGACGGGAGAAGTCGGGGACCTGGTCGCAGTCAAGAGGAAGGCCCACATGCTTCCACTGTGGGAAGCCGGGGCACTTCCGAAAGAATTGTCGGCATTACCGAAAAGACAACGGAGCCGACGACACCGATTCGAAGAAGTCATCGGAGAGAAACGGTGCATACCGGGGAGCCACGGACCGGAGAGGTTCGGATCGGCGAGGGCAGGACCGGAAAGGAACAACGGCACTCGCGGCAAGTGAGGAAGAAATCATGCTCATCACCGAAGAAGGTGAACTAAACATTGCCGGCGATGAGACGACCTGGGTGGTCGATTCCGGAGCATCGTTCCACCTGACCCCGGAGAGAAGATACTTCTCATCCTACACAGCCGGTGAGCATGGCTGTGTTCGGATGGGAAATGAAGGTACGTGCCGGATTGCCGGCATAGGAGACGTGTGGTTGACAACCCCGACCAGATGCAAAATGCTGCTGAAGGATGTCCGACACGTTCCGGAGGTTCGATTGAACCTGATTTCGGCCGGGAGGCTAGACGATGAAGGCTACACAGGTAGCATCCGGAACGGCGTAATGAAGTTCAGCAAGGGGAGCCTGATAGTGGCTCGGGCCCGGAAAGTCAACACACTGTACCTTATGAATGCCCGGTTGTGTCCGGAAGAGTTGAACGTGGCAGCCGACACTGCCGGTGAGCTGTGGCACAAGAGACTGTGCCACATGAGTGAGAAGGGGATGAAGAGGCTTGCAGAAGACAACCTCATTCCAGTGAAGCATGTGCACCTGGAGAAGTGCACCGATTGCCTGGCCGGTAAGCAGAACCGAGCCTCCTTCCACTCAAGGCCACCGACGAGACGTAGTGCACCATTGGAGTTGGTGCACACTGATGTGTGTCAAGTGGAAACGAAGTCACATGGCGGAGCCCAGTACTTCGTGACATTCATTGATGACCACAGCCGGAAGCTGTGGACGGCACCGTTGAAGACAAAGGACCAAGTGTTGACCGTCTTCAAAGAACTCCACGCAAGAGTGGAAAGGGAATCCGGCAAGAAGCTGAAAGCGATACGAGCGGATAACGGAGGGGAATACCGGGGGCAGTTCCAGGAGTACTGTCGCTCGAAGGGAATCCGGCTCGAGTTTACTGTGCCGAAGACGCCGGAACTGAACGGGCTGGCCGAGAGGATGAACCGGACCATAATGGAGAGGGTCCGGAGTATGCTGGCGCATGCGAAATTACCCAAGGGGTTTTGGGCTGAGGCAATGTCGACGGCGACATACGTGATAAACAGATCACCCTCAGTACCTTTGGACGGAGACACGCCGCAAAAAACTGTGGACCGGTAAGGAAGTGTCCTACCGGCATCTGAAGGTGTTCGGGTGTCTCGCATACGTGCATGTGGCAAAGGACCGGAGAGGAAAGCTAGATCCAAAGACCCGGCCATGCATATTCCTCGGTTACGGCGACGACGAGTTCGGCTACCGAGTATGGGACCCGGTCGACAAGAAGATATTCCGGAGTCGTGATATCATCTTCATGGAGAACAAGACACTCGCCGACTGGGAGTCGGAGAAGAAGATGAAGAGCTCCAAGTCGACCGGTGAGGATCAACTCTACGAGGAGTAGTCCCGACCGGCAAGGAACTGGTTAGCACTCGAGGATCCGGCCGAAGACGGTGAAGAAACAGAACCGGCCGAAGAAGATGAAAATGATACCGGAACCGGCCCCGATCCCGAAATGGATTCGGATGAAGAAGAATCGGAAGAACCGGTTACCGAAGCTCCGGAACGGAGATATCCTCTAAGAGAGAGAAGGGCCCCCCAGAGATTTCCGGAACCAGAGCACGTGCTGCTAACCGACGAGGGGGAGCCGGAGAGCTTTGAAGAAGCAAAGCATGACACCCAGAGCCGCAGGTGGTTGAGTGCCATGCAGGACGAGATGGATTCCCTGCATGAGAACCACACATATGAACTTGTGGAGTTGCCGAAAGGAAAGCGGGCACTTCGAAACAAGTGGGTGTTCAAGCTGAAACCGGGAGATGCCGGAAACCCCCCGAGATACAAAGCCAGGATCGTGGTGAAGGGGTTTCACCAGAAGAAGGGCGTCGACTTCGACGAGATATTTGCCCCGGTAGTGAAGATGACCTCCATCCGAACGGTGCTGAGCATAGCGGCAAGCATGGACCTCGAGGTAGAACAGATGGACGTGAAGACGGCATTCCTTCACGGTGACCTCGAAGAAGAGATCTACATGCAGCAACCGGAAGGATTCGAGAAGAAAGGGAAGGAGCACCTGGTATGCCGGTTAAAGAAGAGCCTTTACGGACTGAAGCAGGCTCCCCGGCAATGGTACCGGAAGTTCGACTCCTTCATGACCGACGAAGGGTACCTCAAAACGCAGTCCGACCACTGCGTGTTTGTGAAGAAGTACGAAGGAGGAGACTTTCTAATACTCCTCCTGTATGTGGACGACATGTTGATCGTCGGACGAGACCAGGTCAAGATACGGATGCTGAAGAAGGCTCTTCACCGAACCTTCTCAATGAAGGACCTGGTTCCGGCGAGGCAAATACTAGGGATGCACATCATCCGGGACCGGAAGAAGAAGCAGTTGTGGCTGTCACAGGAGAAGTACGTGACGAAGGTGCTTCACCGGTTCAACATGTCGGAAGCAAGACCGGTCGGATCGACCCTCCCGGCAAACTGCAAGCTGTTCAGCAAGCAAAGCCCCAAGACAAAGGCTGAGAAGGAGGACATGTTGAAAGTACCATATGCCTCTGCCGTCGGGAGCTTGATGTACGCGATGGTGTGTACCCGACCGGACATAGGATATGCAGTCGGAGTGGTGAGCCGGTACATGAGCAATCCCGGCAAAGAGCATTGGAACGCGGCCAAGTGGATACTCCGATACCTGAAGGGCACGGCAAACGTGTGCCTCCGATTCGGCTCCGGTAAGCCCGAACTTGACGGTTTTACCGATTCGGATATGTCGGCTGATGCAGATACCAGTCGGTCCACATCCGGGTATGTGATGACCTATGCAGGGGGAGCCGTTTCGTGGCAGTCGAGGCTGCAGAAGACGGTTGCGTTGTCAACCACGGAGGCGGAGTACATGGCAGCTGTTGAAGCCGGCAAGGAAGTAATATGGATGAAGGACTTCATAAGAGAGCTCGGGATCCGGCAGGAGGAGTACCGACTCTACTGCAATAGTCAGAGTGCAATCCACCTTGCGAAGAACGCGGCCTATCACTCCCGGACGAAGCACATCCAGCGAAGATATCACTGGATCCGGGAAAGGATAGAAGACAAGGAGTTCGTGCTGACAAAGATCCACACGGACGAGAACGGGTCGGATATGCTGACCAAGGTCCTCACACCCGACAAGCTGGAAGCATGCCGGAAGAGGATCGGATTGGAAAGACATCCCATGCCGAAGTGAAGGGGGAGTTTGTTGGGATTACGATCCCTTCGGATGGGATGGTCGGATGTCGGAGATGAATGCCGACGAGCCCGGTTTCGGTTTCGGAACCGGATGATGAAGACCCCGGCTTCGGAGCCGGATGACGAATGTACCCGGAGAGAGATCCGGATGCGGGGACATATCCGTGAATATGTTTGCTAAGGGCCCTTGAGGCTATAGTTGTAAATAGCCCCAAAGTCATATATGTATAAATATGACTTAGGGCAAACAGTTTTATTGCTGCTGATCATTTTTCTGTTTTTCCACTCAAGAGGAGTGAAGAGGGAGCAACCGTGAGAGAGAGAGAGAGATAGAGCGTGAGAGAGGAAGAGGACGACGCCTCTGTGTATTTCCGCCGCCTGTGGCGAGGACAGCGAGCTCAAGGTCGTCGCCTTGCAGCTCGCCATTGTATACTTCTCTTTGTATAGTGTTGGTTTGGAGTCTTGTACTCCCGTGGTTTTTCCCGTCTAGGGTTTTCCACGTTAATCCCTGTGTATTCGTGTGTTTCTCTCTGTGGTTCCTATTTTCTGCTGCATTGATTCGCGCTTACTCGGTTGTGGCCGAGTGGTGAAGGTGAATCGAAGCGTCGATTCCCAACATTTTCCAATATGATTCAAGCTACAATTTCAAACAAGAGTTTTTCTTCATGAAGCAGTGTCACGTAAACACGTGTGCATATGCTACTGAACCGAGAAAGGTGTGAAGTTATCGAAGCGGTACTTAAAGCCTTTGTGAAACTCTTATCGTGGATGTTCTTGTTAATCCCCCCCTATTGTGTAATTCAAAAGGCACCATGGAAACTAACATGCACATGCACAAATGAATGCGCATGTAGGCAATCGAATGGGCGTGCAGGCAAACGAGCTAGGTGCTCATGGAGACTAATTGTCACTTCACTACAACACAAAGGGGTGTTAGTGTAGCCCTCGCCCTTTTTGCTAAACTATGTCGTTAAGTGACATACCTAGAAACACATCAATGTGTGATGTGTTTATTTATTTTAAAATATAAGAAAACGGGGATTCTGAATTCCTCATTTTTCCATCATAAGACAAGCTCCCGCCATTGACAAGGAGCAGCGCAACAAGTCGACGTCGGGCAAAGTATATGGTAGAAATTAAATGAACAATACTTTTATCTCACCAAAATTGGCCTAGTGAACACTTGAGCTTACCAACACCCAACTTGAAACTTTTGTAAAATAGTTTTTATTTAAGCGTGTCTAATGTTGTTTGTGAATGCCCAACTTGACCACACTACTTGCAAGATATAACAAATGAGGGACATTTCTCTCATTGAAATACTCATTGCTCTTTGTAATACTTATCCTACTCTGAAACATTAGTCTTTAGTGTAATGTCTATAATATACTCAATGCTTATTTCCAAAACAATGCACTCTTGCACTAACAAATCTAAATCAAGAAAATTATATTGGGAACATTCACTTTCTCCCAAGTTGCATCACTTACAATTTGAGACAATCATTTAATTTTGAATTCTTAGATTTGTGTAGATCTTAAATGTTACTAAGGCATCGAGAATAAATTTTTCATGAATCAACATATTTTTTATGGCTACCTCCTCTTCCTCTTTAACGTCACTAATAAGAGTTCATGACTATAAAGAGGGGGCATCCCAAGTGTAGGGGTTGTTTTGAGCTTTTGCTTCAACGAGTCAATATGTTAGCAATGATGTTGAATGATACTCACCCAATAGTGTTGCTCATCCTCTACCCATCATAGAAAGAGACACCATTACCCTCCATTGCAAATCTTAGTTTTTTTGAGAGGGCATCCCCAAACTCTATTGATCGATATATCTTTTGGTCGATCTTGCAACTTTTGCTTACCCAACAACATTATTGACAAGGATGAGATTCCAACAACATGGGCAATTCTCCATGAGCTACAATGCACATTGCAATTCATAACTACCAAGGGTCAAACTCCCTAAATAGTCACAAATATGCATCTTCAATGAAGTCGCTCAATGTGAAGAAACCTCAATTGAAGAATGTTTAACCAACTTAGCCTAGAATACATCGTCTAGGCCCACATATTTGTGAATATATCAGCCCATTTTCTTTAGTTGTCAACTACCTTTGAATTCCTTGTAAAGCTACAGACTCCCAAACTCATTCAAGAGAGACTCCCCTCCTCGATGTGTTTGAAAGCATCACTTCACACCTAATTCCTTGTTGAGCACGAACCAACTCTCGAGGATACTTTGTTCTCTCAATTTCCTATATCGATCCTCATAATTGAACATGTCTCGCAATCTTGATGAGGTCTATGGAGCCTTTGGTATAGCGTTGGGTACATTAGGTGACCCAAGTCAGCGTGGTTGTTCACTCGTGAGTCACGAGTAGTAAGTTCAAAAGTTACTCTATCTTCCTTTCAAAAAGAATTTCAATACCAAGAAAAGAAAAAATACTCTAAAGACTTCTAACATTGCTCTATCTTCAATTGAGTGCATGAAAGCCATCATGGCAAACCCCATTCTATTTAGCCTCATGGTCTCTTGCTCTATCTTCAAATCAGTGTGTAAAAGGTTCAAATCAGTGTGTAAAAGGTTCAAGGCAAACCCCATTCTAGAAACTTTAGCCTCATGATTCCTTGCTTTACAGCTCCAAATACATAGAGTAACTATTGTGGTAATTATGAATCAGTTTACTAAGATGGCTCTCATTTGATTCCTTGCTCTAAAGCCATCTCAAGGCATAGAAGCAACAAATCTAATAATACTGATTGAGATTCAGTCACACCAACTCCTGGATAACATTGTTTTGAATTGTGGCCCCAAATCATCTAACATTTGTTGGACCAATTCCAACTTCTTGAGACCTCAACGAGTTTGCCATTAGTCGATCTCCCGCAAGTTAATGACGACCTAAATACCACATTTGTGACATCATTCACTAAGGATATCGTCAACTTTTGCCCCTTCTCTCTACCCAACAACCAAATGAGAAATTTGCATTCGTCTAATAAGGTAATCAACCCCATTATGTGTTATCCCTCTAACCAAGCCATCAAGTCTTGGAGGCACTTAGTCATTAGTCATGAAACAAAGTTGCGCATTTGCATTCTTCATATCAACTCAATCATCCTTCACTACTTATAATGGGGCAAATTCCTTTATGTTAGATTTATCATCATTATCAATCATTATCCACGTGTACAAACAATTAAAACATTTGCACCACCCCACACATATGCCTTAACTCTCTTCTACAGATGTTAAATAACATTTGACCATAGTACAAAATCTAAATTTTAAGCTTGAAAAATAAAGTACGTAGGCTGACTAAAATTTATTAGTCATACTAGGTTTTGTGGGGGTTAGACATGCTTATTCCAGTGTACATCTCTAGTTCATGATAACAGGATTCCACCCAAAGAGATTGCATTGCTTTTTGTTCACAAAGCTAAAGGCACACCCTAATATCATAATAAAACAACCGGTTGATTCCCAGACGTTAACAAATCTTTACAGAAAAGGATTACTCATCAGTCACAAGAAATGGCATTAATGGCGGAATGGCTTGCCTGGTAATATGAAGGATGCAGCAACCAAGAGAACTCCATAAATCAACATGCAGAATCTATCAGTTTATTATGACTTTATTTGACAATACTAGAAGAAGAGGAATTTTTTGGAACAGCCCACACGAATGA
Source organism: Azolla caroliniana (assembly GCF_043228905.1). NCBI lineage: Eukaryota > Viridiplantae > Streptophyta > Polypodiopsida > Salviniales > Salviniaceae > Azolla > Azolla caroliniana. The sequence goes on from NW_028230437.1 coordinate 259,649, forward strand.
CAGTCCACTCATTGGTAAGGGGATGAATGTCCCCAATTTTATAACTCCTCTTAATATGATTTAATGTGTATCTCGTTTCTCTTTCTTAAACTACAACCTAATTCTAGTTTAAGGCTTCAATGATCTCAGATGCTACATCTTTTGGTGACTTGACAACATGCAAATTAACAACTAACCTTCTCCCTGCATAGTAGTCAATCACTTGAGAAAATACAATACCATAAATCTACCAAGTTGAATCGCTCTCTCTCTCTCAAAAAAATTTGTTTCATAGTTCCCTTTCGTCTAAAACTTTACAAGAAAAGATTCTCAATAAAGTATAAAAACAATGCATCTTATATGATATACATATTTATTTATGTTGGGAATTCGGTCCCTCCGGATCGGACGAACCGAAGGAAGGAACTAGACCAGACCAGAAGGTATCCGGATGGATCTGGGGTGAACCGGATCCAGGGACATATCTACAAATATGTTTCTGGTGTGCTTGTAAAGACTATATTTGTAAATAGTCTTAAAGTCATATAAGTATAAATATGACTTAGGGCAATCACTTTAGTTGTGTGGTTGTTGTTGTTGTTGTGGTTGTTGTTGTTGTTAGTTGTTAGTTGTATCATAGTTGTACAGAGAGAGAGAGAGAGAGAGAGAGAGAGAAGAGAAGCCGCCAATTGACGAAGACACAAAGCTCAAGGTTGTTGCCTCTGAGTCTCCTATTGTACCACCTTTCTCATATAGTGATAGTTGGAGTCTGTGGGCTCCTGTGGTTATTCCCTATTAGGTTTTTCCACGTAATCATCCTATGTCGTCTCTTCTCTGTAAGTGTACGAACCTCCATTTCTGTTTTGTTCTCTCATAAAGTGTTTGAGTCTTGGTTGTGGTTGAGCACTATTCCGCACAAACTGGTATCAGAGCTAGCAAAAAAATGGAAGAGTAATTCAAAAGCATGTTCAAGCTCACCGGCTCCAACTACCCAGTGTGGAAGTCGAAGATGAGGGACATGCTCGTGGTCAAAGATCTCTAGCTGCCAGTACAATTCAGGGACAAGAAATTGGACAAGATCGATGCCACGACATTGGAGGTGATGAACATGAAGACGACAGCATACATACGGTGCTTCATCGACATGAGCTTGTACAACAACTTCAATGAAGAAAGTAAGGCTCATGTGCTCTGGGAGAAAATTGGCACCATGCTGGAGAGCAAAAACGTCATAAATTGGGTTTCGGTATTCCGGAAGTTAGTGAGACTCCAATACCAAGACGGATCCAGCATGGCAGGGCACATGAACGCATTCCAGGGGCTCATAAATCAAACAACTTCTCTTGAAGTACCTCTGGCCAATGAGGTACTTGCATTTCTCCTGCTTGGTTCCCTCCCGAATAGTTGGGAGACGCTAGTTATCACTTTGGGCAACATTGGACCAAAAGGAAAGTAGTTGTCCCTAGTGTTGAGATATCAAGCTCAACTTAGTTTAGTTAGTTAGTCAACCATGTAACTTCGTAGTTACCTAGATAAAATCTAGGTAGAAGTGTTGACTATAACGCCTTAAATAGGACCTTGTACTTAAGTGGGATATTCTAGATCCTCCACTCCTAAGTACATTTAATATAGGACTTACACCTTAGTACCTATATTCCACTCACACATGTGCACCCTTGCACATGAGATGTATATATACCTCATTGTGGGTATTTTTGTATTTGATGATGATAATGCTAATTTAATATACTTACTCATCCCCCATCTTGTGTTGTTCATATGTGTATCTCTCTCTCTCTCTCTTCCTCTCACACACATATCACATAATCTTCCACTTATTAACTTAATCACATAATTAGGTACTAATTAATCCTTGCTTAATTACTTACCTAATTCTTAACATGTTATTAGAGCGTGTGGTTTAGAAAATCTACTAAGCCCACCTGACTCCGTGATTGTGTGTTCGGGACACCGACGACAAAATCCGGCTATCGGCTACCGTAGTGCCGCTACGTAGCACGTGTATATGATCGAAGGAAGAAAAGCAAAAGAAGAGAAGTCACTAATCAACATGAACACACAAATGGGTAGCTCACTCCTTAGTGAAAAGCTAGACCGGAGCCATTATTCATCTTGGGAGTACAAGATGACCCAATACCTCGTCGGCCAAGGGTATTGAAGCTACATTAACGGCGCGCTCGAAAACAAGCCCGACATCACAAACGCCAACTACCCAACGTGGGAACAAGGAGCGAGTTGGGTAATGTGAACCTTGGCAACATGTGTCCACGACCACATGCTTAGCCACATTCGAGACACCAAGACGCCTAAAGAGGCGTGGGAGAACTTAAAGAAAATGTTCGCCGCCAACACGACCGCCCGAAAGCTTCAACTCCAACAAGAGTTGAACAACATTCGGCAAAAAGACATGTCTGTGTCAGACTACACCGCCAAGATCAAGAGCATTTGCAACTCGCTTGGCTCCATCAACATAAACGTCGACAAAGACGAGATGGTTCAAGTATGCTTGGGCGGCCTTGCACAATGATTCAATCCATTACGGACGGCAATCTTGGCAAGAGAAAACCCTCCTTCATTCTTTGACCTCCAATCAATGCTATTGGTCGAAGAGAACCACGTCCGAACCAAAAGCAAGACGTAGGAAGGACAAATGTTCTTCTCAAATTCGGACGGTGCCGAGGAGGAGGTCACGGTGATAGAAGAGGTCAATTCGACCCATCACACAAATGGAACTCAAACCTTCACAGAAGCCATCAAGGAACCTTCGGAAGAAGGGGGTGCTTCCATGTCGAACATGGTCGGTAAACGAGGCCCATAACTTGCAATTATTGCGGCAAAATTGGCCACTACGAGGCAGAGTGTCGGAAAAAGCGAAGTGAGTCGGCTTCAACAAGTCGACCCCTCACAAACTACGCATCGAACTCCGACTACGACAACCGTAGCGGAATGTTCACGAATCACGCATCGAATTCCGACTACGACGATTGTAGTGAAATGTTCACAAATTACGCCACGAATTCCGACTACGGCGACCATGGCGTAATGTTCGTAATGAGGCATAGAGCGAACTCTATGACAGCCTCCAACTCCGCAAGCACCTCCAATTCGGAAGACGTGTGGTTCGTCGATTCCGGCGCCTCACATCCCATGACATCTCACGAAGAGTGGTTTCATGACTTGTGTACACCGGACCAACCCGACTTAATAGAGACGGGAGACGACACCATGCACCCCATTTGGCACATCGGCAATGTCTCATTCGGGAAAGAAGGTGAACAAACTTGCATCAAGAATGTCTTGCACGTGCCCACAATAACGAAGAATTTGGTCTCCGTCGGCCAAATCGTGGAGCAAGGCATGCAAGTCCGTTTCAACAAAGAAGGATGCTTCATCGAGGAAGATGGCCGACTCATAGCGAAGGGGTGGAGAGATGGCCGAATGTTCATCCTTGATTCGAACGAGGTGAAATCGGCAATGTATGCTAAAAATCTCACAATCGAGACAAGCATCAAGTTGTGGCACAAGAGAATCGGCCACATAAACCTCCAACGGCTTCGAGCGATGCAAACCAAGGGAGTAGTCATCAGACTTCCGACATTCGAGTCGAAACAAGTCGACTGAGTATGCGAAGCGTGTCAACTCGGCAAACAACATCGACTCACATTCCCGAAGGAGAGCTCCGCAAGCAAAGGCCTCCTCGACGTCATATACTCGGATAAATGGGGACCGGCTCAAACGCCGACGATCGGCGGATGCCGATACTACGTAACCTTCATCGACGACTACTCGTGCTACACGTGGATCTACCTGATGAAGAAGAAGAGCGAAGTGTTCTCCCACTTCCAAAAGCTCAAGGGGCAAGTCAAAAAAGAAATCAGTCGGCACATTCGATGCCTACGATTGGATGGAAGAAAGGAGTACTTCTCCGACGAATTCACCCCCTACCTCGAAAGTTAAGGCTTTCGGAGAGAATTCTCGTGTCGACACACACCCCAACAAAATGGAGTCACCGAAAGGAAGAATCGGCAAATACTTGAAGTAGCACGCGCCATGATGCATGAGAAGCACATGCCGAATTTCTATTGGGCCGAAGCGGCATCCACGGCTATCTATCTCATGAACCGGTGCACCACCAATGGAGTCCATGAGCTAACTCCATACGAGCTCCTCGTCAGAAGGAAGCCGATCTTGTCGCACCTCAAGGTGTTTGGAAGCATTGCGAATGTATGCATCCCGAACAAACAACGACAGAAGCTTGACGCGAAGTCAAAGGAATGTATCCTCATAGGATACTCGTCCGAGAAGAAGGCGTACAAGTGTTACAACCCTTCTACCCGAGCGGTTCCGGTAAGTCGAGACGTAGTCTTCGACGAGTTCGCATCGTGGTATGCACCAAAGGCAACTTCGACTCCGACTCTCGTCGACCCGGAATCCGCCGAACAAGAGGTAGAAGATGGAGATCGCTTCGAACACATGTTCGAAGAAAGTCTGATTACAGCAAAGCCTAGTGGGCCACAAGATCCCCCACGCGACCCAAGCACGTCGTGGCCAAGTACGAACTTGGACAAAGGCAAAGGTAAGATGCCTGAATACGAAGTCAACCACCCCGACAACAGTGATTCGGATGTGTCGGCTCCCTCACTAGACAGTGAGTTCGGTGTACCCATCATGCGTACACCCGGAGTAAAGAAGGTGCTCACATCGGCGAGCGAAAGACTTCGATGCTCATCTAGAGCTAAGAATCCCGTCACTCGGCACGGCTACAACGAGTACATGGCCCATCATTACGCATTCGCGATGAAGGTAGTGGCCGAACAAGAGCCCAAGAGCTCCACCGAAGCGGCTTGTAACCCACGATGGGTGGAAGTTGTCAACCTTCGCCCACACATTGCAAGCCTTCGTCGCCGGCTTGAGGGGGAGCTCCATTTGTCCGAATGATTGGGATGTCCAGGCCTTCGAACTCACTGTCACGGGAGTGAGTTGACGCGTTGTCGATTGGATATTCGTATTCGGACATCTTGGCCTTCCCTTTGTCGAGTTTCGGACTCGATCGAAATGTGATTCAGCCACTCGGGGGCTCCCGTGGTCCACTAAGCCGTGTCGTAATCGGGCTTTCTTCGTACATGCGCATGAGCTGATCTTCGTCTTCTATCTCTATTTCGGCGGATTCCGAGTCGAGCGAAGTCAGAGTCGAAGTTGTTTCTAGTGCGTATTAGGATGCGGACTCGTCGAAAATGGCATCTTGACTTACGCAAGCTTTTCGTGTAGATGGGTTGTAGCATTTGTACCCCTTCTGTTCAAGTGAGTATCCTACAAGGATTCTCTAACTTCGGGTCAATTTTTTGTCGTGTATCATTGGGAATATGCACGTAAGCGATTGCACCGAAAATGCAGACATGTGATAAGTCTAGCTTATTTCCAAAGAACTTCTCATGAGGAATTACATCGTGTACTCCCGAGGTTGTGCACCTATCCATGAGGTATACAACCGTGTTTGCCGCTTCTGCCCAATACGATTTCGACAGGTTCTTCTCATTCATCATAGCCCGAGCGACTTCTACTATGTGTCGGTTTTTACGCTCAGCTACGCCGTTCTGTTGAGGTGTGTGACAGCATGAGAATTCTCGTCGAATTCCTTCCTTTCGGAGATACCTCATAAACTCATCCGAAAAGTATTCTTTGCCTCCATCCGATTGAAGGCAGCGTAAGTGCCGACCCGTAGTTTTTTCGACTTCGGCCTTGAACCTCTACAAGTGTCTGAACACTTCGCTCTTCTATCTCACCGGGTAGATCTAGGTGTGCCTGGAGAAGTCGTCGATGAACGTGACGTAATATCGGCATCTGCCGAGTGTGCTTTGACAGGAACTTCACGCTCTCTACATAACGCTCGGCCACAACCGAGCTTAGAATCAAACACAGAAAACGGGGAATGAACAAATGACACAAAGGAGAGAAGAGTGCATAGGATGTTTAACATGGAAAACCCTGAGAGGGAAAAACCACGGGAGTCCACAGACTCCAAACTATCACTATATCACAATGATTACAACAGTGAGCTCATAGAGGCAACGACCTCGTGCTCACGATCTTCGCCACAGGCGGCGGTTGCAACAGAGGCAATGACCTCTTCCTCTCTCTCTCTCTCTCTCTCTCTCTCTCTCTCTCTCTCTCTGTACACTGTTACGCGCGCTCTAATCTTGCGCCAACAAGAATGACAACAACTTCGCCCTAAGTTTGCCCTAAGTCATATTTATACTAATATGACTTTTCGTCTATTTACAAATATAGCCCCGATGGACTCTCAAAAAACATATTTACGAATATGTCCCTTCATCCGGTGAGCACTTCTCACCGGGCCTTCATCATCCGGCTCTTGCTGGGTACTCCTCATCCGGTTCTCACTGGGTCTTCCGTAGCCGGGTACTCTTCATCCGGTTCGCACCGGATCTTTCGTAGCCGGGTACTCTTCATTCGGTTCTCACCGGGTCTTCCATAACCGGGTACTCCTCATCCGGTTTCTCATCAGCACTGTTCTTCTCACTTCCCATCCGGAGGGACCTGTTTCCTAACAAACTCCCCCTTCACTCCGGCATGGGATGTTACTAGTCCGATACGCTTCCGGCATGCATCCAGCTTGTCGGGTATCAGTACTTTGGTCAGCATATCTGACCCGTTCTCGGCCGTGTGGATCTTCATCAACGCGAACTCCTGGTCATCTACTCTTTCCCGGATCTAGTGATACCTTCGTTGGATATGCTTCGTCCGGGAATGGTAAGCCGCATTCTTAGCAAGGTGGATGGCACTTTGACTGTCGCAGTAGAGCCGGTATTCATCTTGCCTGATACCGAGCTCTCCGATGAAGTCCTTCATCCATAATATTTCCTTGCCGGCTTCGACAGCCACCATGTACTCCGCTTCCGTGGTTGACAGCGCAACCGTCTTCTGCAGCCTCGACTACCACGAAACAGCTCCACCTGCATACGACATTACATACCCGGATGTAGACCGGCTGGTATCCACATCAGCCGACATGTTTGAATTGGTAAAACCGTCAAGTTGAGGTTTACCGGAGCCGAATCGGAAACACATGTTCGAAGTTCCCTTCAAGTACCGGAGTATCCATTTGACCGCGTTCCAATGCTCCTTGTCGGGATTGCTCATAAACTGGCTCACCACTCCGACTGCGTATCCAATATCTGGTCGAGTACACACCATTGCGTACATTAAGCTCCCGACAGCATAGGCATATGGAACCTTCATCATATCCGCCTTCTTTGCTTTTGTCTTCGGGCCTTGCTTACTGGATAACCTGTAGTTTGTCGGAAGTGTCGATCCGACCGGTTTCGCATCTGACATGTTGAACCACTGAAGCACCTTTGTCACGTACTTCTCTTGTGACAGCCACAATTGCTTCATTGACCGGTTCTGAGTAATATGCATCCCCAGCATCTATCTTGCCGGACCCAAGTCTTTCATTGAGAAGGTCTGGTTGAGAGCCTTCTTCAGCATCCGTATTTTGGCTTGGTCCCGTCTGACAATCAACATGTCATCCACGTACAGAAGGAGTATCATGAAGTCGCCTCCCTCGAACTTCTTCACAAACACACAGTGATCGGCCTGCGTCTTGTGGTACCCTTGATCGGTCATGAAGGAGTCGAACTTCCGGTACCATTGCCGGGGGGCTTGCTTCAACCCGTAGAGGCTCTTCTTCAACCGGCAAACCAGGTGCTCCTTCCCTTTCTCCACGAATCCTTCCGGTTACTGCATGTAGATCTCCTCTTCGAGGTCACCGTGAAGGAATGTCGTCTTCACGTCTAGCTGCTCTACCTCGAGGTCCATGCTTGCCGCTATACTCAGCACCGTCCAGATGGAGGTCATCTTTACTACCGGGGCAAATATCTCGTCGAAGTCCATGCCCTTCTTCTGCTAGAACCCCTTCACCACGATCCTGGCTTTGTATCTCGGGGGGTTGCCGGCATCTCCCGGTTTCAACTTGTACACCCACTTATTTCGGAGTGCCCGCTTTCCTTTCGGCAACTCCACCAATTTGTACGTATGGTTCTCATGCAGGGAATCCATCTCATCCTGCATGGCACTTAACCATTTTCGGTTGTGGGTGTCATCCTTCGCTTCTTCGAAGCTTTCTAGCTCCCCCTCATCGGTTAGCAGCACATGCTCTACATCCGGAAATCTCCAGGGGGCCCTTCTCTCTCTGAGAGGATATCTCCGTCTCTGGGCTTCGGTAACCGGCTCCTCCATTTGCTCTTCATCCGAATCCGATTCAGGGTCTTGGTCGGTTCCGGTTTCAGCTTCCTCTACTTCTTCTTCTGCCGGTTCGGTATCCTCACCGTAACCGACTGGTTCCTCGAGTGCTAACCGATCTCTTGCCGGTTGGGTCTGCTCATCGTAGAATCGATCCTTACCAGTCGACTCGGAGTTCATTATCTTCTTCTCCAACTCCGAATCGGCGAGCATCTTGTCCTCCATGAAGATAATATCTCGACTCCGGAATACCTTCTTGTCAACCAGGTCCCACACTCGGTAGTCGAACTCATCGTCGCTATAACCGAGGAATATGCATGGTTGGGTCTTTGGATCTAACTTTCCTCTCCGATCCTTAGCTACATGCACGTACGCGAGACACCCGAATACCTTCAAATGTCGGTAGGACACTTCCTTACCGGTCCAGACTCTCTGTGACGTGTCTCCGTCCAAGGGTACTGAGGGTGATCTGTTTATCACATATGTCACCATCGATAGTGCCTCAGCCCAAAACTTCTTGGGTAGTTTTGCATGCGTCAGCATACTCTGGACCCTCTCCATTGTGGTTCGGTTCATCCTCTCGGCCAACCCGTTTAGTTCTGGCGTCTTCGGCACGGTAAATTCGAGCTGGATTCCCTTCGAGCGACAGTACTCCTCCAACTGCCCCCCGGTATTCACCTCCGTTATCTGCTCGAACCGCCTTCACCTTCCGGCCGGTTTCTCTTTCCACTCTCGCGTGGAGTTCTTTGAAGACAGATAACACCTGATCCTTCTTCTTCAACGGTGTGGCCCACAACTTCCGGCTGTGGTCATCTATGAACGTCACAAAGTACTGCGATCCTGCATGTGACTTCGTGTCCACTTGACACACATCAGTATGCATCAACTCTAGTGGTGCATTGCGTCTCATCAGTGGCCTTGGTCGGAAGGAGGTCTGGTTTTGCTTACCGGCCAAACAATCAGTGCACTTCTCCAAGTGCACGTTCTTCACTAGAATGAGGTTGTCGTCTGCAAGCCTCTTCATCCCCTTCTCCCTCATGTGACACAACCTTTTGTGCCACAGCTCACCGGCAATGTCGGATGCCACGTTCACTTCCTCTGCACATAACCGGGCATTCATCAAGTACAACATGTTTACCTTCCGGGCCCGAGCCACAATCAGGCTCCCTTTGTTGAACTTCATAACACTGTTCCGGATGCTACCCGTGTAGCCTTCATCATCTAGCCGACCGGCTGATATCAGGTTCAGACGAACCTCCGGAACGTGTCGGACATCCTTCAGCAGCATCTTGCATCCGATTGGTGTTGACAGACACACGTCTCCTATGCCGACAATTCGGCATGTACCTTCATTCCCCATCCGGACACAGCCGTGATCAACAGTTGAGTAGGATGAGAAGCATTTCCGGTTCAGGGTAAGGTGGAACGACGCTCCTGAGTCGACCACCCAGGTCATCTCGTCGTCGGCAAGGTTTATCCTACTCTCCTCAGTTATGAGCATCAACTCTTCTTCACTTGTCGCGATTGTCGTCGTTCCCTTTCGGTCCGTTCCCCTCCGGTCTTTACCGTTCCGGTCCGGTGTCCGCTTCGAATCGGTACCGTCGGTTTCCTTGTCTTTCCGGAAATGCCAACAGTTCTTCTGGAAGTGTCCCGGCTTGCCGCAATAGAAGCAAGTAGGCCTCCCCCTTGACTTTGACCGTGTCCCCGACTTTTCCTGGTTCTGAGGACTACGGTTTCTATGTCTTCCGCGTTCCGATTCGGTAAGGAGCGCTTTGGAGTCGGAGCTCATATCCTTATCTTTCCGACGCGCCTCCTCATCTAGCAAGCTCGACTTCACTCTTGCTAGGGATAATCGTTTCCCTTCCGGCCCGGCGTTGCCCAAGGTGACAACCAACGTCTCCCAGCTATCCGGGAGGGAACCGAGCAGGAGTAGCGCTAGTACCTCATCGGCGAGAGGTACTTCCAATGATGTTGCCTGGTGGATCAGCCCCTAGAAGGCATTCATGTGCTCCGCCATGCTGGAGCCATCTTGGTACCGGAGTTTTACTAGCTTCCGGAATACCGAAACCTGATTAACACCATTTTTGTTTTGAAACATAATGTCGATCTTCTCCCAGAGCTCATGAGCCTTGCTCTCTTCATTGAAGTTGTTGTATAGGCTCATGTCGATGAAGCACCGTATGTACGCCGTTGTCTTCATGTGCATCACCTCCCATATCGTGGCGTCGATTTTGTCCGGTCTCTTGTCCCCGAACTGAACCGGCAACCAAAGATCTTTAACCATGAGCATGTCCCTCATCTTCGACTTCCACACCGAATAGTTGGAGTCGGTGAGCTTGAACATGCCTCCCAACGAATCGTCCATTTTCTGTGTCGTTTCGCTCTAATACCACTTTGACAGGAACTTCACGCTCTCTACGTAACGCTCGGCCACAACCAAGCTTAGAATCAAACACAGAAAACGGTGTCGTGGCGTGGCTCGCCTAGAAGCGTAGCGTTGTGCACACAAAGGATAACGTAAAAGTGAGGAAGGAATCACTGGGATTATGGACGGAAGAGACGAAAGAGTAGAGTTGGAGTGAATAGAGATGAATAAGATATGACAAAATAGGATTTTTAAGGATTATAAGATAAGACAAGATAAGATATAAAATATTATATGAGAAAGTGTATGAAATTTATAATCATTTTCATGAAAGAGTTACAAAATGATTGTGCACGTCGTTGAACCTCCGAACTTTGTCTTGCAAGGTAATCGCTCTTCTCTTTCTTGATCATAGACCACTACAATCTTCACTTCAATATTTTGATGAAGATAAGGCTTGAACCGCCTCCCTCTTGTTGAGAGTTGACCACCACGACCGCCAAGCTAGAGCTCCCCCTTTATGTTAAACTTCTTCCCTTCTTTATCTATTTTTATGATATCTCTTATGTAATACATAATTTGATTGATATCTCATACCTTCTTCCCCTTTGATCTCTTCTTGCACCCTTTAAATAGGTGCCCCCATGCATATGATGCATTGGAGGGTACAAGACATGCATGTGATGCATGATAAACATCTCGCTCATTTGAGCTTTTATGTATGAAACAATATATGCAATAACAATAAGCATGAAAGTACAATCTTAAAGAGAAAGGACCTAGCCTAATGGTAGGTGTGTTGACTTTGGTGTATGAGGTTGTGGGTTCGAGTCTCAAAATACTATTGAATACAACATACAACTTTATTTTTATATCATGAAGCAAATCCTTTATGTAATATAAAGTATGCTTTATTTTATGTATATTACTAGTATAGAGTAAATGGTAAGATTTGAGAGTCATAGGGTGGGGTTATTGGTTCAAGTCCTCTCTTGTTCATGTTATATAATATATCTATCTATATATTATTTGCCTCTACATATAATATATAATATTATCATAGTGTGTTGTTAATATTATCTTTATATATAAAACATTATCAAGATTTATTTTATTTTAGTTACGTATTTATCTTATTGTAGACTTTTAATGTGAAGCTTTCGTACTTCACGACAACAGGGAATGAACACACGACACAAAGGAGAGAAGAGTGCACAGGATGTTTAATGTGGAAAACCCTAAGAGGGAAAAACCACGGGGAGTCCACAGACTCCAAACTATCACTATATCACAATGATTACAACAGTGAGCTCACAGAGGCAACGACCTCGTGCTCACGATCTTCGCCACAGGCGGCGGTTGCAACAAAGGCAACGACCTCTTCCTCTCTCTCTCTCTCTCTCTCTCTCTCTCTCTCTCTCTCTCTCTCTCTCTGTACACTGTTACGCGCGCTCTAATCTTGCACCAACAAGAATGACAACAACTTCGCCCTAAGTTTGCCCTAAGTCATATTTATATTAATATGACTTTTCGGCTATTTACAAATATAGCCCCGATGGACTCTCAGAAAACATATTTACGAATATGTCCCTTCATCCGGTGAGCACTTCTCACCGGGCCTTCATCATCCAGCTCTTGCCGAGTACTCCTCATCCGGTTCTCACCGGGTCTTCTATAGCTGGGTACTCTTCATTCGGTGAGCACCGGATCTTCCGTAGCCGGGTACTCTTCATCCGGTTCTCACCGGGTCTTCCGTAACCGAGTACTCCTCCTCCGGTTTCTCATCAGCACTATTCTTCTCACTTCCCATCCGGAGGGAGTTGTTTCCTAACATGCTTGTCTGGGCCGGTTCCCATACATCTGAATGTACGACATCCAGGATCCCTTTGCTCACATTCTGCTCTTTTGGGAAGGGATGTCAGCATTGCTTTCCGAACTGGCACGCTTCGCATACGCCCGTAATCTCCTTCATGGTAAAATTTGGGAATTCGATTACGACTCCTTTCGATTGCATGTTCTGGAGTTTTTGGAGATTGATGTGGCCGATTCTCTTGTGCCACAGATTTATGTCAGTTTCGACTTTAAGGCCCTTTGCGAACATGGTTGACTTTACCTCGTTCGATTCAAGGATAAACATACGACCTTCTCGTTGACCGTGGGCTACGACTTGTCCGCCCCTTTCGATGAAGCACCCGTCGTTGTTGAATCGTACCTCCATTCCTTGTTCGACAATCTGGCCGACGGAGACCAGGTTTTCCATGATGGTAGGGACATGTAGTACGTTCTTGAGATAGGTTTGTTTGTCATTGTTTCCAAATGGGACGTTCCCAATATGCTATATTGGATGAATCGTGTCATCGCCTGTCTCGACATATCCAGGTCGTTCAGGTTTTTGTAATTCCCGAAACCAATCTTCATGAGACATCATGTGGTTAGATGCTCCCGAGTCAACAAACCATACGTTATTTGAGGCGGAGGCGCTAGTTGAGGCCCGTGCTGACATCGAGTGTCCTTCGTGCCTCATTACGAACATTCCGCCATGGTCTCCGTAGTTGGAATTCGCGGCGTAATTTGTAAACATTCCGCTACGATCGTCATAGTCGGAATTCAATGCGTAATTCGTGAACATTCCGCTACGATTGTCATAGTCAGAGTTCAATTCGTAGTTCGTGAGTTGTCGGCTAGTTGAAGCCAAGTCTCATACCTTTTTCCGGCACTCCTCTTCATAGTGGCCATGTTTTCCACAGTGCCCGCATTCGATCAGGTTGTTACGATTGCTCGGTTCGGCGTGATGAATCCCCCTTTTGTCGAACTCTCTGGGACCGTTCGTGTCCGCTTGCCATTGGTGGGAGTTACGCTCTTGAGTCTGCCGACCATTACGGCCTTGTTCGGATTGACCTCTATTTCCACAGCCGAAATTTCTTCTATCATCCGACTGGGAGTAGAGCATAGGACCCTCTAGTGCGTTGCTCCTTTGTCAGGCGTGATTTTCCTCAACCAACAATATTGATTGGAGATCAAAAAATGGAGGGTTCTCCCTTGCAAGGATGGCCGATCTAATCGAGCCAAATCGGGGTGCTAAGCCACCGAGGCATATTTGCACCATCTCATCATTGTCGATTATGACATTAATCGAACCAAGGGCATCGCACAGCTCCTTGATCTTTAAGGTATAGTCGGTGATCGACATGTCCCTCTGTTGCATGTTGTTTAGCTCCTGTCGAAGTTGGAGCTTTTGTGCAACCATGTTGGCCGCAAAAATCATCTTGAGGAATCTCGAATATAGCGAAGCATATGATCATGAACGCATAATGCAAGGGAATACAACACATGGCTTGCGGCCTGCTCCCAAGCGGGATAGTCGGCGTGTGTTGGCTTGGGTTGAGTTTCGTGAGCTCCTTCAATGTAGCTCCAGTAACCTTGTCCAACAAGATATTGATGCATCTTGTATTCCCAAGATGCCAAATTCGTTTTGTCAAGCTTCTCGATAGGAAGAGCGCTTCCCATCTGACTGTTCATTATGTGGATTTCTTAATGTTAATGAGTTGGTTCTGTTGATCGTCGGCGTGTACCACAACACAATTGAATAGATTCGATTAAGCAACCACACACTCTGATACCATGTAAAGAAATGAGGAGCAAGAGTGGTTGAGATGCAGCGGAAGGTCTATGTGTGTGAGTGTGTGTATGCACGTAAGGCAAAACAGAGAGAGAGAGAGAGAGAGAGAGAGAGAGAGCTTAAGACAGAGATAAAAGATTGTATGTTACATTAACCAAAATACTTCCAACAGTAATTAAGTTACAAGGGGTTGGTTTAAATACCAACGGAGCTAGGGTAAGTGCCTTTTCTACTATTTACAAAACTAGTCGGGTATGTCCATGAGCTAGTGTGAAACCTATTGCTATGGGAAGTTGAGTTTGACTCTCAACAGTACCCTGCATCTCCACCAATATGTGAAATGCACATAAGAGATCAAAACCAGCCTACTTAGCTTCGTACTTCTTACTCGATTTATAGTTCATAGAAATGTACCTATTTGGGTTGACTTAGCTAAAAAGGGTGTGCTAAAAGGGTGGCACAAAGGAACACATACACACGACAATATGTACATATACTTTTGTAATGTGTGTGAAACCTCACTTTTCCTCGTTTTCCTCCTTTGGCCACGCCACATCACGACATTGTCCCCTTGAGTGTCTCCCTTGAAATGTGTTTAGCCATACCCGAGGGTATAGGCACAAACCTCATCCACAAGTTTGTTACACCTACATCCTAACCTTGCTCAACTTGCATATTCATGTTTGTGAATGATGATGTGTTTTGTTGAGGAATGATGCACAATGCGTTATTCCATCCTGCTTACGTCATTTCCCAACCCAATCCTTTTTGCATCATTAATATTAAAAAGACCATCTTCATATCGTACTATGTGTTCATTGCCCATCTTGCCTAATTATCCACAGTGCAAGCTTTCAAGAATTTCTCCAATATTCTTGTTGCTCATCTCCCCTATTCTGTTGCACACTTAATAGTGTTGTATCATATCATTTCTTGATTCCTTATTTCTTATTCGTAGTCATTTGGTATCCCGACATGATATTTGCTTTCTCTGAACCACTCTAAGTTGTGTACACATTGTTCTGGGCCTTGGAGATATTCGCTCTAGGTTGTACCTTATATGGTAAGAGGTTACAAAGGGCCTCCACCAATGTATTCAAAGGCAAATAAATTTTCAGAATGTCTTATGCATACTGTTATAAGAATATTCATGAACCCTTTTCTAGTGCTATACAAGGTCCTACGTAAAGTATAAAAGTATCCCTAATATATTCTCCAAAGAGACACCAGCGGTAACAAATACAAGACATCCTCTTCAAGGATTCTCAAAGTACTGAAGTGATGCACAATAGTGTAAAAATACAACGATTCACCAAACTGATCAAGTTTATTTAAGGTTATTGCTTTCTTGAAGGTTTTCGTACCAAAATACGAAAATAGTTTTAAATTTTACATAGGTTCATAAGCTCATTCTAGTGATAGCTAACAATTTGTTGAACTTCATATGACTATACAAAGGAGCAAATGAATGAAATGGTAAGGAAACGTATGACAACTACTGCACATCCCAGGATACGAAAGCAATTATATTTACGTAAATGATCATCAATAGCAATGAATCGTACAACTTCACTTAAATTATCACTAATTTTTCTAGCATGTACAATTAACATTATTTCCAGAAAGTAAAAACTTCAATTTTTATAAAATCAAACCCTTGCTTACAGTTTTCCCAACAGATGACAGACCTCTAGCACTGCTGTGTACTCATAACCAGGCATGTAACATTTTCGCAGTGAAGGAACCATTTTACAATGTCTTCCTATTAAATTATTTGATTAGAATGTAACCGGCACTAATACCATAATACCAGGGACCCATTTTCACTTACTAGATGAGCCTGAAAAAACTTGAAAGACACCTTATGTATACCTTGAGTTGAATCTAATATCAGACCTTCATATGGGACATTGTTTAAAGTTAAAGAGCAAAGGCCATAATTTTCTTTAATACATATGCAGATTACAGAAGAAGCCCACTGCAATCAAGCATTAACAATAGACCATCAAGATGCCTTCCTCCGTGCATCGTCAGGAACTTGAACATTGGCTAAACTGGCAGCCATTGAAGCAGCTAGTGAAGAAATACTTTGATTTGCAAATTGGTTATTTGATGTACTCTCTTCCAGACTAGCCTTGATAGCAGCTGTCAAGATAAGATCTTCTTCCTTGGAATTCTTTCCCGACGTCTTTGTCGACTTTGAGATCCTCTCTGCATCCTCTGGAGTAAGCCACTGCCCAAAATTATTTCCAGATTCTGATGAGAATGCACATTCTGTAGGAAAGTTGCCTCTGACGACAAAAATACTCCATCCCTCACTTTGAAGGGATCCAAGGAAGGCTGAGAGGTAGAAATTAGACAAATGCTCTGGGGCTGGATAAAGACTGTTAAAATTGTACCACTGATCACCAACTCTACGAATTGTGAACCAGTGGTCCTGCAGATGACATATAAATGCAACCTCTTGCTGAGGATTTAGCTTTGCAGTTTGGGCATCACGTGAATCGAGAGAAGTTAACTTCAAATCCCAAACATCAAGGGCCTTAGCTAAAACCTGGAGAAGGAATGGTATGTGTTTAATAATCTCTAAGATCTAGTCTAGAAAGTTCTTAATATCCCAGTTCATAGATTAACATAGATAATCATCTTCTCTTTTGTGTCACAGAAAATAAACTTGAATAACAACAAGAAGTATTACACAATATTAACTAGGACAGATGATCATTTTGTATGGCCCAAAATGAGCTTCACAAACAAAAAATAAACGTAGCACTTTCACAACTTAGGCAACAAGAAGAGGGAGTAGAAGGCAAGCGGATTGAGAAGGGGTGTTGCACTAGGTTGAATGTGTTTTTCCAAATATCTTTAGGGGGACACTCAATCTCATGTTTCAGTTAAGAGTGCGAAACACATTTCAAGTGTTTACTCCCATTGAAAAGCATTTCACCGTGGCATTATAACATGGTGAGAACAGACTTCAGTGTGAAGCTTCTGCCCTCATGCAGATAAAACACCATCTTATGGTCGATTATCTCGCCATGTACGCCTACTTAAATTTTTTTCCCTAGTAGAGCCTCATTTTTCAGCTGTCACATGATCAAACTATCCTTAAAAAGCATATTTTTAAACATCATGGGAAGACAGCAGCAACCATCTCCAACAGTGATGGCAGGTGCAGAAACGGCTATTGCCAAGAATTGTCCAAACACATGGGCACACAACTTCTGATGTCATCTTCAAACTACCCTGAAATTGATGGACACAGAAGGGGTGATTCATAAATCATAAATTGGAAGATTACATCCAGAACTATACAAACAGGATTGCAAAAATATCACCAAGCATACAGTTTTATTAGAATTCTGAGTTCACAGCACCATATGCTTCGTTCCTTTCAAATATGTGCGGCAAATATATGTAATCATTTCATTGGCTTTACTCTCAGAAAGTCAACATGCACATTAGACCATTACATTAACTTTCTTTCACATCATTACAACCTGGGTAAACCTTCAAACAACATTTTGAATAGTACCCGTTTTCATTCTTCAAAACCATGTCACATATGAGATAAGAGTAAAAAGAGGCATCTATATAAACTCCACGAATCAACAGAGCATAGGACACTTCATGCATGGCACGGAACAGCTGCCATCATCATTCGCTACATATGATTCATCTATTCGCATTCATATTGGTTACACAAGCTATCATGTTTGGTTTACATAACTTCTTCAACATGTAATCTTCAAAATTATTCATGAAGAAGTTTTAATCAAAATGCGCTTACAAATTATGTATATATAACTTAAGACCATGGAGAGAAGTCTTATGTTCTTGATAATCGACAATACCTACCATGGTGGCAACGCATCAAGTTTGAGGAACATGAAAAAGTGAGACTAGCCAGCCTACTCTATGGTCAGTGGAAGATACCTCCAGCTAAACAGGAGTGGTCATCTAAAGTGAAATGCCAAGAAAGTCAGAACAAACTGTATCTTTTGAACAATTCTCAAAAATTTGGTTCCCTTGAAGAGTTAATAATAGAAGCCAAAACAGAGATTTTGTTATTTGGACATTTGTATTCCAAAATATTGAGCCATACAGGTAACAGAAGTATTTGTACATTTAATATCAAGGCAAAACTTGCAGTTTCTGCAAACACTGCTGAGGAGGATACTATGTATATGAAGCAACGTAAAGATACCAACACTATCAAAAAAACTGTGTATCAAAGGTATACACAAAAACCAGTCCTATTCAGAATTGCTAAATATACACTTATTTGTCTTTAGAATACAGATCAAAGATGTGTTACTTTGGATATTCAGATCGAATTGTTCGGATGGACACATCTTCTTTTCATTGAACATTCATTTCATGGATAAAGATTTGGTTATCTTCAAAAAAAATACAGATCGAAAGAGAAATGTGTGTGAGAGAGAGTGTGCTTGTGCATGTACCTGGATGCTGAAGTTTCCATCCACAGACACATTCGACGATACTTCTTCTCCCAAACCAGAGGAGAAAAGAGACGAAGGATGAGGATGATGGGTGTGGACGTCCATTCCCATCTGCATCTCTCTCTTGTCGAGATCTGCAGCGACTGCAGCGAGGTCTAACTCGGAGAAGAAAGGCCCCTGCAGCACAGTGTTGACACAGTGCACACCGCACAGCTTCGACTCCTGCACCTCGTGGTAGAGAATCATGGATGATCCTCCACGCGAAGACATGGATGGTATGCGATGGATCGACGAAAGAAACTTAAGAGGAGGAGCGTGGAGAGGGAGGGAGATGGTTCTTTCTTGACAGGCAGGCAAAGCAGGAAGGAATTTATGTTGTCCGTTTCTGTCTGTGTGTCTACACGCTCGTGGAGTTACATACATACATACATATCTTCTTCTTCTTCGTCTTCTTCTTCTTCTTCTTCTTCTTCTTCTTACCAACGATGCTTTCATGTCTCTTTCATTGCGCTGGTCTATAATTCCTTATATTTTGCTTAATTAATAATTAGTTAAACTCTAACAATGAATGATCTAGAACATATGGGAGCCCCTAGCAATCTTAGAGCCTAAGGAGCTCTTTTATGTTTAGGGGACTACACTATCCTCCTCAGCGCTCACGACATCTGAATGAAACACGTAAAGTTTGTTGGTGAGGCAAACCTCTCATATTCTGAATTAAATGTGGTCTACTAGACTTCTGAGGTATAATCCGATGCATATTTAATGATGGTAAGGAAAACCAATGGGGAAACATTTGTACTGATCTTGTATCCTTTGCTTAGGGATCATTTGGGTGTTCAACCACCTTGCATGCTATATTTCTCTTTAGTCTTTTATAAATAACTTCTTATTGTTAGCATTTCTAATTATTTTGCTTGAAGAAGTTAATTTCCTATATTCCTTTTGGTTGAAGGACTTAATATGATTGCAAGCCATGCAAATGGTTCAATGTGCCCAAAATCTTGCCCATAAAAAAAATTGGCATCACTAGATACACCCAAAACCTATTCTTTGTATGAGAAATATGTGTAGAAGAAATGCACCTATTCTTTGATGAGTGAGTTGGTCGGTAATTGTTTTTTATTCTCCACCATATAGTGCACAATGCAACAGAGCTATATTTCCCTTTTTTGAAGGTTCAACCCCGTTCAAAGCAGATCTAATAAACATTTCCATTCGAATACTCTACTTAATTGGAAAACCAAAGCTCCACATACCCATGAGTTTGCTTTCCCACGCGTATCTTCCATGCATATCAAGCACTTTGTGGCCTATAAATAAAGGTTTTGGACATGATAGAATGAAATAGCATGTGATACCTTCGTATAGGCTAGAGGGGGAATCTCTTTGGCTCACTTTGAATCTTAGGGTAAGCTTACATGTGGAACTTATGCAAGGTTGAATCTCAACAAACCTCCCCATACATGAGGTAGTAGTGTTCCCTTAACTAGCTTAGCAAGTTGGTGAAAAATTTAAGAGCAAACAAGTTATTAGTAGTTTTTAAATTTGGATTGGAGCAAATCAATTGTGTCATCATGTGATCGTGACTCTATTATAAACAATGTGCTACAAATAATGAGTTTCCGATCATGATCAAAGTGACTTCTCACCAAGAGATTAGTAGACGTGTATGCTAGTCTTTGGCAACCATTGTGCCTTGTCCTTATCCAAAATAACATTGCCTTCCACATATTATGCCACCATGCACTAATCATATTATTATCAAGAAGTCTTTCGCAAGTTCTAAAAATAATGAGTCTAATTATTTAGTGTACCAAAAAACATTGGATTTGCCGAGGAACTCAATTATTATACACAATTTTGTCACGTAATGGGGACCTTAACTCCTATGCATCCATGAGTGAAAAACAAAATATTGTAATTCAAGCCCCTTTTGTTAATAAGGAACTTTCTCTTGCATGTGACTAGCCATATCAGTTTACCACCGATTTTCGTCAAGAATGACTCCACCTCAACCTTGTTAGGTCAACTTCTCGAGCTTTCGGTGGTTACTTGTGCCTTCCCTTTTATGATTGCCATCACTTACTTCATTATGATTTGCACAAACATCCTCAATCTCAAGATCATTGTACAATATATCACCCAAATAAATCGATTCACAGCTTCAATGAATATCCAATCATAGAACAAGCAAATAACCATTTTGCCATAACCTTTACATTAAGGCATAAAGCAACTACAATGCCCAAAGCACTTTTATATTTTCTCTTGAGATTGTAAATAATCATACCTATGAAATCTATGTCAATAGCATTGTAGGGGACAATTCCTTGGCCTAGTTATGTAAAAGTTCCAATCCAATTACAACGAGAACGATTCACCTTTCCAAATACTGACCTCTTTTCTAGTAGGCCTGGAACCTTGGGACATAAACAAAGCTTCGTGGATGGATTCGTTTTTGTAAACATTGACCTCCTTTATAGGTAGGCCTACACCTTAGGGCATAAACTACCAATAGTTAGTACAAATACAAATTATGAGTCCCCTATCATAACCCAACAGTCTGCAATCTTGATTGTGGATGCAAACGATTACATTGCACAACACGATAATATTCTGAATATGCGATGAATATTGACATTGTAAATAAACAGTCAACGCTACATTGAGGGTGACCCATGTGTATGTCCATTTTCATGCTAACACCAACATTTAACACATGTCTTCATAGATGGGACCCCCTTGAGTCATTTTAGGCTGGCTGCAAACCCATTGAGTTTACTACTACTTGATAAGACACCTAGGTTATGTTTATGGGAAGCCTCACAAGGTATATCATCTATAAAACCATATGTGGGCACCCTTTAGTAGCATAATTAGTGGTGATGAGGAGTAGCATAACTAGTGGTAAGGTAGCTTAGGTTCCGAAACAGAAACATGATATTATGAATCATGTGCATGAGAAATTGACCAATCAAAGGATTGTACGCCATGGTTTCAGGCTTTACTCCCTTTAAATCCTTCCTGACCTTGTACATTAATTGGGATATATATTTCCCTCCTCTATCACTTCTTAATCATTTCAATTTCTTTCCACATCAATCTTAGCTACTGGAGATCATTGTTTGAACATCATAAAGACAGCCGACTTCACAACAATAGTATCAAACCATGTCAACCATCAGCGTTCAGCACTAAAGGTGACGAGAAACTTTGATCCACCATTATATGTTGGAGATCACCGTACTATGCCTTTATGAACCAAAGAAATTATACCGTCGGACATCCATCATGTTGAGAGTTTTGGTTCACTTAATCAAGTTTGGGAAAATCCACCTTATGCATCTATACCGTGGGACATCCATCATGTTGTGTTACAAAATCATGTCACAACTTTGTCGGACATCCATCATGTTGAGAGTTTTGGTTCACTTAATCAAGTTTGGGAAAATCCACCTTATGCATCTATACCGTGGGACATCCATCATGTTGTGTTACAAAATCATGTCACAACTTTGTCGGACATCCATCATGTTGAGAGTTTTGGTTCACTTAATCAAGTTTGGGAAAATCCACTTTGTGCATCTATACCGTGGGACATCCATCATGTTGTGTTACAAAATCATGTCACAACTTTGCCAACCCGTGACAAACGATGTAGCTTTGTTGCATGTAAGCAACTCAGCAAAGAGCAGATTGTAAATTCTAGCATGCCACAAATAAATCAAAGCACTATGAGCAGTCTCACATAAGTATCATCTTTTCTCCTTCTGAGTGTACTCTTAGAAGAATCACTTGGCCTTGTATTATCACAGTAGAATATTCTTCAAATAGTGCCAGAATTTGGGCCATCCCAACTTCATTCCATTGGGCAATGGCTGAAAATGCATCTGAACTCAACATCATAGCAAATCTTGTGATATAAACATGCAAGAAACCAGCTTTTGAACAAGTTCAGGTCACCGGTCATTAAGAAATATAAATAATCAGCTCATTGGTAATTGTAATGTACGCATAAAGTGAGGGACTACAAAAGTGCCAGAATTGCACTACAAGTTACAACCAAAGGATTCCGGCAAGATATCTTTCACTCAGGCTCAAAAGACATGTCAAGTATCCAATATGATGAAGAAGATGAACCAATTAATGGATAGTTGAAGGGCTGAGGCACAAGTAACTTGACGAAGATGCCTCTCTTTTGTTCTTATTTGACAGAACTTCCACACACCATAAAATGTTCTGTCAAAGATCTAGAATTTATATTCTTCATAGCCCTCGTGTGAATTATACTACAAGGAATAATAGACTTAAAGAAAGTCATGATAATTCTTTGCCAATGAACTTTGTAGTTGTATTGTTTTCCTCCAACAGGTCTTTATGTCTGTTGATTTCTGGCAAGACAAGTTCCAAGAATTGCTGATTTTTATATTTCATTAACAGGTAAAGCCAAGCCAATGCCTTCTTTGAATAGGCAATAGTATCGTCCAATTATTTTGTAACAAACAATACATTAGAAAACATAATGTTCCTGCTATTCCACATCTTGATGGTACATCATCATTGATCTTCATATTTCCTTACCTTGCAGAGTGAGTCAATGCCTTTGAAAAGGCAAAGGTATCGTATAATTATTTTATAATGAGCTGTACAATGGCAACATAATGCTCCTCCCATTCTACACCCTGGTAGCTCAATTGGCAGATCCATTCTTCCAAAGATTTGCATGCATATCACTCTTTAATTTACTACCTTGCAGAGTGAGCCAAAGCCTTGTTCAAATACGCAAGTGCATAATGCAATTATGTTATAACGAACAGTACAATGGCAAACATAGTGTTTCTCATATTCCATGTCCTGATGACTCGGTTGGTAGATCTATTCTTCCAAAGATTTGCATGCATATCACTCTCTAACTTATATGAAGAGGTCCTCTGCTACTCTATAACACTACAGAGAATATAACAGAGCCTAATGCTAAATACATCCTGTACCATATTAAAAAAGAGGGCCTCATAGTGTGCCATCTTCCCACCAACAGATGGTGTGGTGATGATACACATTCTTTCATTATCCAATTTAATGATATAAATTGAGATCACTCAATTCTTTCACACTTTGGTCATGTCCAAGTGTGGACAACCAAATCAATATTAGAATGGAGACAGTGCATTTATATGTATGCCATGTGATCAGAACCATTCTTGCAAATCGGCCTACATAAGTAGCTTCAGGTTATCCATACAAAGACACTCTAGTCATCTTTTTAACGCATTCCTAAAATCATGACCTTTACCAGCTCCAATTACTGGAGCATCAATGGTAGAAAACACTTGTAATTTTAGTCCACGTGGAGAGAAAGGTGATTCATATATCTCAAACTTCTAATGAAGTGCCGTCCCACTACCTAGCATATCACCATGACAGGCTCAAGCGAGAAAAGTTCATCATGGCAATAAACAGCACGGAGTTACCACACATGGAGACAGATCATAGAGATTTAGAGTACACAAATCACCATGGTGGATGCACCAGTAAAAAACCAAAAACATCAAATAGTTGCTTTCAAAGATTCTCAAAGTATTAGCATTTTCTGGATTGTGCAAATATAGTGACAAACTCTTCACTTTGTTCACACTGATGTTTGCAACACGTATTCCACTGGAGAAACAAGTGGACAAGCTAGTACATATGCACGCCATGCTTTGTAATATCCATTTCATGTCTGATGCCCAAATATAAAAAGATCCTTCAGCCTCCTCTTTAATGATTCATGTACTTTTTTTCATGCACATTTATACTCATGCTTTGTCTCATAGGGAAGGTCGAGACATTGTAAATGCTACAATGCCATGTGTTTTCAAAGTCTAACGTTGAAACCTAAAAGAGTAGACGGGCGGTAATTGTGTGGAGAGACCCAACAATAGTAGCTTTTAACCTTTCCAACCACATGTAATGAACTCTTAAAAACTTACAAATTTTGAACCATGTAATATGTGCATACTGTGCCAAGTTATCATATAATTATTTATTTATTTTTCAGTGTATCTATGTAGAAGAGGGAGAAAATGATCAATAAGAATAAAGTGAATTTGTAAGTTAATTCATGCAGAAATTTGATATCATGCTCCCAAACCATGCACAGGTCTGGAGCTTCGATGCACAGATTCACCTTCCCACTTTAAATTCTCTTGGCATGATTTTCATAAGGTCAGATGGGTTCTAAGTGTAGTTTCAGAGGATTAATTGTAAACTTGAGAATGTTTAACATGCAAATAACGAGGGTTACAAGTAAAGGCAATCTCACACATTTTATGGATAGGGAAAATAAAGTTAATTAGTCACGGACATAATTGTTAAAGTTAGGTTATTAATAAATTGATATCGATGAGGCCATTTCTCAATCAATTATCATTAATGATGGTACCATATAGCCAAGGAACAAAAGCAGTAGATAAAGTTAAGTGATAATTCATGGGACTATTGAGTAATTAAGGGAGGTCGTCTTTCTATCAATGTGAGAGAAGTTTAGGTTGCTGAATGTATTGACTTCTGCTGGATTCTACTCCTCAGCTGCATGGAGCCTGAAGAACTTTGTCCTGGGGAACAGCATGGGTACACTAGCTACACTTATGCCTTCGTCGCCTTCTTCATCAGTTGCGTATTGATAGTATGTCCCAAATTTCTGCATGAAATACTAAATTAATATGCATGTAGCATCAAAAATCAATCTGTTGGTGTATCATGTCTACTCTTCCTCGCTTACAGCACCATAATGGTATTTCAAGGAAAAGACAGTACTTGTACAAGGGAAAGTTGGAGAGATCAATGTACATGTTACATGCTGTGGGCTAGAGTATCTCAGCACATACTCAACAAGAAAGTTAAATCATTGGCGCCACAGACATTCGTTGAAATTGATATGGTTATCCTCTTTAAGTATAGATGCCCCAGTATTTTTTTCTCTTCATTTACGTTATTCAGTTTTCATCATTTAATGTTCTAGACATCTTATGTGCCACCAAACTGTTAGTTTTGGCTTTCAGTTGTGCTCATAAAGTTTCAAATTATTATCATGAATATTACCTCCATTGTTTATGAGCTACCTTCTCCACTATTCCTTTCTCTAATTATACTAATGATTTTGGTTTCTCAAATTTTATTTCTAAGAAATTATTAGGAGACTTCTAGATCTCAGGGATGAAGTTAAGATTAATGAAATAGGTGTTGCTGAAGCGTATCTTCTTGAGAAATTTCTTCATGGTGTTCATAATGAACACAAATGAATTAGAATTAGAATTAGAATTTTTATCGTCCATAAAGAGGTCAATTTTGACCTATGGGACCAGAGTATACATGTGTTCTTGATATATGTCTCCTTCCTAAAGGGGTATTCATACATTGAAGCACAAAGTCTCTATGTGTGAATAAAGCATACACATGAGCTCAACCTTCTCAATGGTGTCTTATCTTAGTATGTCAGCATATCTTGAATGAATTGCATTATATGTCGAGCATGTGAGGAGCAAGTGACATTCATCCTCTACCATGCCTTCATTGCATACTTTGCATGTCTTCAAATTAGTTACATTTTGATACCATGATTCAACTTCAATACCTAACTTGTGAGATTGAGTGCAAAGTAGTGTAAGGGCTCTACGAGCATTACTACTCATATTGGTAATGAGATAAGGTTGGATACGATCAATAGGCATTCTTGCTTAATATTGAGACCAACATTGAGGATTGACATTTGCAATGTAGTATTCTAGCTTTGTCCTCTTAGGATCCTTAATGATTCCACCAACCTTTCCTCAATCATTACATACTACATAGCATTCCCCGAAAGCTCTAAAAGATCATCCAAACCCCATCTTCTAAACCATTTCCTTGTGTCAACAACCCAACTGGATGAGAGAATCTTACTTTTATGATTCTTTTGTAGCTTACATCCAACATTCCAAGCAAGACGTGGTAATCGATGATTCGGCATATTCTTGACTTTTGTAATGTATTTATATACTTTTTGGAGTGCCAATAGTTCTATGGGTCGAACACCTGTTTCCAAGAGCATAACCTGGTAAGAGGTAGTGCATTTAACTCCTAATTGCCTCATTAAAAACATCTTTTGAATTTTCTCAATCTTATTCCATGCATTAAGAGAGATGGTGCCACCCCATACTTCTACTCCATAAAGCAATACTTGAGTTACCATGGCATTGAACAACATTAGTTTTACTTCCCATCCACAAGTATCACTTTCGTTGCATTGGTTCTCCAAAAGGTAATACGATTTCCAACTGGCTTGGAGCCTAGAATCAAAGCATGCACTCCATTTATTTGTGGCAGGTACATCAATACCAAGATATTTAAAGCCTTGAACAAATTGTATATGTTCACCTCTATATGTGAGCATAGGGTAATGATGAGGTTGGATGGATTGCACTACCATCATTTTTGTTTTCTCAACATTCACTACTGGTCCACTACTATGGCAAAATTCTTCTAATACCCCAAGTAAATTTTGCATACTATCAACATCATATGAGAAGAGTACCACATCATCAGCATAGAGAAGCAATAAGATAACATGTTGCATTTGGGAGCATTCAATCCTTCTTCTCTTGCAACCTTATTTACCACTTCTAATTTATTAATACATAAGCCAAAAAGTGTGGGTGATAGTGGGCATCCTTGCTTGATCCCCATGTTACTTAAAAAGTGCTTTGAGAATCCACTATCCATTTTTAGTTGGCATTTAACTTGTTCATATAGGCATGCAACAGCAACTCAGTACTCTAATGGCATGTCAATCTCTACCATTCTATTCCATAGCTCACTTCGTGGTACGGTATCAAAAGCTTTCTTAAAATCAACAAAACAACAATAAAGTGTTTTTCCTTGTAGTCGACTGTCTTCCATGATTACTCTCAATGTGACCAAATGATCCACAGTGGAGTGTTTTGGTCTAAATCCTGCTTGCCCAAGTGCGCTCTTTTGCTTGTACTTTTAGCTCATATGCTTATCTTTTGCTCCATAATAGTGCTATATAATTTAGCAATAGTTGAGCTCACCATTATTGTACGATAATTTGATACTTGATTCTTATCTTCGGCTTTAAATATTGGTTTAATCCGATTCATAAGCCAATCATTTGGAAATCCTTGTTTTATAACCCATCATTTGGAAATTTCTTATTGGTGGATAGGCAATGCCACATCCTTCTATTGATTGCATGTTCAACACCACGTGTTGAAAAATAGTAAAACAATATAGATTATTCTTAATGTCAGCAAAATAAACTAAGAGAGATGACAAAAATAAGAAAGAAATCTTAGACAAGCAACCATACATTTGTACAATAAGTAGCCTGTCTGGAGAGAAAATACCTTCACAAGAGAATGTGCAGGTTAAATGGGACACGCACAATGGTTGCTCAAATAGAAATGTACATGCCAGCTAGTCAGATTATAGTTGTTAGTAACCATAGCGAAACATGTTGCAGAAACATTCCAAACCGATTAGCAATTAGTTGTGAGTCTCTAGATTTTACTAACTTACTCATTACATACAAGGATAATTGAAGGGTTTCTTAATCTAAAGAAGTTATTTCATTTGTTGAAGGGTTTTTATTATGACCTTCCACAATGGTAAAATGAAACAAGCTACAATGGCTCGATATGTGTATTGTTTGCAATTTCAACAATATATGGGCCTTTAGACTATTAGGAAGGCCAAGAATAATGTCATGTTTCCGTACAAGCCCCATCATGTAATTACTAAGGAGACCCTCCCTTTTGTTTGTAGGAGTGTTAGGCGGGTGAGCGGATAACAACGGGAATTGAACAAGCCGATAGATCACCGACACCTAACCTATAGGTGGTTTGCGGGAATTGGGCCAGTTACCTCCTATAGAAATGCTTTGTTTGTTTGTCTTTTGGTAGGGACAGTCATTACGCGTAGCTTCGTTGGACAAATGGGTTTCCTCAAGATCACACAAAAAACCACCAAAACAATTATCCATTTGTCCTCCCAAGTCCAAAACATGCGGTATCGATTGGACCATCACTTCAAACTCTAGAATGGATATCCATATTGCCATTCAACTCAAGATATCCACTATGTTGAGCAAGACATTGGGATAGTGGCACCATAGGAGTCTGGGTGTCGCCTACTAAAAGTCTCAGTGGTATTCGTCAAGTAGAGGATTTTAAGAAAGGGGTACGTACAAGGCTATACCCAATAGATACATGTGGAGCACACTTGAAGAGTGATGACACAAGCTTCACCCTTCCCGTATGTGTCAACAATATCATTATTCCAGCCATAATGGACAATCTTCACAATGAGCAGAAAATAGAGGTGGATCAACGATGTGGAACCTTAAGAAGACCTTGTTACACAGGTGATTGAATAAGAGAAAGTCCCACATGTCCGGGTCAAAGGAAGGATGATGTCAACCTTGACAAGGTTGTAGCCTAGTGTAATGAACAACTGTGTTCACATTTCCTTGCACCAGCTCAGCCTCAGGATGCTGCATCCAAGAGAATATGAACAGTGTATCTTCGTCAAACAATGTGCATAGTTTGGAGCACTAGACCCTCCTTGGGGCCATTGGTATAACCCTTGGATGATCCTAGCTAATCCTGGCCAGCTTGTCTCAAAGATTAAGGCACAGATGTGTACGCATAGACTCTCTTGTATTGTGCAATTGGAAATGGCTCTTTTAATCAGTTAAACTATTGCTTTGAGCTATTCAAGGTGCAGGACACTTTACTTCCTGCTCAAACAGAATGGCATCTCTATTTGGAATAGGCTCAGCTGGTAAATCATAATCCATGATAATTTTGGCAAGAAGTGGGCATTGATCCTGAAGTGACTGCCATAATTCTGATTATCTGAAAGTTTGAACAAAACCTGCATCTATCCATCATTCTCACTTAGATCCCCCAAAATTTGATAATCCCATGTGAGTAATCTAGGATATGTACACCTAGCTTCCCATTTCCTTTGTACAAGGGCCACAACATTCTTCCCTGATACATATATGTGAAGGTCAATGCCATATACTTAGTAAGAGCTCTTTTTCTCTAATAAAATTATATTGATCGGCGAAACACAAGAAATGCTAAACTGTAAATACACCACAGCCACAAAAAAGGATCATATCTGTTTTGAAACTATTAAACACAAGATTGCCAGGTTACCCACCATGCATTACAATGCAGTACAGGAAAGAATACATGTATTCAATTTGTGACAACCCACCTGCAAGACAAACACTATAATCTGCTTAGTGCTATGCATCTTCCCCGTCATGTTCATAATTTCTTTCGCTTTTAAACACTGCCAAAAAAATGAAAGGAGTTAAACCATAAGAAAGTAAAGATGTGTCAAGGACCTCTATGAACCAAGCAGCAAGAACCCACCCTTCTTCCATTGAATTGAAGAACAGCACTTCTTTCTGAGATCTCCTTGCCAACATCGAATTTTAACTTATTTTAATGTTATCTGAGTTGCAAGGTTTCCTCTGGCAATGACTGTGGCTTTGCCAGCTTAACATTAGAACCTCCATTCAAAGTGGCAGCAGAAGCTGCTGGTTTCCTTGCAGCTCGACCCCATTTGATAGCTGAGACCAGAGAATCTCCTTGGGATCCCAGTCCTCTTCGACCAACTAGTTTAACTCCAAGATTTTCACATAAGAAGACTAACCGTGCCTTATCCCCTCCCCTAACCTCCATCAATTCCAAAGCTTGTTGTCGAGATATCATTGTGTAAAGGTGGAGCTGCTGCTGCTGATACATCTGAATTTGTTGAAATAAAAGCCTTTGTGGTAAAGGAGGCTGATCATTCATCCCACTCTCATTGACCTTCTTCCTTGCACCCATACCAATCATCACCCGTAATAGCACATGTGACTTAAGCTCACTAGTTCGAGGATCAAAAAGTACAGCAAAGCTTCCGAATTCAAGATCAGGTTCTCTGAACAAGTCTGCCAAAAGTGTAGCATAAGCCTGTGTGTCCTTCAGGATTGCTCGTTCAACTTTTGCAGGAACCAACCTGTTGGCAGCGTGCGCAGTTATGTTACCAGCCTCCCTTAAACCACTCAGCAATGCACCATGCATAGTTGCTGGGTACCTACGGTTTGTGGCCTCTCCAGCAAAAAATAGCCTCCCATCACCAACACTCTCCGCTAAAAGATCATAGTCATCCCCTGATGCACCAACAGCAACGTGAGAATATGATCCAAAACTAAGAGGATCCCCTCCCCATCTCGTACATACTGTCTGGATAGGATCAGGAACACTAATTCCTTGAGGTTCATAAATGCCTGCCATTATGATAGAACTTAGTTAAGTAACTAGGTGGTATCAATAAGGAATGTTCTGAAAAATTACAGTGACAACTTTGCCTACCTCTTAGAATCGTCAATACTCGTTGAATTGCCTCTGCTGGATGCATTAGTTCGAAATTGATCGCTGCCTCCCCTGCAACAAGTGCGAGCAAAAGCGGCCCTCCTGATACAGCTGCATAACTATAGAACAGAAAAAACTCACCCCTTCTCTCTGTGCTTTCAGCAAGGTGCCCAAAGGTATCAAGTTCAGAGCCCCAGAAAACTCTAGGAAAAAGCATGGCCACCTTGTTTAGCAATCCAAAACCAAGCCTTCGGATCGCATCAAGTTTTCTCTGTGGCAGCTCTGGCTCAAATTTAATCATCTTCTGCTTCAAAACCCCTAAGGGCACCGTGCATAGAGCCATATCTCCTTCAAAAACTTGATTGGTTGTTATTACCTGTACACCACTACTGCCATAGCGAATTGTATGTACCTGTTTTCCGTAGAAGATAGGTATTCCTTCTGCAAGTGCGGAAACCAATCGCACATTACCTCCAGGAAGAAAGCAATGATCACCCCCCATCTCGTATGGATCATCCTGGTCCCAAAATGCAAGTGAAAGCTCTGACAGTAGTCCTGCATTTGCATACTCAAGATTTGCAAGGTGCCAATCAAACAACTGCCTTTCATCAAGAACTTCTGCAACCCCTGCGTCTTCACGCAAAGTCTCCAGAGTTTGTCCTAATGATATCCCTTCTGCAATCGGTCCCATCTGCTCTCTCAATTGGCTAGCTCTATCCAAAAGTTTGTTGAACTGGGACTCAACTTTAGCATCCACATCCACTGCCAAAGGTGACCCATCGGGTTGATAAAGGGGACATTTCTCTCTTATCTTGTGCAAGGGGATGGAAAGTTGCCTAGCAAGGACACCCAAAGGGTTTCCATGCAATCCAGTTATAACACTACCTCCAAGATCTGCAGCAGCCACCTGGCCCCCTCCTTCCATTTTCCTGGTGTAAACCCGCCCTCCAGGCCTGTTCCTTCCGTCTACAACAGCGACTCGATGCCCAAATGCCAATAGTTGTCTTGCAGCCGCAAGCCCTGCTAATCCCGCCCCAATGATAACGATTGTGGACTTTGTTCCCTCTTCTGGTATGACTGCTTTCACTGCTGGTGACACTCCAAAATTGATATAACCATATGAAAAGAGAAATTTATAGGCTGCAGTTACTAGTAACTTATGTTGGCTTCGAATACTTTCCATAACTTGGGCTTGATCCAACCACGTGTTAACACTCTCTCGCCATCGAGCTAAGATATGGTTTCTTACTTCTATATAATTATCTTGTTCCACATCTCCAATTGTCTGCACAACTCCTGCTTCAATCTCTTCTTCTGTTAACGAATCTTTGGGAAACCCAATGGACGCAGCGATCATCGCTTCTTTTTCTTTGTTTTTATCAAGGTCCACTGATTTCTTCTTCTTACCTTTAGCTGGAGAAATCTCTGCACCTAGCTGAGATTGGATCATGACATCCATGAGATTCTCATCATAGCTCAAAGCCCTTGCTTGTTGCCGAAGGGCTCTTACATTCTTACTGCCTCCTCTGAGCCTCTCCTGTGTTCGTTTCCTTCTCTTCTTTGCGAAGCCATCAGGAACATACTCAGATACAAGAGTCCTCTTCTTTGCAAAACCCTCTATACTTTTCTTCTTTACAAAGCCCTCAGGGCCATCCTCAGATTCAATACGTTTCTTCTTTGCAAGGCCATCATCAGATTCTACACATTCTCTTTTTGCGAGACCATCCCCAAATTCTACTCTTTCTTTCTTTGAAAGGTCATTCTCAGATTTTAAACTTCCCTTCTCTGCAAATCCATCCACAGATTCCACACTTTCCTTCTTACCAAATTGATCCTCAGTTTCCAAACTTTCCTTATTTTCAACTCTATACTCGGATTCCACGTTTTCATTCTTTTCAAATACATCATCGGTGGTCATGTTTTCTTTCATTTCAAATACATCCTCAAATTCAGGACGTTTCTTATTTGCAAGTCCATTCACGGAGTCTACAGAGTTCTGTATTGCGATAAGAGGAGGTTTTCCCACGGAAACACTAAACGAATCTGCTGCTCCTGTTTCAGTTATGTTAAGGGTACTCACAGGATTACGCGAGTTGACAGTATGCTCTGCTGCATTCTCTGAGACACCCTTGTCAGTCATGGTTCTTTCATCTACGATGACCGTAACTTGAGGTCTGTCTATGGTTTCACCGTCTGGCATATCTTACTCTGCCTTCTTTGTCTTCCATGTACTTCCTCTCCTCCTTCTACTACAGAAGGATTCATCTTTCTTCAGGAGAAAAATCGTAAACCTGAAGTAGACAAAGAAGAAACATCAAGAACAAGAAGAAGATGATGATGATGACCCTCTATAGTAAATAATAAGAAGGAAGACATATAAAGGAGCAAGAAGAAGAAGCCAATTACTCCATTGCAAGAAAGGAAAGCGAATTACTCCATTGCAAGAAGAAAGGGAGGTAGGAAGGAAAAAAACAAAAGAAATCACTCCATTGCAGAGACGGAAAAAAAGAATATAGTAGACAGGAGCAAAGAAAAACCATACCTGCTGTTTCGTCTTGCAGCTTTTTTTCCTGCTTATAAAGAAGGAAGTAAGAACGAAACAAGGAAAGAAGTCCGCATCAGAGAGAGAGAGAGAGAGAGAAGCCATACCTGCTGCTGCTGCTGCTGCCGCTGTTTTGTGGCCGCGTGCAGTGCTCAGAAAAAACGATGGGATGGGCAAAGATCGAGAGAAAACGATAGGCTTCTCTCTGACCACAGTGAGTGCAGAAGAAGAAGAAGAAGGAGAAGAAGGAGGAGAAGAAATTTTTAGGTGTAAAAATTATAATGTAAAAGCAGGTAAGCACGCGTTTCTACTACCCTCCTCTTGAAATGTCATGATTTTGGCTTCTTTATGTTCTCTAAAGTGCCAATCAATAACTTTGGTCTATGATGCAAGAAGAAATGTTCATTTGTATGCATCCTCGGAAGACATCATGGGACCAATGTAAAAAGATTTTCACGTACAACAGAATGTTAGTGACACCACGTTCAAGATTTTCCATAAATGCAACATTCACAACTGAATGCATCTTGTGTATAGGGGTATCTCAAGGTTGAGAGTGCAAGGCAAGCAGACTTGAAAGTGATTAACGGTAGACCTTTAAAAATAGAGTGTGATTTTTCACCTTGCTAAATTATTTGGGGTAAGATATGCATGCATACACATGTGTGTATATACATATATTAGTTTTGAATCATTTAAATCGTCCAACTCATCGATGCACTAGGTGACAATGGACATCCTTGCTTAACAAGGTGTTTCAATGTTCTGAACCATAAGTGTCCCTCCTTCATGCATACATATAAGTATGCATATTCTTGCATCTCTTCATTTGTAAATTAACCTTTGATATCGTATTTCTTAGCCTTAACTTGTCTCTTCTATACGAATATCAATTGGAGCTCAAACAATATTTATTTTTCCATTTGCTTGATGAATTCGTCCTCAACAATGTGATGAGAATGATCCAATGTGATTTTGTTGAATGGTTGGGCCTCACTTGAACTCCACCCAATTGTTGGGAGCATATTGTAACTCACTACTTTGCTCTTGTAAATTCACCAACACCATTGAATCAAAGCAATGGACTTTGCCCGCTTCGTAGAATCCATTTTACCACATTTATTTGTTTTTAGATTTAGTAACTCCGTCAACTCCCATGTTGGCCATGTTGTGTCACCCATGGAAGCTACCTTCTGCCGAATGCGTATTTATAATGGCCGTATTCACATTATCCCATTAGACAAACTAGGATAGGTTATTTATGTAAATAACATAAAGGGCAATTGCCCTAGTTTGGTTAGTAGATAACCAGTTTGTAACCTAGTTTGTTAGATGATGTCATCATTCTTTCTGCCGTAACCATTTGAATAATATTGTTACATATTTCTGTGCCTCTTTATCTCTTTCTCCCCGTTAATATTCTTGATCTTGCAATTTGGCCTTAGTTCTATTATGTTCATCTTGTTTACATCATCAAATTGTTGTCCTTGAGTATACATACAGACAACCTTGTCCACAACACCTTCGACGAATGTCGTCATCCTCACGATCTCTTGTTGATCCTCATCTTCTTATCATCCTACTCATGTTAGGTTCACAAGATGTCATGTAAAATTGTGAATGTGCATATTTGAGGGAATCACCATTATTTTGAGCCTACTGATAATAGAGAAGAAAGGAGTGACTATAGAAATTAGACAAAAAGTAAGCCATCTAACTAAAGAAAAATAAAAAATGAGTTATATAAAACTTAAGAAGAGAATTCTCTATTAGACACCTCATATTTACAATAATAGAGATGGATTAACACCTTAAAAAGCTAGATTACCCTTAACCCTTAAACCCCTCTCTTTTCTTTTCAAGTGCATAGTGTGTCATTTGGCACATATTCTAACTTCATGCTCCCATAAGTGAATCCATAGCCCAAATTAACCTTTCCATACAAATTGTCCCAAGTACATTTCGATTTATTTAGCCATAATGCACATTGTGTGACCAATAGATTCTAGATATCATGGATGGAAACTAGTGGAATTTCAAAATGAGAAAAGTTGTTTGAAATCTAACACTTGTCAATATTTCCGGTTCATACTTATAAAACCACGTTTTTATGGCGTTTCCTAATTATTAAGTAGTTTATATAATGTGTGACAACGGCATGGACATGTAATCCAAGGATTTGTCATAAAATTGTATTGATTTATTTATTTTTCCAAAAAAAAACACTACTTCGCATTAGTTAGCAAACAGATTACATCATAGACCACCAAATTTTCAGCAACCCTCACTCTAGCCTTCTCACCAAAGTGGTCATAGTCCCCACCTCATTTTCAACAAAAGTATCCCAACAACTCCTATAACCTTGTAATTAATTTGTACCATATCTATACATATTTACATCACTTGGTCACTAATGGAAGCCATTGGCAGAAACAGCCATCGGGGTGCTTGGTAGTTCCATTCAGGCCCTGATGATGATCTGCTTCACCATTGGAGAACTACCCCATTTCAACAGGAACTTTGACTGAGCTCTTTCAGCTGCATCAAATTCCCCTTGAATTGAGTCGTACCGTCCCTGTAGCCAAGATACCAGCTCGAACCGAATATTTAGCAACAACTCACCACTAGGGAGGTTTTGCTGTTGAAAAACAAACTTACAACGTCTGGTCCAAATGTGCGAGACCAATAAACAAGCCACCATCATCCATGTCTCTTCAAAAAATTATGACTTAGTGCCAAGTCGAACTCCAACACGTTGAAACACCTTGCCACCCTGCACTATAAACCCATTATTTTGGGGGTTTAACTGTTCAGTCCAGCCTTCCCCTGTTAACTTCAGCCCCTATAAGGACCCGGATGCAACTCTCCCATTCACACCGCATGTTGCTACTATCCGAAGACTTCTACCCCAAATGCTAATAGCCTCTCTACAATTCCAAAAACAATGAGGGATTGATTCCAAAGGGTGTCCATATATCTTGCAACCAGCCTCACCACCACGACACCTCAACCACTCCCCCATCGATATCGCTTTATGACTAAGAAGCTACAACCAAAGCTTTATTTTTTCTGGCATATCGAACACCCATAGTCTCCTCCAAAGCGACTTCAACAAGTCATCAAATATGCCTTTGATTAATTGAGATACCAATAGTCAAACCTGGGTTCAAGCTATATATTTAATCAATTTGTTAGTGGTCTATTGACGAACATCAATAATAATTGTTTGGCAATCATTGATGTTGTAGGTACTACCACACTACACAAAATATTATTTCCATGGAAACCAAGCAAAACCAAGTGATTATAATTCTACTCCCTTTGAAACAATCTCCTTGAGTTCTTGGGCATTTCAAATAGGGCTAAATGGATATATCATATAATCATGGCCCAAAATGCAGGTAACATCTTTTCAATTCTCAATACTGAAGTACATGCAAACCCTATTCAATTTATGTTAGGGATTTATTATTTGTTATCATAAGGTCAAAAGTTGAGTTGGCATAACTAGAGTTTGTTGAAGTGTACAAGATACTTATCTATCTTGAAGATAGATAAGTACTAGCAATTAACAATGGGTATAGTTCAAATTCAATTCGGTTCGGTTTCTTTGCCTTTAAACTAAACCGAACCATTTATATAAAACAAAAATCAAACAAAACCATTTATGAACTCTCAAGCCATTTAAATCAAACCATCTAAGAAAAGGTAAACCAAACCATTTAAGGAAAAGTTGAAACTAAACCGAACCATTTAATAAAAAATTTAAACCTAACCATTTAAGTCAAACAAATTAAAAATTTAAAGAAATGAAAATACATTAATTAAACCATTAAATTAATAAACTATTAAGGTGAAAGAAAAAGGTAACCAAAAACCAATAAACCTTTAAACCAAATCATTTAAACTTATAAACCAATCAACCCGAGTTTTAGAGCCAAACCAAACCAAACTATTAAATATTTTTGGAACCAATTAACCATTAAACCATGGCTTAAGAGTTTGGTTTAGGGTTTAGGGTAAATCTTGCCCATTGCTACTAGCAATATCTTAAGTAAAGAAGGTATCTCATTTCCTAAGATGCCATTTTATATATTTTTCATTAGACATCGACTTTTTACTTTCGAGAAGATATGTCAAGGATAAATAGCATTATGTGATGTTTCATAGGCTACATTGGCCATTAAGAAACACTAATGCATAGTTTTCTTTCTTTCTTCTTCTCTCTTACGGAATCTCATTATAATGCTGGATGGTGTCAGTATAGTAATACACTAGCTTCATGTTCACAAGCTTATCTAGTCCCTTTGGTGCTGGACTTGACATCATGTGCGATCAGGAAGGCGAATGCTACGAAATCTTAGGACGGCTTTGGAATTTGTCAGCCTTTAATTTCATCTGCAGGCATGTCAGCAGCTGCATACATATTTGTCATGCAGACATACGCCGAAGTGCAATTTTCATCCAACATTACTGACTGCTCAAAGGCGCATCTTCCAATTTTCATGTTCACCCATTTGTGACAAGCACCTAATATGGTAAAAAATAATGGAAGATTCTCAAAAGTCGAAGTCTTTTCAAGAAAATAATTAGCCTTGGCAAAATGTCCCACACAGACAAACAGAGCAGTCACCCAAGTGTAGTGTTCTAATGTTGGAGTAATACACTAGCTTCATGTTCACAAGCTTATCTAGTCCCTTTGGTGCTGGACTTGACATCATGTGCGATCAGGAAGGCGAATGCCACGAAAACTTCAGGAAGGATTTGGAATTTGTCAGCCTTCAATTTCATCTGCATGCATGTCAGCAGCTGCATACATATTTGTCATGCAGACATACGCCGAAGTGCAATTTTCATCCAACATTACTGACTGCTCAAAGGCCCATCTTCCAAGTTTCATGTTCACCCATTTGTGACAAGCACCTAATATGGTCAAAAATAATGGAAGATTGTCAGAAGTCGAAGTCTTTTCAAGAAAATAGTTAACCTTGGCAAAATGTCCCGCACGGACAAACAGATCAGTCACACAAGTGTAATGTTCTAATGTTGGAGTGAGACCATAAACAACACACATATCATCAAAAACTTGTGCTCCCTCTTTCAATAAACCTGCATGATTACATACACTTAGCAAAACAAGGAATGTAACTGAATCTGGCACAATCCCTTCTGACAACATTTTCACAAGAAGCCTCAAAACCAAAGTCAGCTCACCTAACTGAGCAAATCCTGCCATCACTGCAGTCCACGATACAACATTCCGCCCAGGAAGCAGTTGAAATACTTCTTGTGCTCGTTCAAGAGCACCACACTTAGCGTACATGTCTACCAACACGTTTCCAAGCACAATGTCTTTTTGCAATAATCCTTGTTTTCTAACCTCAGCATCTATATCTTCACCAATCTTAAGAGCACCTACAATGCCACAAACTTTCAAAATGCAAGAATATGTGACTGCATCGGGGGAGACTTTGTCCTCCAGCATACATTTGTAGTATTCCAAGGCATCATCACCAAGTCCATGCTCTGCATACCCTGTCATCAATGCATTCCAAGACACAACATTTCTGACTGGAAGCTGTTCAAAGACCTCTTGTGCTTTTTCAAGAGCACCACATTTGCTATACATGTCTACCAATGTGTTTCCCAGCATAATATCATTTTCCAACAACCCATGCTTTCTGACCTCAGCATCTATGTATTCTCCAATCTGAAGAGATCTTGTCATGCTACAAGCTTTCAAAATGCAAAGATAAGTTATTGCATCTGGGGGCATCGGCATCTTCTTGAAGCATCTCAGAACTTCATCAACAAACCCATGTTGTGCATATCCAACCATCAGTATGTTCCAAGAAACAACATTCGGACATGGAAGCCGGTCAAATACTTCCTTTGCTTTTTTGAGTGCACCACACTTGACATACATGTCTACCAATGCATTGCCAAGTGTTATGTCTTTTCTCAGCAGCCCTTCTCTCTTGATCTCAGCATCTATATCTTCACCAATCTCAATAGATCCGACAATGCCACAAGCTTTCAGAACACAAATATAAGTTATTGCATTTGGGGAGATTCCCTCATCCTGCATCTGCCTAAAGCATTTCAAGGTCTCATCACCAAGTCCACTTCGTGCATAACCCGTCATCAATGTGGTCCAAGAGATGACATCTCGCACTGGAAGCTGTTCAAAGACGTCTCTTGCTTTTTGGAGTGCTCCACATTTTGCATACATGTCTACCAATGCATTGCCGAGCACCGTGTCCTTTTCAAGTAAACCTTGCATTCTGACCTCAGTGTCTATGTCTTCTCCAATGTCAAGAGCACCTACAAGGCCACAAGCTTTCAGAATGCAAGAATAAGTGAATGCATCCGGGGACACTCCTTCATCTTGCATCTGGCCGAAGCATTCAAGGGCCTCATGCCCAAGCCCATGTTGGGCATAACCTGATATTAATGCATTCCACGGCACGGCATTTCGAGCCGTGAGCTGCTCGAATACTTGCCGTGCTTTGTTGAGCGCACCACATTTGGCATAGCAACTGAGCAATGCAGTGGCAATGTAGGTGTCCTTTGGAATCAAATTTTTCTTGAGAACTTCGGCATGGATTTGTGTTGCCATGCCTATATCCTTGTGTTTCCCACACGCTTTTATCTTATGTAAAAGACCAACACGATCTTCTTGAAGCCACAGCAGCGTATTGGGCAGTTCGAGACTATTTAGCTGCTTGAGCTGTAGCCAAGGAGGATTACGGCACCCATGGATCCACAATCCTTTCCTTGTCTGTTTGTGCCGAAAATCAGGACAGCTTGGGTTTCGCTGCAAATGAGAAATCAGTTACATCCTAAAAGAAACCGTTAGAAACACTAATAATATGTGACGCTAGATAATCCTCCTTACAATACCTTGTTATCTCGATTGTCCCAAAATTGAGAAGGGTCTCTGAAGAATTCCTTCCACAGAAAGTCCGTTTCTACAGCCATTCATACATACGCCTTCACTTACTCCGCCTATTGGAGCTCTCTATTTGTGACCATGGATTTTAGGACGTCACGCCTTCTGATTGCTAGGATTCCAGAGAGAAACAGGCCATAATTGGCCTGCGAGACATATCATGATTATGGGTAACATTCATATTATCCAGAAACAAAACGAAAAGCTCTAGGTTTTCAAAAGGTACATAATCATGATTTTAATGGATGTGCTGGATTGAGTTTCAAGATATTTTACAAATTACAAGCATGAAGTATGTAGCTTATATACATGGCCATTGCATTGCTCGTAGTGCTTCCATCTTTGGCTAATTGGGTAAAGTGTGAGTTGGCTTCATGCTTTGCAAGCACCAAGATTCACGGAGACATCCATGTACCTATGTGATTTTCTATCCTATGAGAAGTTCATAAAATGATATTTGTAGTAGGCCATCTTTGTGGGAAGAGTTTCCCTTGGTGTACTTCAAGTCTTTTGGGGAGGTATGGTACCGAAAGGATGACAAATCCTCGGCATGGAGGCCATTGTTATTGAACCACCTCAACACTTATGAGTCCCATGATCTTTTTCTTTAATATATTGTCACCCTTTCCTTCAATGCTTCAAACATCTTCCTTATAATGCTCTGCGATAGCATGTTTAAAATCCAATTGATGAGGTTCATTGCCTACAAAGGGTGAGATTGATTTAGCTCTATTGATCTCTACCTTTTTCCATTGTGGTGGCAACATTAAGTGCTATTAGTCATAACTCTTCTTTATATCGATGAATCTTAAGAGTTTGTTGTGAGTGGATTGAATTGTTTAGATTTGCAACAAGAAAGAATACATTGATAAAGTTGGTGTCGCTCCTCACATTGATGAGTTCAATTAAGAGGGTTCTATAAGCATGGCAAAAATTTGGAACTAAAGGATTGGATTCGCAACACAAAAATAAAATCACTAAGATACAAGTTAGGTGGAAATGATGTATCAAAGGACAATTTAGTAGCATTGCATACTTTATCATTACATTAATGATGCCATTAAATTTATGAATTTACAAAATTTAACTATTTGCCATATTATGGCTTTAACATGATACTACTAATATTCGTGCAAACTCTCCAAATCAATGTTAAGTACTCTCTAACAGCATTGAATTTGTTTGTATGTTGGGTTTCTTACTATTTCGTATATATGCATGTATGTTTTGAGGATACCTCTTTTA
This sequence comes from Azolla caroliniana, assembly GCF_043228905.1. Taxonomy (NCBI): domain Eukaryota; kingdom Viridiplantae; phylum Streptophyta; class Polypodiopsida; order Salviniales; family Salviniaceae; genus Azolla; species Azolla caroliniana. The sequence goes on from NW_028230437.1 coordinate 301,513, forward strand.
TCAACCCAATTCCTACCATGGTTGATTTCCACTCCAAGAGTCAACTTGACGAGGTCAAGCTGATATTGATATGATGCAGATATGTGCTTGGTCCTACATTGTAGAACCAGATTATGTGTCATGGCAATTGTGTAAGTCCCATGACAATGGGACTGAAACAAGCACAAGATGTTTGTTAAAGAATACTCTCAACAAATCACTTGTGCAAGACAAATAAGAAACAACTGTCAACAACCACATGTACTCATTCTATCCTTCAGGTTAACAGTTCACTCAATCAATCATTGCCATAAAATAAGCCAAGGCGCATATTAGACTTCTATGCAGCAAATCAACCAGCATGGCTTCCAATGTGACTCTGTAGATTGTATGTAAGGCATTGAGACACATAGAAAAGGCCTAACCGCACATACCAAAGCAACTATCAATGGCATGTTTATACAGAGTAAGAGTTACATTCTCCTCAGCATTACACAACTCAAGTTGGTTCAATGCTCATAAGCAGGTTACTACCATGCACAGTCTAGTCATTCAACAACTTTTCTCCATTTACTCTGACACATAAACATCCCTTGGTGCAATATAAATATTAAATATCCAAAAGCACCACAAACTATACAGTGGAATTGGTCCTCTAAAGTACTCTGGTCGTCCTTCCTGCAAGTTGCAAACGCCTCAATTCGTAGAGCAACCAACGATGCATCTCCTTTTGGTGAACAACTTTCTTGATTTCTGCTTTCAACCTCTCTTGAACTCTGAGCTTCCTACCTTATATAATATAGATGCCAATCGTTGACATCTTTATCGGATATTTGCATCATCCCACAAAAAATAGCTGCTTCCTTGCCTTTTGCTGTTTTAAAAATGGCAAAGCTGCAATGCACAAATTCCTACCAAGGTCAAATCCATATTAGTAGTTTATGATTACAAGTTATATCCTACTGTCTGATCATACTACAAGAAAATCACATCCTTTGTATCAGATGAAAATGGTGCCTAACCTTCCTATGCATAACTCAAAGCATAGTCCTGCATGAGGTCAAATCTATATATCAGAGTATGGTTTACATATCCTGTATCGGCGGCATAGCTTCCTTTCTTAGACTTTCACATCAAGCGAAACAAATGAAATTAATAATACATCATTAAAGCAACCAGGAACTATTTATACATTAGGCCGCTTCTAAGATCATGGAAAGCATAATCATTTATGATTCAAATCTTCTTCACTGCTCTACCTTAATCTTCAGAGTCTACGAGCTGCCAGCTCAAAAGAAAACCTCCCAAGATTTACCTTACCCCATTTTTGGCATGAACCCAATAAAGCACAGCAAACTGGATAGTGCAGAAATGGTATATTCTTAATTTGTGACAGAGCCTTGTCAAAAAGGCCAGCACAAGCAAAAAGATAAACCATGCACATCATATGCTCTATATAAGGTGTAATGCCATATACAATTGTCATTTTTGCAAATTGTTCCTGACCCTCATCCAGAAAACCTGAGTAGCTACATGCCCTCAGCACACAAAGATAAGTCACCGCATCTGGAGAGAGGCCCTCAGCTTGCATCCACTCAAAGCAATCCAGGGCTTCCCGTCCCTGGCCTTGCTGGACATATCCTGTCATGAGTACATTCCAAGAGATTGCATCTCGAACAAGAAGCTCCTCGAACATTTCATGTGCTTTTCCAAGCTCCCCGCATTTGGCATACATATTAAGCAGTGCATTGCCGAGTGCAATATGTTTTTCCAACCATCCCTTACTAATAATGTCGTTGTGAAGCTGCTTCCCTTTATAAATAGCTCCGACGCTGCCACATGCCTTTAGGATGCAAATGAAGGTAATCACATTCGGTGAAATTTGATCAGTATGCATCTTTTCAAAACAGGTCAGTGCAGCTTCCCCCTGCTCATGCTGAGTATACGCTGAAATTAGTGTATTCCAGGAAACCACATCCCGAACAGGAAGCTCATTCAGCACTTGCTCAGCTTTTGCCAGTGCATTACATTTTGCATACATGCCCATCAAGACATTACCAAGCTCAATAGGCTTTTCCTGCAGTCCCATGCAAACAAGACCAATATGAATCTGTTGGCCCTTATCAAGTGCTCCTTCACTGCCACAAGCCTTCAAGATACTAATAAGCGTGATTGAATCTGGTGAGAAACCATCAAACTGCATCTGTTTGAAACAATCCAGCGCCTCATCTATTAGCCCCTGCTGGGCATAGCCAGCAATCAAGGCATTCCAAGACACTACATTTCGAGTAATGAGCTCATTGAAGACTTCTTGTGCTTTTAACATTGAACCACATTTAGCATACATATCTATCAAAGCCGTGCCGAGAATAGTGTCTTTTCTCAGCAAACCCTTTCTAACAACCTCTTCATGAATGCCTTTACCCAAATCAAATGATCGTACACTGCCACATGCCTTGAGGACAGAAGTAAACGTGATCGCGTCAGGAGACAGGCCCTCACTTCGCATTCTTTCATAACAATAAAGAGCTTCTTGATCATTACCCTGCTGGATACATCCTGCAATGAGGGCTGACCATGGAACCACGTCCCTGACAGAAAGCTCATCAAGAGCTGCTTGAGCTCTTTCAAGCTCGCCACATTTGGCATACATGTCCACCATAGCAGTCCACAAAAGGGTATCATCTTTGGCTACCAATCCCTTCCTCACAATCTGATCATGGATTTGAATGCCCATATCTAGAGCTCCTATGTTGGCACATGCTTTGAGGATGCAAGTGAAGGTGATGGCATCAGGAGAGAGTCCGTCATCTCTTTGCATGCATTCAAAGCAATGAAATGCATCGTGGCTCTGCCCGTGTTGGGCATATCCCGCAATCAGTGCATTCCACGAGACAACATCCCTAAAAGAAAGTTCATCCAGCACTTGCTGCGCTTTCTGCAAAGCACCACATTTAGCATACATGTTCACAACTGCACTCCCTACATGCTTGGGACTCATTTGAAGCAACCCCTGTTTCAGAATGTCAGAATGTATACATATTCCTTTGTTGAGGTCTTTCTTCTTGGCGCAGACCTTGAGGATGGCCAGTACAGAAGCAATGGCATCCTTTTTCCTTCCCAGAACAAAAGCTCTGCCACTATTCCAAGACTTCCAAAGACTTCGCGAGATCACCATGTTCTCCACAAAGCATTTAATTTTGAGTGTTACACGTAAAAATAAATCATAATTCGTGCTGCATTTATTTATATTTTGGCCTACATTAATCAATACAAGACAATTCCTATCCTGCTTCTACGCTCACACGTTTGCAGAACAAACAACAACACCCTCCCCCTCCTCCTCCTCTATGTAACCACCATCCCATGCTATGCCATGGTTATAGATCCACCATTAATCACTATGAGGAGATTCATATCCCGCTTCTGCTCTCACACGTTCACGGAACAAACACCAACACCCTCCTCTTCCTCCTCCTCTGAGTTGCCACCATGCCATGCCATTCTGATACACCCACAACATCCCTTCCCTTCAAAAATATTACACAACCAGCAAAAGCACTCAACACAATCTTCTTGAGGCTGCAGCAGCGTATTGGGCGTTTTGACACAATTTAGCTGCTTGAACTGTAGCCAAGTAGGATTAACACACCCATGGATCCACATCCGTTCCTTGTCTGTTTGTGCCGAAAATCAGGACAATTTGGGTCTCTCTGCATATGAGAAATCAGTTACAGTCCAAAAAGAAACTGTTAGAAACACTAATAATATGTGACTCTAGATCATCCTCCTTAAATTACCTTGTTATCTCGATTGTCCCAAAATTGAGAAGGGTCTCTGAAGAATTCCTTCCACAGAAAGTTCGTTTCCAAGGCCATTCATACACCTTCACTCATTCCACCTATATATAGGAAGCCCTCTATTTGTGACCATGGATTTTAAGACGTCATGCCTTCTGATTGCCAGGATTCCAGAGAGAGAGAGAGAGAGAGAGAGAGAGAGAGGCCATAATCGTCCTGCAAGACATATCATGATTATGGGTAAACATTTATATTATCCATAAACAAAAAGAAAATCTCTAGGTTTTCAAAAGGTCCATAATTATGATTTTAATGCATGTGCTGGGTTGAGTTTGGAGACATAGCATATATACATGGGAAGTGAATTGCTCATCATGCTTCCATGTTTGGACATGAATGAGACTCCGAGTTAACAGACTTTCTTGACAGCAAGGATTGTTGTAGTGAACATTCACAAAGTTTATTCTCAGGAATGAATAATTAATTTGGCAAAGACACAGGAATCCAACAGTTTTCCAGGAAATATGTATCACGTTCAACAACTTCCAGCTAAAGACAGAAGATAAAAGATAAGATTTCTCTAACGAAATGGTGTACTCCGTACAGAAAGGGCTTAGCTTTTTCTGACAAAACACTCTATGAAGATTGCAATGGTTCAGGCAAAACGTGTATATAATTTATGGTTCTCATGCAGAAAAATAGCATAATATAGCCAGAAATATGAGTTTTTTTCTTCTGGGAAATGTGTAGTAAGACCATAGATGGTAGGGTTTCCCCGGAAATAATGTCGTGTAATTTTATCACCACAAACATTCGGATTTCTTGACAAAATGCAGTATGAAGATCACAAAAGTTAGGGTTTCTCTGCATAAATGGCGTACTTTGAAGAGCCATGCGAAACCTGAGCCAGGAAGAGGAGGGACAGGAATCGCAGAACAAGAAGGAGAACAAGAAATCAGAAGAAAAATAAACAAGGAAAAGAAGAAAGAAACAGAAGTGGGAACGAAGAGAAGAGCGGATAAGGAAAGAAAAAAAGCAGAAGAGCCTTATAGTAGGGAATGTGTTGTTTGTGAAGGTAAGACTTTCCGAGAACGCCATCGCCAACTGTGAGACACTTGATGAATCGAGAGTTACTTACTACTCTACTCATTGATCTCTATGTGTAGCTTCACGCCATAGCCATTCATACATATACATATATGTGTATCTTCCTTCATCTGATCTCTCTCTCTCTCTCTCTCTCTCTCTCTCTCTAGTTCTCACAGAAAAGAGTAGCCCTAGACGTACGTACCTATGGGGATGGTTGGAGCGGAGCGTTGCTCTGCTATTGGGCCTCGCTCTGCTCTGTTCTGCTGCTGTTCTTCGACCGGGGTGTTTTTTGTACATATCCATCCAACACTCTTGCAATTAACCTCTATGGATCAACCATGGATATATGTGATGCAGTATTTTATAGAGCATGAAGCATTGGTACCTCAGAAAACTAAGATTCATGCATTGCGGTGGTCATTGCTCAATGGATGTATTCCTCTAAATATTGAACATTGTGTATGTGCTCAACGGTCATTGCTCAATGGATGTATTCCTCTAAATATTGAACATTGTGTATGTGCTCAACGATTGGTAAGATCATAGCGACATCGTTTTTTTTGAGTGGGCACCATCTAAGCATTTGAGAGTTTTGTAACTCATTACAAATTGAACTATGCATTTCTTCTTGGTTATTGTTCTAGCATGAAAAGGAGAAGTTGAGATCACGAATCAATTGTTTATTTCAATCGAGGGTTGTAGCAATGGGGGATGCGGTTTGACTATGAATCTCAAAGGTTGTTAGAATTTAAAGATGTTCGATCATGGTTGTTTATTCATCCACTTTATGGATTTATTTGGGAGAAATTACAAGATATAGCATTGTTGCATGTATATTTGCCAACGAAAACAATTGGTGTGGTTTCAATGGGTGGATTATCAGTTAAAGGCATAGATTGACATGTTCACATTCGTGGGGAAGGCCCCATGAATGCATAAGAATGCTTCTAAAAGTATTCATTTTTTTGTTTTTTTAAATAATTATTTTTTCTCATTGCATCCTCGCCTTCACCTCCATCCTACATTACTCTTACATCCTCGCCTCCCATGTATCATGTTCTTGGTCTGAAAATAAGGGTTTCGACTAAGAACTCTAAATTTAGTCAAAACCCTAAATTTGACTATATTTTCTCTTTCTCAACTTGCATCCTCGCCTCCTTTTGCATCTCTGCACGACGGATGTAATGATATTCTCGTCCTACAAACTTAGGATTTCGCAAAAACCCTAATTTCGATTGAAACCCTAATGATTTACTTCCTCCTAATTTGTTGAGGATACTTCATGGAATAGTATAGAATAAGGGATATCATTTTAATATATTAATTAATTAATTAATATTATATTAAATAAATATTTGTGAATTGAATCATTTTTATTATGTAAATTTATTTTGAAAAACGAATGGTTTTACAATATTCTTGGGGCCATTTCGTATTCGTGAATATCACGCATGGCGAATACCACAAATATCATGTATGTGTCGATCTATGGTTAAAAGATGATACATGCTTGCTAGAGGTCACTACAAATATCTTTGTATCAATCATGCAATGACATCATTTTCTCGGGTATCACCTAAAGTAGAAAATATGTGGAATGCATGTAAGTTGAATGCAAGGTGGCGGCATATATATTGCAACGTGGTTGTCATTCCCGTTTGCCAGTTTGTGCAAACGTATTCATATGGAGAGTCATGATAGTGAACTCCCAATAGGTTTGGCCTTTGGGAGACGAGGACTAGGGTCAAGCTCATGCTTCTTTTGCAACATTCTATTGGAAGGACAATATGCACGGGTTCATTAAATGCCCTACTATGTACTTATTAGAGATTTGGCAAGTTTAACTCATTGTTTGAGGCCTCAACAACGGGTTCTTGCTCCATATGTTCAAAATAGCCCAAATGAGGAGCTAGAAAGATTGCTCCAAATTTTATGATATTGGTGACTACAACACAAATGGAATGCGTGTAATGCTTTCATGTTCAATTGTAGACATGGTGTGAAAGCCTACACAAAGAAGTTGAAAGACATTCTCATGTGGAAAATTTGGATGTTATAGCATGTGGGGATCATTTGCTCTAAGTGCATATTTAGGTTTTCTAATGCCTTTACAAGGATATCCCTCTCCTTACATATAGGTAGGTCGGTAGGTAGAGAAGGCTAAGAAGTTATAACACGTGGGCTTTACATGCAAGTAATGTAGTTGTTTAGAGAGAGAGAGATATTTATTGGAGCAAGTAGAATTGTTTTCCGTGGTGGAATGGTCGATTTGCTTATTGGCAATTCAACATGTTCCACTGCTCATGTAGTTTGTGGGTGACCATAATCCATTATGACACCCATTGTAAGAAGTGTTTTTCAAAAACTTTTATTAATATAATTGTGTGTTTTCACCAAGAAAGAGTGAAGGATGGAGGGAGAGAGGGAGATGCTTATGCTTAGAAGGATATAGCTTTGACAGATATATACTTAGTTGGATGTAGCTTGATTGGTAAGGTTGTTCAATAATCAATTGAAGACCAAAAGGTCATGGGTTCGACCCTTTTACCTTCGATGGAAAGTAAATTAAGAGATTTAGCAAGGAATAATGGAGAAAGATGCTTAGATAGATGTAACTCCAGACTTGGTAAATAAATTAAGAGATTTAGCATGGAATAATGGAGAAAGATGTTTAGATGGATGTAACTCCAGACTTGGTAAGTTTCATTCCAAAGTGGAGATGAGAACATTAGGTCTTGAACCTAAGACCTTGGGCTAGGGCTAGTAACAAAGTAAGAGGATATGTATGGAATAATGGAGAGCTGATAAAATTAGGTTTCGAACCGAAGACCTACTAAGACCTACTATTGGTAAGCTAATTACAAAAGAAAAAAGGGGAGTGTTCAATGGAATAGACTACATATACGTACATATAATTAGTAATTGCATAAGAGAGAGAGAGGAGATGAGAAGTGAAGAAGTTTAGGGTTCCAAGGAAAGTTCTTGGCTTTGGTGGAAACCCTAAATATATGTACATCCATCCATATATATACAAAGAGGCACATTTTTCTATGTGTTCTACATGCATGGATCCTTCTTCCGTGCTCAAATTCTATTAGGTAGGTACCATCGTTTGGCCATGGTGTTGTGTTTTGATGTTGATTACTGAGTGAGAATGGAGCAGTTCCGATACTTTAGTGAAGCCTCCGTATTACCAACCTTAAGAGCTACGTCCAACACATGGTCTTTGAAGTTGAGGTATGCTGAAAATATTATCTTATTCTCTATAACAATTTAAATGTTTCATGGTTTTATATTCATGTACATACTTTAATACACAAGATGTGGTTATATTGTTATGAGCATATGTGTACCATACATTAAGTAATATGTCTTGCAAGTCAATCTAAGGCCACAAATATGCCAATTCAGCATGGAGTCGAGATAGTTGATGCTCTCTCCAATGGTGGGTATGGACAACTATGTGCCATATTCTCATTGGCAATCTGATCACATGGATGAAGCTTGTATGACATCCATCAAAGCGTGTTGCTAGCCAATTATTTTTCTTTAAATGCAAGTACAATTTCTTGCAAGCTTCTCCTTCATGTTTTGCTAATTTACACATACTTTCTTCACTAAATGGGGCAATGAGGGTATAGTCAATCTAAAGAGTGAACTGGAGCATCTCATTCTCCTCACTGCCAGCAAATGCCTCTTGGGACGTGAGGTAAGAGATCAGTTGTTATCTGATGACATGAGTAACATTGCCAATATTGATTTCCCCCCCCTTTTATTTCAGTTCATTTACCTCTTTCATTTTGCTTGTATTTTTTCAAGCACAATATGAGCAACGTGAAGTGATGAAGCGGCATGGGGAAGCACTCAATTATGATGTTTTGAGTGAGATAGATGTGTTGTATTAGTGCATAAAGGAGGCACTTTGTCTTCACATGCTGCTCATACTGCCTCTCCGTTATAATCACAAGGATTTTAGCGTGAAATCTAAGCAAGGCAATGAATATGTTGTACCAAAGACAAGAGCGACCACATGCATCAAAAAGCTTAAAGCTTCCTCGTATGATATCGGATTTAAGAGTTCAAGTAGGTGAATCAAAGCTACCGAAGTAGGTTATGATATGCTTTGACAAAATCTAAATTTCGAAATTCAGGGCGAGAGACATGAAAGAAAAAGTAAAGTTGTGTCACAATTCAGGTAGAGACAGACAAGAGCAACCACATGCATCAAAAAGCTCAAAGCTTCCTCGTATGATATCAGATTTAAGAGTTCAAGTAGGTGAATCAAAACTACCGAAGTAGCCTATGATATGATATCATAAAATCTAAATTTCGAAATTCAGGGCGAGAGACATGAAAGAAAAAGGAATGTTGCATTTGCAAATTGGTTACCATACATATATAAGAATCCTGATACATATGATCCAGATAGGTTTGCCCCTAGACGTGATGAGGCTTCTACCTGGATTTTTATTTCAATGCCAGATCTTTTTTTTTGCCCAACAAAAGATACTGCATTAGTATTAAGAAATCTCCCTAAGGCCATACATACAAGATGTACCAAGGAGTCCCTTTTTTTTCTAAATTCTATATGTTGGCTTAAATAAATACTTCGGTGTAGAGTTGTCAAGATTCGAACTCTTGACATGACCATGTTATAATCGAGTGTCTACCCTCTGCCACGAATAGATGATCTCTTGGACCAATCGGGATGCTCAAAGTACTTCATCTCTATCGATCTTGCGGCCGGATATTGGCAGATTCCAATGGACCCAAGAGATGCACATAAGACAGCTTTCAAAACACGCAGAGGCCTATTCCAGGTGTTGTCCATAGGCCAAAAATGGAAATTAGTTAAATATAATATGCTAGAAGTTAGGCGAGTAGGTAAGGGAGAATTAGGTAAAACGCCGAGTTTCGAGCCTCACAGTCAGTCGATCGCTCGACGTTGTATGAAGGAAAAGAAGTATATAAACCGAGGTCTGCGTACCTCGGCAAGGGGGAGATATGCAGAGCCTAGGGAGGTCGGTTCATAGTTATAACTATTGCAGTAATACATATGTATAGCTCTTGTTGTTTTCATCTATGTGTCATCACTTTTAAGGTCTCAACTACGTATACGACCCGGGCTCTATTCTGGGTATGCTCTCCGTGTTCTCCCCCTAACGACACCTCCGTGCACCAGTCTTCACGATTACACTTCCCTTGATACCGATAGCTTGTAGGCATATCGAAGGTGTTTCTGGCAAAATGGTTAACACAATTTGGCACGCCCGGTTACAATGGTGAGATCACAGCGAACTACGTTGAAGACAACCTTCAGCCGCCATTACGGCGCCCAATCGCAAGCGGTCTCGGCCATCTGGCCGATGCCCTGAGCCAGTCGAAGGCACTTCCGACTCGGCGGTCACGGACCAGTCCTTCCTAGAAACATCAGAGGCTCACCGATTGCAATCCTCGCCACTTGCTACTCGATCGCGAGTCGAGTCCACACCAACCTCCCCACCAAGCCCTCTAGAGGTCACCCACCCTGACCCTAACCCTTTTCCGGCTTTACCGGAAGACCCCGAATTCGATACCATACCATATCCTTACCCACGATACACCGACAACCCCGACGTGGAGTCGCACATCCGTGCCTTCATGTCCACTTGGCAGGCCAACCACTCAACCCAACGACTCTCACCTGCTGAAATCGAGGCCTCAAAAATTGCCGAGTTTACGCTATCCCTCGATGGACCAGCTGCGCGATGGTAGTCTGGCCTCGACACCGGGGAGTTTGGCACCTTCCACGACGTTCACACATAGTTCCTAGAACTGTTCCATCGCGAAGTGCCCAAACGAGAATTGCTCCGGCAGTTCTTCTCCATGCGACAAGAACCGCACGAGACGGTTGCACAGTTCACGATCCGGTTTCGGGATCTCTACAGACAAGTGGCCGACGATGTCTGTACACAACACATTCCGGACGCATTCCTATCCAGCCTACGGGAGCCTCTATGAACGACTCTTGCACTTACTAATTTTGACAACCAAACGATCGAGCAAGTCATAGCGCGCGTTGTCGTGAAGAAAACTGGGCATAGGCGGAATCGGAGAAAAAGGCGCATGAACCGGCTCTTACACGGATGGGCGCATGAATTGATATTTTGATATTTTGTACATGATTCATAAATGGATCGGCTGATGTAAATACTAAGTAGTACACATTTATTAGGGGATTGTGCGTATCTCCGTTAGAGGGAACAGGGAATAAAGCGATTTGACTAGGGAGAAAGGGCACCCCCCCCCCCTTTTGGAACTATTTAAGGAAAAGAGAGAGGGGAGAGAAGGGGGCGCGCGTTGGCGAGGACTGAAGTGTTGTTGCAGAACCGAGTGCCGGTCTCCCTCTCTCCTCAAATCGTTGTTCTCTACGGGTGTCGGGTGTTCGCTGCCTCTGCTTCATGGACAGCCCGTTTGCTTCCAGTAGAGTCTCTCTCCTTCCCCTTTCCCCTCTTGTTTCTTCAAGTCGTGTGGCTGTCGTCGGTGTGCGTGAGTAGGACCCCGTGTCGGGTCCATTACCTGCCGGTTGTAAGCTACTGACTATAGTAATTAGATTCCTGTTCTCTCTCTCTCTCTCTCTCTCTCTCTCTCTCTCTCTCTCTCTCTCTCTCTCTCTCTCTCCTTGGTTCAAGACCCTCGTGGTCCCGCCTCTTTCTCCACGCACACGTGTAACAACGCGACATATTTGGTGAACCCGACGTAAAAGGGCGGCAAAGGAGTCGAAAGATGAGGGGATCAGAGCTAGCAGAGGCAATGGCGGTAGCCGTCGACCGACTGGTAAGTGCTCGTGAGGGGACGGGTACCCTCGGTAGAGCCATTGAATCGATCGTCGGCTCTATAGGCCTGTTCGGAGGGAAAGATGCCACAAGTTATTTGGAGGCTTACCGGGCCGAAATGATCATGAGGGATATCCCGGTGGACAGGCGGCTGTCCGGATTCCCTCGGGTGGTGACGCCGGGCACCCACGCGGAGGTGCTCGAGGTGTTGGCCGGATGCCAGACTTGGGAGGAGTTCGAGCTGCAGCTCCTCGAGAAGTACGAGTTTGATGACTCGCTTCAGCTTTCGAGGCGGGACTTCATGGAGTGGGTGGAAAGCCCCGGAAAAGGGAGGAACACGTCAACGTTCCTCTAGGAGTTTGAAATACGGTTCACGCGGCTATCGACGTTGGACCGGACGGTGCTCGAAACGAGTCGAGTACTACTGTTTGTCAAGTCGGTGGACACGCTCGACAGGGAAAAGGTGGGCCCCCTATTGGAAACGGACGAAGGGCTCATGGCAGACTGGGCCGTGGTAAAGCGGGTTTGTAGCCGTTTTGATAAACGACGCGATTGGAGTGACGAAAGCTTGTTGGGGTCAGGGCCGGTCCCGGGAGGGGGCTCGAGGAGCCGGTATCGGTGCCGGCCAGTAGGAAGGAAGAGACCTGAATCTGGCCAGAGTCGGGGTCGGCATCGAACGACGTGGTCAGAGGCCCATCCGAAGGAGCGGCTCTGGAGGAGCTGACACAAATGGTGCGCGACCTATAGATCGCAGAGGCCCGGAGAGACAGCGGCGAACAACCTCGCGACCGGAGGCCGCCAGCTGGGCAGCGGTGCATGTGGTGTGACGCGATCGGTCACATTCGGAAGGATTGCGCGGATTTCGCCGACGCGCTCAGGACCAACGTGGTGTACCTCTGGAATGGGCGGGTGCATGCGAGCAAGACCCGAAGAGCCCTAGAACTAAATACGGGGCGCGACGGAATGAAGAGGTTGATGGAAGAGGCCACGACACGGCACGTTGAAGCCGTTAACTACTCAGTGTCGGCGGGAATTCGGGTCGGGGGTGATGAGACCGGGAAGGCAAAGGACCCCGGATTCTGGCCGCTAGTGCTAGAAGGCCTCTCCGGAGTTTGGCTAAAGAAGGAAGAGGCGGACCGCGCGGAGAAGAGGGTCCAGAAGGTCACCGGTTGGGACGATATGGTCGAAGAGAAAACGGGCTTCGTAGAATCCGCTTGCCAAAACTATGAGGTTCTGGTGGAGGACAAACGGGCAAGAAAGGCCGGAGGGGTCGGTCCCCCGCAGAGGTATGAGACCCGGTTCGGACCGAAACTGACCGGTGCCGGCAACCCAGGCGCGTCAGACGGAAAGAAGCAGGCGGGGTTTCGGTTGAGCACCGAAATCGAAAGGACCACAGACCTGCGAAAGGTCCTGGAGGAACGTATCCTCGACAGTAAAGTGGAGCTGTCGTTGTGGGAGGTGTTGGGAATCGCCAAGAGGGAGTTCCACGACTCCATCGTAGACTTGGTGAAGTGGAAGAGGCTCTCAACGGAGCCGGAACTGGAGAAGCCAGTGGAGGTGCGGACCACGCACTTGGAAGACGCGGCCCTAGAAGACGAGTTGGCGGGAAGCCACTACACGAAGCCGCATTGGGCCAGGGCAACTACGTAAACCCCTGTACGAATCGACAATGTTCCGGAACCGGTGGTGGCGTTGGTAGACCATGGATCTGAAATCAACCTGATGTCCATGGATTTCTACAAGAGGGGTAAATGGCCGATCAACACCAAGCACGGCTGGAAAATACGGGCAGTGACACGCGCCACGGAAGAACTACATGGAGCTTGTTCGAACGTACGGGTGAAAATCGGCAATGTCGAGATCGACCAACACTTCTTCGTGCAAGAGACGTCCTCGCATCCGGTTATACTAGGAGAGCCATACATCACGGCGGCACGGATGGAGACCAAGGTGCTGGACAACGGTTCAGCCTATGCAAGAGTTAAGGCCCAGGACGGGCGTCACTTGGTCCAGTTCCTGACGGTGCGACCAAACCATGAGCGTAACCGCGAGGCCCTCGGCAGCGAAACCCGAGGGGATTTTTAGAGAGGGCTATCAAGGCGTGGGGCCACGATAGTCTGGACACCCGGGAAGAACCCCACAAATGTACAGTACGGAAGAAGACCTGTACCATAGGTAGGAAATTTTGGTTCTCCGACAACGGAGGTTGTACTATGGCCGGCGTTAGCGGCTGGGAAAGGAAGCGAGCGGAGGAGTGGCTCAGGACATGCGGAGTCCTCTCCCCCGACGAAGAGATCAGTGGGGCCGTGGAGGCGCTCTCTTTTGACGACACCTTGGGCGAGTTGCGAAAGGTGGTCGGTGAAGACCTTAGAGAAGACCGGACTGTTCCGGTAGGTTCGATGGGAATGTATGAAGTCATCGCAGACTTCGGGGAGAGGATCGAGTCGGATTGGACGGCCCGTGTGGATACAAAGTACAAGACTGTGAACCGGAAGGTGAGGCCAGTCGCGACACCCTTGCCGAAGGGCAACGAGGAGCGGATAAAAGGGGTCGCGTCGGACCCGAGTTTACGGAATTCGGCTGGCATAGGGCACTGGTTCCCCGACATAACGCTACGGGAGCTCAAGGTCGGTGGGGGTGGCTTTCAACTGCCGACGGAGGAGAACAGGTTTCGGAGAATGCTCGGAAGGCATGGAAAAGCCTTCGCGTTCTCGCCGGAGGAGATCGGGTGCGTGGACCCGACGATCGTTGAACCGATGGTGATCTTCACGGTACCGCATGTACCGTGGAATCTCAAACTGATTCCGGTGCCAAGAGCTCACATCCCGAAGTTGATGGAGCTTCTGAAGCAAAAGGTGGAGATGGGCATCCTCGAACCGTCGAGTGCCCCGTATTCAAATCGGTGGTTTACAGTGCCGAAGAAGAACGGCACGCTACGCTTCATTCAGGACCTGCAACCGGTCAACAAGGTGACCATCCGTAATGCAGGAATCGGACTGACCATAGACGAGTTCGCGGAGGCCTTCGCTGAAAGGTCGATCTATTCGGTCGGTGACTTATACTCGGGGTACGATCAGTTCCAGCTAGCCGTGGAGAGCAGGGATATCATGACGATGCGAACTCCTCTCGGCCTGGTACGAATGTGTACCCTACCACAAGGCGGAACAAATTCGGTGGCGCATATGGTGAACGCAATGAACAAGGTGCTCAGGGACTGCGTCCCGGACATCACCATGCTATTCTTGGACGACATCCCGATAAAGGGGTGTCCGGTGGATGACGCGGACGAGACTGTCGGGCCAGAAGGATGCCGGAGGTTCGTCGTGAACCACATCAGCAATTGCGAGAAGGTGCTGCAGAAGCTCGAAAAAGCACGACTCACCTTCTCCGGAGAAAAATCGACGTTCGGGCAGTCGGAGATCTTGGTGGTCAGACACCTGTGCGGGCCCTACGGTAGGAAACCGTCTCCGGCAAAACTGGAGGCCATCTCAGCGATGAGGGATGATTGCGGGTCGGTCACGGAGGTCTGCAGATTCTTGGGAGCATGCGCGCTGTCTTGAAGATTTTCGTCCACAAGCGGAAACCCGAGCAACGAGAGCCAAAGAGCGATGTGCAACGTTGCACACGTACATAATGTATTTGTAATAGTAATAAAGGTATAAAGGTGATGTGGTTGTACGCACATCCACGCAAGAGAGAGAGGTACTATGCGGTACATAGGTACCTAGTTGTTTGTGAGGAGCTGGGAGTTAAGGGGCCATCAATCTCACCCTCCCCCGAATCAAGGCAAATATTCCTTTTGAATGGAAGGGGATATTTTAGTGTCACTTTTGTAAGTGGTCTTCCCTCCTTGTGCTATAAAAGGAGAGAGAAGGCACCATTGTGGGGGTTGCCTATTTTGTGTGAGTAAGGTATACCACTTAGTCGAGGGTTCTACTTCTTCCCATTTCGTTTTAGGGTTAGGGTTTCGGTTACGGTTTTCTTCTTGGGTTTTCCTTTAGGGTTTTTCATATAGTCGTTTGGTGCGGCCATGGCGGCCACCATTTGTTGTAATCATTCATTTCTTAATAGAATTTCTTGTTGAGTATCTTGATTGCATCCTCTTCTTCTATCATAATGTCATATTCGTTCTCTTCTCCTCTTGAGCTAACCTTTCTCCTCCGCTCCCTAGTCCAAGACCCCCGTAGTCCCGCCCTTCTACACGCACGCGCGTAACAACGCGACATCTTTGGTGAACCCGACGTGAAGGGCGGCAAGGGAGCATGGAGATGGAAGAAGACTTTGACTTCGAGGAGATGATGACAAAGATCGTGATGGAAGCCGGACGGAAGATGGCGAAGCGAGATGCGGCTCAACAAGCCGTCGAAAGGGTGGTCGATCGAGTCGGCCAGTTCAATGGGAATGAGGTCCTAAAAATCTTGGGAGCCTACAAGGCCGAGATGGCGAAAGGGGGCGTGGACGAGGCGATGCGACTAGAGTATTTTCCGCGATTGGCGGCCGTATCGGTGCACAAGGACGTCAAGGAGCTACGAGAAGCTCACGAGTCATGGGAGTCCTTCGAGGGAGCTCTATTGGAAGCGTACGGATACGCGAAACCAGAGTGGGTATGCGGGCAACCCGATGGGGAGCGGTCGGCAACAACATGGCCCGCGAACGGCGGAGAAGAGAGAGCGGCGAGTGAGTACGCACTACTGCCGAAAGAGAGCTCAACGCAAAACGGTTTGGAGGAGCTCGACCTAGAAGCGCTAATACGGGAGGCATGCGAGCTTGTGAAGGGGAAAATCGAAGCCGAAGAAGGGCTTATTATGGAGTCGGGCCGGAGGCGATTGGAGGATGAGGAGGCCGAAAGAGAATGGTACATCGGTACCACGGGAGAGGGTGCGGAGCGAGCCACCCTCTCGACATGCGGAGAAAGATCGACCGAGGACGAGGTCGGGGACGGTGAGGCGGCGATCGCCGATTCGAGCGGACATGAGGGGGTTCGGGCACGGAGGCTCGGAACATCGAGTGGGGAGAAGACGGGCGGTGGTGCCGCGACCTTACGCACACCAGGCCTAGAGTCTCCGGCAACCGGCCCGAGAGCTGGTGTGAGACCTAGAGTGACGGGCGGTGGCGGCGTCAAGGAGGACGACCACGACGACGACGATGTGGGAGAGGGTGCGGAAAGAGCGACTCTCTCGTCTTGCGGCGAATGGACGGCCATGGAGGCCGGTAACTACGGATTCGGGACATGGCGACCTGAAACATCAAGGGAGGAGGAGACAAGCGGAGGTGCCGTGACCATACACACACCGGGCCTAGAGACTCCGGCAACCGGCCCGAGAGCCGGTGTGAGACGTAGAGTGACGGACGGCGGCGGCGGCAAGGCGGGCAACCAAAATGACGAAGAGGAGGTTTGTAGCGGACGGAGGCGAGATCCCTCGACACCGGGGCCGGAGACTTCAGCGGTTGCGGTGAGGATGGGCGGTGGCCGTGAGGATGAGAGGCCCGGAGTGGGCACGTGCGAAAAGACCAAAGGAGAGGTCCGGAGCGGCATCGAGGAGCGAGTCGGGAACCGACCCGACCGAAAGATGAGCCGGTTGGTAATCCGACCCGACCGGGAGGCGGAGCGGAAGAAGAGTGAAGCGGGGGCCGGTCAACCGGGCACGAACCGAAGGAAGCCGGTAAGACCGGGATTGTTTGATCGATTCGTAGCCGACCAGGTACGGTTACGGTGGGAGCCGGTGAGAGCGAGAAGGAGGCCTAGTGGGCACGGTGATCACGGCTTGCTAGAAGACCGAGAGCGAGAGGGACCTTCCACACCCATTCTAGAGCCTCTCTACGGGCTATTGAAGAAAGGGTGTGGGTTCGAGTGGAGGACGGAGCACACAGAGTCGGTCCGGAGACTAAAGGAGGCGCTTACGGTAGCGTCGGCCCTCCGTAATGTTGGGAGACAGTTCCCTCCGGATGGGAAGAGAGAAGAGGAGTACCCGGCTACGAAGAGCTGGATGACGCAGACCCGGTGAGAACCGAATGAGGAGTACCTGGCTACAGAGAGCCGGATGGTGCAAACCCGGTATGAACCGGATGAAGAGACATATTCGTAAATATGTTTCTGAGAGTCCATCGAGGCTATATTTGTAAATAGCCGAAAAGTCATATTAGTATAAATATGACTTAGGGCAAACTTTTAGTTGTTGTCATTTCTGTTTTGCACGAGATTAGAGCGTGTAACAGTGTACAGAGAGAGAGAGAGAGAGAAAGAGGTCGTTGCCTCTGTTGTAACCGCCGCCTGTGGCGAAGATCGTGAGCACGAGGTCGTTGCCTCCGTGAACTCACTGTTTGTACATTCCAACATAGTGATAGTTTGTAGCCTGTGGGCTGCCGTGGTTTTTCCCTTGGTTTGGGTTTTCCACGTAAACATCCTGTGTACCTTTTTCTCTCCTTTGTGTCGTGCATTTAGTTCCCGTTTTTCTGTGTATGATTCTAAGCTCGGTTGTGGCCGAGCGTTTAGCATAAGGAGCGTTGAGTTCCCGTCACGTAAAGCGGTTTACGGCAAGGGCGTCCCCATTTGCGTAACGGTGGACACGAGCCCGATCGGGATCGGGTGGGTAATCAGTCAGGAGGACAAGGACGACGTACGATTCCCGATCCGGTTCGGGGCGAAGGTATTGAGTGAGCGGCAGCGAGGATACGCCCAGGTATTGAGTGAGCGGTAGCGGCAACGAGCTTTGGGGTATCGTTTCGGCAGTCAAGGCCGACCAGGACTATCTTATCGATACGGAGGTGATCATCGAGATGGACTGCCTGCCGATACTCGGCATGGTTTCCGGATGCGCGATGCCGGACCTAGCAATGCTCTAGTGGATAGTGTACATTAAGTCCCTCAACCTGGAGATACGACACATCTCCGGAAAGGATAACACCATGGCCGACATGCTTTCGAGAGCAAGGTTCAACGACGAAGACGGCATGGTTTCGGATGACGAAGAAGTCGGCAAGGACTTCTTCGGGTCGGCTAACGTAACGACGAGGGAAAGGGACACTCCGGCGCTTAATGAATTTGACGAAAGCAAGTACAACAGGGAGTGGCTCCAAATCGAGAGGTTCCTACGGACGATGATGCTGGACGCAGCATGGACGAGAGAAGAGGCGAGCCGGGTACGGAAGAAGGCGTATCGATTCTTCCTACGGTGTCATGCCTTTCGGCTCCGGATCATTGCGTGAGTCGGGTGGGAACCACAGAGGTCTTGGACTAGGAGAAAGGAGTTCGTGAGATAGAGATTAATTATGAGTAAATAGCAAAGAGAAAGATAAGAAACTCGTGAATCACACGAGTATACTATATTAATTGGTACTTAGGGTGTTAAGAGAGAAGTAGATAGTGTGCAACCTACACTACGACAGCGGGACAAGTGCATATGGAGGCACCCAAAGAAGAGAAATCTCATCCCGCTCCGAGTAGTGACAAGGAAAGAAGAACAGGAGGAGCTACTGGCGGCATTTCACGAGTGTCCCTGGATTGGGCACCGCGGAACGTGGGCCACGTTCGAGAAGCTGAAGGAGAAGTACTGGTGGCCGGGGCTATACCATGACGTGCATTGGTTCGTAACGACTTGCGAAAGCTGTGAGACGCACTCCACAGTCCGACACCGGGACGAGCTACACCCGACCTACCCGCCTACGGTCCATTTCGAGTGGATGGTGGACTTGGTGACGATGCCGATGGGAGTAGGACAGATGCGATACTTGGTGCTTGCACGGGAAGACTTAACGAACCAGGTGGAAGGTCGTGCACTGCAGAACAAGACAACCGCGGTGGTATGTCGGTTCCTGATCGAAGAAGTAGTGTGTTGGTATGGGTGCGTCGGGAGGATCGTGGTGGACCGAGGAGAGCTAGATGCACGGGAAGTTGAGGAGTTGTTCGACCGGCTAGGTGTCAAACTCTCCCTCACTACGGCATACAATCAAGAGGCAAACGGAAAGGTAGAACGTGGGCACGGGCCGATTGTAAAGGCGTTGGTGCGTGCATGCGGAGGGCAGGTCGGGAATTGGCCGCGCCTCCTTCCTTACGCACTATGGGCGGACCGAACTACGCACAGTTCGGTGACTGGGTTTATGTCGGTAGAGCTGATGTACTGACAGAAGCCGATCATGTCGGTGGAACGAACAGTTTCTTCATGGGCGGCGGTAGATTGGAAGGATGAGATGAGCCGGGAGGAATTGCTGGCGGCGCAGATTCAGCAACTCGAGCGGAGGTCGGAGGACATAAAAAGGGTGGAGGAGAAGCTGCGGGCGGCAAGGGAGCGGAACAAGACCCTGTTCAACCGGACACACCGGTTGCGACCAAAGAAGATCGAGGAAGGCGACTGAGTCTTGGTGTACGACAGCAGCCTCGACAATCAGCACAAGGCGGTGCGAAAGTTTGCTAGGAGGTGGTTCGGGCCCTACACGGTGACAAGCGTGAATGACAATGGCACGTACCACCTCGCGGATTTGGACGGGACACGGCTAGCAATGCCAGTTGCCGGGAAGCGGATCAAAGCGTTCAAGAAGTGGTTCGAAGACGAGCCGGAGCCTGCGAGCCGGAGCGACAACGACGATCGGTTCGGGCCCGGCGGAGAATCAGAGAACGACGAGTGAAGTCGGTTTTCTTCGATATCTACCTGTCTCTGGCGCATGTTGGTGGATGCGCGGTTTGGTGGGGGTGGATGTCGTGAAGAAAACCGGGCAGAGGCGGAATTGGAGAAAAAGGCGCATGAACCGGCTCTTACACGGATGGGCGCATGAATTGATATTTTGATATTTTATACATGATTCATAAATGGATCGGCTGATGTAAATACTAAGTAGTACACATTTATTAGGGGATTGTACGTATCTATGTTAGAGGGAACAGGGAATAAAATCATCGTTCGCGGTCTCTCTCTCTCCTCAAATCATCGTTCTCTACGGGTGTCGGGAGTTTGTTGCCTCTGCTTCGTGGACAGCCCGTGTGCTTCCAAGAGAGTCTCTCTCCTTCCCCTTTCCCCTCTTGTTTCTTCGAGTCGTGTGGCTGTCGTCAGTGTGCCTGAGTAGGACCCCGTGTCGGGTCCATTACCGGGTTGCCGGTTGTAAGCTACTAACTATAGTAATCAGATTCCTGTTTTCTCTCTCTCTCTCTCTCTCTCTCTCTCTCTCTCTCCCTCCTTGGTTCAAAACCCCCATGGTCCCGCCTCTTTCTCCACGCACGCGCGTAACAACGCGACAAAGTCCTCGCCTTTCACTATGAGTTCACTGCAAAGTGCCCTTCCCCAGGAGGACAATCGCTTCTGCCACGCCCTCCAATGTACAGTTTGTTCGGTATCAGGCCATCTGGCGCTCGAATGTCCTCACCGACCACAATGTCTGATCTGTTAGTCCCGATCCCACACTGTCAAACACTGCGAATACAATATGCTCAACCGCACAACGACGACTCCGGTTCGCCAAATCGAGCCTCGGGATACATACTCTCATCAGGATGAGTGCCAATGCTACCAGAACCAGGATAACCAACGACGGCGATCGCCAGATAGACGGCGCCGTAACGACGATTACCATCGGGACGACAACCGTTACCGAAACGACAATCGACGGAGATCAGACGATCGTCGTGATCGCTATCACGATGACTAGTATCGGGCAAACGATGATTACGATCGGAATGAAGAGGAGCGGGATGACCGTTACGATCAGAGAAATTTCTGTAATGATCGGTGCAACTCTCATCGAGGATCGCGCAATAACCGAAGGAATAACGACAACCGTTGTCCGGACCTACCGCACAATGAACTGCGCAGCTCGAACGCACCGGGAATCAACCGCACCCCACGGATCGGGCTGGCACAAACAACTCAGTCGATGTTACCTACTTCAAGTGCAACCAACCCGGTTACTATGCTACGCAATGCCCTGTCGAATACAAGTGTATAATGGACGTATTCACACTATCCCTTTGTATAGATCAAGTTTGGGCCATTTGTGTAATTAGCATAAATGGTAGTTGCCCTAAGTCGGTCACTATATATAGTGACCTTGTAACCTTTTTTGTAAGGTTAGTTGTATTATTGTTTCTATTGAATAGAAAGTCTTTTGTGTCTCTCTCTCTCTCTCTCTCTGTGCACAATCTTGGAAACTGTCATACGCAGGTACTCAACCCCAATCGAATGCTATCAGATCTTCCGCATCGACACGGCCTTGTCTTCAACATCTGGTATCAGAGCCTGCACAGTATTCGGTCCTTCATCCCGCTGTTGGCCGTCGTCTCAGCCTGCACAGCATTCGGTTTCTTGCGTCATTCGAAGAAGAGAGAAGAAGAAGAAAAACGAGGCTTGCATCTCATCGCGTTAGATCATCTTCGCTTGGAGTAAGCCAGCAGGTTGTACTCTGTTCCTTGTGATCGTAACCGCTCGAGGTGAAATCCCCTTGTGCAACATTGACACGATCGTGCTCCACTCGGTTAAACGGCATCCGAAGAGGTCATCAAACGCTGCTCGCCGCTCATTGTAACCACTCGGTGCAGATCGGTCTCAAGACAACAACCCCAATTCGTGCTTCATCCGGCTGATCGACATTCGGGAGGATCAGTTGGATCCGTCTCTCTCGTCGCTGCAGTCACCCGAAGCAGAATCGGTCCAGACAATCGGTTTCAATAATCGGTATTTGGCATATATATATTCGGAAGCGAACCGGGCTCACTCCGACTCGGCAACATTCGGGAAGACCAGTCGGTTCTATCCCTCAAGTTACCGGAGTCAATTCGAGCAAGTTCAACAATACATATATCCGAAGCCGAACCGACTCGAGTTCAAATCCGACTAGAACGATATCGGGTGAGCCAACCGGCTGCACTCCAACAAGGTTCGTAGTCAACTCCGAACCGAGCTTCGTCAACCGAAACCAAATTTGATGGCATCAACATCCGGCTCGTCAGAAATGAGTCTACGAAAGTTCGATGGATCGAACTTCAACTTCTGGAAGGAGCAAATGCAGGACTATCTCATAGTCAAGGGGCAAATCGATCCCATCGAAAATGAAGAACCTCCAGAAGGATACAAACCAATTGAGTGGCAGAAGCTGGACAGAATCGTCCGCGCCACGATTCGGATGCACCTATCGGAATCGGTATACTTTACGGTGCAATCGTGTACGACAACATTCGAATTGTGGAAAACGTTGTCGGACACCTACGAAAAGAAGGTCGCCGCAACGAAGATGTTTCTGATCCGGCGCCTCTACAACTTGCGGATGAAAGAATCAGATTCGGTTCAAGCACATCTCAATGAGTACGAAAGCATAAGCTCCCAAATCTCATCTCAGGGGATGGCAATCGAGGATGAACTCAGAGCAATGATACTCATGAGTAGCCTTCCCTCATCATGGGAAACTTTCGTCACAACCGTGTGCAACGCGTCAACCACAGCTGTTAAATACTCCGAAGTCACGAGCGCAATCCTGACCGAAGCAGCTCGGAGAAAGTCTTTCGCCAAAGACTCAACAGACGACGCTTATGTAGTACAAGGTTCGACAGACCGATCGAACATACGAGGAAGAGATTCCTCACGGCAGCCGAACAATCAACGAAGACGGAGCCAGTCATGGGATAATCGAATCTGCAACTATTGCAAGAAACCGGGACACATCAAAGCCGACTGCCGCGCACTCAAGAACAAGAACGACAAGTCTCAGAAATCAGACAAGAAGAGTGGCCGGCATGAGGAGATCAATTATGTCAGCTTCTCAGCTGATGTGCTACCAAACGACCCGAATATACTATCAATCGAAAATCCAGTCGGATCAGAAGTTCTGCTCACGACTGAAGAATCGAGCACATGGCTCTTAGATTCGGGCGCGTCATTTCACGTGACTCCTCATCGATCCCAATTTCGGCAATATACGATCCGTCACTCCGACTCAGTTCGAGTCGGCAACTCGCAACACTGTGACATCATTGGAATCGGCACAGTAGAGCTCAACCTTGCAAGTGGTTCTACACTTGTACTTCACAATGTCCGACATGTACCCGAGCTCTCAAGGCCATTGATCTCAGTCGGACAACTAGATGAAGACGGCATTCGTGCCGGTTTTTCTTCGGGAGGGTGGACACTCCACAGGGGGAACCTCCTGCTTGCTAGAGGACCCAAGATACACTCACTGTATCCGTTACATGTTACGCTCAGAGAGGGTAACCTGTTTTTGGTGGATATTCCTGTGTCATCACTATGGCACAGAAGATTAGGACACCTCAGCAAGGCCGGCATTACGCACCTATCTAGAGCCGGATACATCCCTAAACTCTCCTTCTCGGACCATCAATTCTGCGAACATTGCCAGTATGGCAAACAAGCAGCCGCATCACACCCGACATCAGCACCAAGAGAAACGAGACCTCTCGATCTAGTCCACTCGGACGTCTGTGGCCCAATGCCGCATCAGTCTCTCGGCGGTGCCTCTTACTTCGTCAGTTTTATTGACGATTCGACTCGAAAGGTGTGGGCTTATCCAATTCGCACCAAAGATCGTGTCTTCTCGATCTTCTCCGATTGGCTCGCTATGGTAGAAAATCAAACTGACCGAAAACTGAAATGCTTTCGGACCGACAATGGGGGAGAGTTCAAATCAGAAGAATTCGTCAAATTCTGCCGACAACGCGGCATCCGACGTGAATTTACGGCACCACACAGTCCGGAGCAAAACGGGATTGCAGAACGCATGAATCGGACAATCCAAGAACGGATAGTTTCCATGCTCCAACACTCCGGACTGTCGGATGGCTTCTGGGCAGAGGCTCTACTCACGGCAGTACACATAATCAATATGTCGCCAAGCAGACCTCTAGGACTTCAAATTCCTCAGGAACTATGGATCGGCAGTAAGCCGAATTACGACAAGCTGAGGATCTTCGGATGCGAGGCGTACGCCCTTATTCCGAAAGATGATCGCCGAAAACTTGCACCTCGGTCCAGGAAATGCATTTTCCTTGGATATGGATCAGACGGCGAAATGGGATACCGACTCTGGGACCCCGAACGCAGACAAATCGTTCGAAGTTCGGACGTTGTGTTCAACGAGTCGGCTATGAATCCATCAGTCGAAAAACCGATCGAAGTCCGAAGGGTAACATTTTCCGATGTGCCGACCCTTCAAGAAGGCCCCACTCTTAACACACGGTCAACTTCACAGGTAGCTGAACCTTACACCACCGACTCGGACAACTCTGACTCGGCACAGCAGAATAATTCGCTTTCGGACCATCCGACCTCGATACCCGATGCGACCAGTCCAATCATACCTCGACGATCCGAGAGACTGTCGCAACCTCCGGAGAGGTATTCTCCTGGAATTTTCTTCACCGACGCCGGTGAACCGACGTCTTACGAAGAAGCGTCGACATCTGTCGATTCAGCCACCTGGCATCTGGCGATGGAGTCGGAAATGCACTCCATTCGGGCAAACAAGACTTGGGATCTGGTCGAACTACCTAAGAATCGACGTGCTCTTCCTTGCAAGTGGGTTTATCGGCTAAAAGAGACGTCTGATTCGACCACCCCAAAGTACAAGGCCAGATTAGTTGCGAAGGGCTTCCGACAAGAATATGGCGTCGACTTCGACGAGATTTTTTCACCAGTGGTGAAAATGACAACCCTTCGTTTTCTACTCGGCGTAGTGGCAGCCGACAACTTGGAGCTGATTCAGCTAGATGTCAAAACAGCCTTCCTCCATGGTGATCTTGAAGAGGAAATTTATATGGAACAGCCAAAAGGCTTCGTGGCAACTGGCCAAGAACATCTAGTCTGCCGACTCAGGAAGAGTCTATACGGCCTCAAACAGGCACCGCGACAATGGTACAAGAAGTTCGACGACTTCATCCAATCGATCGGCTTCTCAAAAAGCGATGAGGACCATTGTCTTTTTACCAACACAGCTCAAGATGGATCACCCATCTTCCTCATCATCTACGTGGACGACATGCTAATTTCTGGACGCCACGCGGGCGAACTTGCCGATCTCATTCGGCAACTGCGGTTGAAGTTTGCCATGAAGGACCTCGGTCCGGCACGACACATACTCGGCATGAAGATTAGTCGGCATCGCGACAAACGACATCTTTTTTTGTCTCAGACCGACTATATCGGACGTGTCTTGGAACGCTTCAACATGCAATCAGCCAAATCTGCTTCAACCCCGCTCCCCATGAATCTTCGGCTCTCTCAGCGAGACTGCCCGACATCCGGTCCGGAGGGGGAAGATATGAAGTCGGTACCGTATGCACCGGCAGTCGGCTCCCTTATGTACCTGATGGTCGCGACACGGCCTGATATTTCTCATGCCGTAGGAGTCGTTAGCAGATTTATGCACAATCCTGGCCGATCGCATTGGAACGCAGTCAAGCATGTGTTCAAATATCTGGCTGGCACAAAAGATCACGGCATTCTTTTCGGTCCGAACTCAACCTCAGGCGTAGTCGGTTACACCGACTCGGACTTCGCCGGCTGTATAGACAGTCGGAAATCAACAACCGGATACTGCTTCAAATTCGGCAATGGAGCAATTTCGTGGAAGTCGAAACTTCAGGAGTGCACAGCGACCTCAACGACCGAAGCAGAATATGTAGCTACGTCCGACGCGGCAAAAGAAGCTTTATGGCTCGGCCGGCTGGCGCACACGTTTCGACAGGTCGACCATGACTCGGCCCCAGTTGTCTATAGCGACAGTCAAGGTGTTGTTGCCTTGTCGAAAAATCCGGTTCACCACAACGCCTCCAAACATATCGACGTTCGATATCACTTCGTTCGGGACTGCGTCATTTCAGGGAAAATCGGTCTAGAGAAAATATCCACAACCGACAATGTCGCAGATGGAATGACCAAGTGTCTTTCGGCAGACCGCTTTCGGTCCCTTCGGCATCAGATGGGCGTAACGACAAACCAGTCCGGCTAGAGCCGGACACAGCGCAGGATGGTTTCAGACAACCGACATCAGTTCCCTAATGATCGGCTTCAACTCTTCCGACCCGACCAGTCCGGTCTTCTGCCTTCGGACCCTGCCGACTCGAACAAAACTGATATGTCCGAGAACCTAGGTTTATACCTGTAATCTTAGATAACCCATGTATACGCCCATTACGGGGGAGTGTCGAATACAAGTGTATAATGGACGTATTCACACTATCCCTTTGTATAGATCAAGTTTGGGCCATTTGTGTAATTAGCATAAATGGTAGTTGCCCTAAGTCGGTCACTATATATAGTGACCTTGTAACCTTTTTTGTAAGGTTAGTTGTATTATTGTTTCTATTGAATAGAAAGTCTTTTGTGTGTGTGTCTCTCTCTCTCTCTCTCTCTCTGTGTGCACAATCTTGGAAACTGTCATACGCAGGTACTCAACCCCAATCGAATGCTATCAGATCTTCCGCATCGACACGGCCTTGTCTTCAACATGCCCAACAACAGACTGTGGAAAGGCTCCTGCCGTGAATAGTATTATGGCTGATGTACAAAATGTCACAACATGCAACAAAGCCCAGGCTACCCGATGGCAAGTTCAGGACGAAGACCGGCAAGCAGCCAAAGAATGGATGGATATGGCCAACAAAAACAATGTGGTGCGGATGCACACGAAAATGGGAGACGCGACCATCGGAGCAACACAGTCCTCGGCTCCATCCACGGTGCCAGAAGATGACCAGTTGTGGGATGCCCTTACCAGTTCCAGGATCAACTTACCTCTACATAAACTCTTACCACTCATGCTGCGTTTTCGGGACAGCTTGGCTTCACTCATGGCCAACAACCAGTCCACCGCACCACATGTGCACCTGACCGAGCCAGGAACAGGTCCACCTCTTATGGATGCGCCGAATCCAGCCATAAAAATTATGATTAAAGGGAAGGACCTGCACGGGTGGATAATCGACGGTGGCTCTAGCGTGAATGTCATCAGCGAGGCTACCTGTCGTAAACTCGGCCTGAATCAATGGGAACCTTGCCCCTTTTGGCTTCGGATGGCCGACACACGATCGGTTCGCCCCATCGGATTAATTTGCCACCTCGACTTAATCTAGGAGGCCACATGTTCACTATCTCGTCCGTTCTCTTACGACTCGAAGCACACGGGGCTTACCCAATGTTACTGGGCAAACCATGGTTGCGCACAACCAATATCAAACAACATTGGCAGCGCAACATGATCTCGTTTCGCCGAGGAAAGACCAAGGTCCGGATCATAACCGAAGAAGGTGTCACCACGCCCCACAACACCTTGTCGTTATACGCGAAATGGGTGCACATGCTCGACGGATTAGCTGATGACGAGGTGGAAGATTTCCTAGAAGACCATCCCACTATCATACCTCTCTTCGAAATCGACGCCATGTCAGCCGTTGGCACACCTCTAGACGAGGAGGTCATGATGAATACACCTTCCCAGGATGAGCCCGATCCCACCACCATTGCCGAATTACGACACGCTCGGGACGCTTTTGAACGTGAACTCGCCATCTCCCAACGCGTGAAGGCATCAACGCTCGAAACACTGAACCTCGGTTCGGACGACACCCCTCGGACCCTACAGATTGCTAATAACTTACCAGTCGGTGAACGAGCAACCCTCATCCACTTACTCACCGATTACTAGGATGTATTCGCATGGTCTTACACGGATATGAAGGGTTTGGACCCACAATACTACCAACACCAGATCCACCTTCTCCCGAACGCTTGGTCGGTTCAACAAAGACGATATCGGATGAACCCCAATTATGCGGCTAAGGTCAAGGAAGAAATAGACAAGCTCCTACGAGTCGGGTTCATACGACCGGTAAAACGTGCCACATGGTTAACCCCAATCGTAGTCGTCCCCAAGAAAAATGGGAAAATCCGAGTCTGTGTGGACTACCGCAAGCTTAATACTGCAACGGTCACGGATGGATTCCCTCTCCCGTTCACGGATAGTGTTCTCGACACGGTGGCAGGTCACGAATGCTACAACTTTCTAGACGAGTTTAGTGGGTACAACCAAATCAGAATGCACCCGGATGATCAAGAGAAAAAACATTTGTCAAGGAATGGGGTGTTTTCGTGGCAGAAGTCATGATGTTCGGTTTAAAAACAACGTTGGCCACGTTCCAACGCATCATCACTGAAATTTTTAAGGAGTATATCCCGGCGTTCATGCAAGTCTTTCTCGACGACTTCGCTGTATATGGTCAGCGACTGGAACACATGACCCAGTTACGCCTCTGTCTTGATCGATGTCGCTAGGCTCGATTAAGTTTAAACCCGGCAAAGTGTGCGCATTCTTGATGACAAGCGGCAACCTACTCGAACACATCGTCAGTCAAGAAGGTATCGCCATGGACCCGGATAAAGTACAAGCCATCTTAAAAGCCCCGTCACCCTCGAACACAAAAGGCCTCAACCGATTTCTGGGATAAATCAGATGGCACAGCTGGATGATACACCACCTGGCCGACTTCGCGACAACACTACACGTGGCGGTGCATCGACTCCCCTTTCAATGGACTTCGAACCTTTTCACGTCTTCGTGGATGCATCAGATATTGCCATCGGGAGTGCACTTATGCAATGCACGCCCCCAATTTGGTATCGACCAGTGTATTATGCTAGCCGACGTCTCTTGGCCGCGGAAAAGAACTATTCAACCACCGAACGAGAGGCCCTCGGTATGATCTACAATATCAGTAAATCTCGGCATTACCTCTTAGGCCGAAAATTCACCTTTCACGTCGATCACTCGGCCCTCCTCTACCCGGTTAATAAACAAGCCCTGATAGGTCGACAGGCTCGATGGATGCTCCTATTACAAGACTTTGATTTTCATATACAACATCGACCCGGAGTTCAACACGCCTTCGCCGATTACCTAAGCCGCCTCGAGTCTGGAGACCCTGCCGAGCCCACGTATGACGATCTACCCGATGTCGGCTTATTTCATCTCGCAACGCTAACCGACGACAAAGAAGATGAATGGATCACGGAGATGACCCATTTCCTTAGTACTGGCTTGCCTCCCGACCACATGGCCCTCGATGTACAGAAACAACTCGTAGTACGTAGCCGCAACTTTTGTCTAGTTTCCGACATCCTCTATCACATAGGCTCGGATGGATATATGGCTTCAGGCCATTCGAAAATTCAAGAAGAAGGCCATCCTCCAAGAAGCCCACCTCGGAATCGCCGGCAGACACTACGCCGGAGAGTCCATGGCACGGAAAGTATGGCAGAGTGGGTTATTGTAAAAAATAACGTGCAGAAGCAAGTATGAAGACCGAACAGAAGGAAGAAAACTCAGGTTTAATGGAGAGCTTGAGCTTACGCAGTATACGCGGGAGAGACGGAGAGAGTGAGAGAGAGAAAACACAAGAACTATATTCAACCTCTATTCTCGACTCTATACATATGTGTGTTCAATGAACACTTTTATACAAGTCCTAGAAGGACTGACCGAAGTACTGACAGTACTTCAATGCTCATTGAGAGCTCCTACGCTAACTCCCAAATATATTCCTCACGGAATATCTTTCCTAACGGCCTCCCGGTTTATGCACCGATCTGGCCCTACCTACGCACCGGTCTGCGTACCGGTTTACGCATTCGGCCTAACCGATCGGTCCCAACCGATCCGGTTCTCGGCTTCTTCAGCCGATCCGGCCGATGTTGAGCTTGTCTCTCAACACTCCCCCTCAAGCTCAACTTGAGGCTCTTCTGGATCTTCGGGCTCACAGCTCCGGTTCCTCTTGGCTTCACGCCTCGCTCGCGCTCCTCGACCTGTTCGACTCCGCGCGCTTCGACCCTTCCGGTCGGCTTGTCTGCTCACGTGGCCCTTATAAGCTCTTCTGCTATTGCGGTGTTGACGCTTCTCCTGCTGCCTTTTCTTCCGCTTCGGCCTCGGTTAATTCAGCATATCTGAATCAAACATCCGAACCGACTCGGCTACCTCCGATCGGTTTTCGCTCTCGTCCGAGTTGGCTGTCTCCAACTCGTCTTCGGTCTTCTCGCCCTCGATGGCGTCATCTTCCCCATGCATGGTTGGCTTCGGCTTTCTCCTTCGGCTGCTCCCCTTCTGTCCACTTCCGGACTTTTCCGCGGGTCTGCCCTCGGCTTCTTTAGCCGATCCGAAGTCGAACTCGACAACCGACTCGGTGTCGCGGTCTCCGCTCCTTTCCTGCTGCCTTGCTTGGTCGTTCAGGACTGTTCTCCCCCTCAAGTTTGGCATGTCGAGGTGATGCAATCCGAGCGCACCTGAGAATTGCCGCAACTTGTCCAGACCAAGAGGCTTTGTGAAGATGTCTGCAGTCTGCCGATCCGTCGGAACGTACTGAAGTTCGACTTCACCGGAAAGGACATGCTCACGAATGAAATGGTAGTGCACCTGAATGTGCTTGGTCCGTGCGTGGAAAACGGGGTTTTTCGCGAGCTGGATGTTGCTGAGGTTGTCGCAGTAGATCGTCGTCGTATCTGACACCTCCTCTTGCAGGTCCTTAAGTAGCCGTTTCAACCATATGGCTTCGCATGTCGCGACAGCCGTCCTCGGTACTCAACTTCGGTGCTCGACAGTGCAACTGTCGGCTGCTTCTTACTGCTCCACGCGATCGCGACACTCCACGCGATCTCGAACATAGCTCAACAGTTGTTCGCCCACACACGACGCGAAGCAATATAATACCCTACTCGCCGATTGCTCCCACGACGGGAAGTCTCTGTGTGTCGATTCGGGTGCCGCGTCATTAGCTCCTTCGACATAACTCCAGTAGCCGTTCCCGAGCAGGTACTGGTGCATCTTGTAAGACCAAGACGCGTAGTTGGTTTTGTCGAGCTTCTCTGTTGGAAGCGAGCTCGCCATGCTTCTATCCATCGTTCTTCTTGTTCTTCTTCGTCAAGCTGTGTCGGCTGCAGAGAGGTTCTCAACCCTCGCGCTCTGATACCATGTAAAAAATAACGTGCGGAAGCAAGTATGAAGACCGAACAAAAGGAAGAAAACTCAGGTTTAATGGAGAGCTTGAGCTTATGTAGTATACGCGGGAGAGACAGAGAGAGTGAGAGAGAGAAAACACAAGAACTATATTCAACCTCTATTCTCGACTCTATACATATGTGTGTTCAATGAACACTTTTATACAAGTCCTAGAAGGACTGACCGAAGTACTGATAGTACTTCAATGCTCATTGAGAGCTCCTACACTAACTCCCGAATATATTCCTCATGGAATATCTTTCCTAACGGCCTCCCGGTTTACGCACCGATCCGGCCCTACCTACGCACCGGTCTGCGTACCGGTTTACGCATTCAGCCTAACCGATTGGCCCCAACCGATCTGGTCCTCGGCTTCTTCAGCCGATCCGGCCGATGTTGAGCTTGTCTCTCAACAGTTATGGTGGCCTACAACGAAAAAGGATGCCCACGAGTTCTGCCGATAGTGCGACTTGTGCCAACGGTTGGGACAACCGATGGAACAAGCTCGAATGCCACACCAACCCATTCTTCAATTGGAACCATTTCAAAAATGGGGGTTAGATTTTGTGGGACCCTTCAAACCAGCCGCGGCCCGAACCGGTAATAAGTATATCATCGTCGCCACGGACTACTGCACAAAATGGGTCGAGGCAAAGGCTTCTTTACAAGACAACATGGCAGCGTCCATGGCCAAATTCGTGTACGAACATGTCTGGTGCTGTTATGGATGTCCAATTGAGCTCGTTAGTGACCAAGGTGGGCACTTTATAAACCATATAATACGTGAGCTAATGACTCACCACGGAGTGGTACATAAGAAAAGCACACCATACTACCTGTAGGCAAACGGATTGGCAAAATCGACTAACAAAATTCTCCAAACAATCCTAAAGAAGATCGTCAACGAGAACCACACCAATTGGGATGACAAGCTCCAGAGTGCACTGTGGGCTTACCGCACGACATTCAAAACGAGCATTCAATCTACCCCCTTTCGGATGGCTTTTGGTCTAGAAGCCATTATGCCCATCGAGTTCCAAGTCCCGAGTCTCCGAGTGCACGTTAAAGCACGACTTCCCGAGGCCCAATCCGAACAATTGAGGCTGGAACAACTCCTCGAACTTGGCGAGGACCGAGTAGTGAGCATGGCCCAACTTGAACAGCGCCAACGCCAACAAAAAGCCTTTGTGGACCGACATCGGAAGGGATTGGAACAAGAACTGACCATAGGCAAACCGGTCCTCATTTTCCAAACACGACTCGGTACTATGCCAGGAAAGTTACGATTTCGATGGACCGACCTCTTCTGGATTATTGACGAGTTTAACGGCACGTACCAGCTCGGCACCCTCACTGGGGAAATAGTCAAAAGCTGGGTGAATGGATTCCGACTACGACCATACCGGGGAAATACCCCAACCAACCCTTTCGCTGAGTCTCACGGCACGGACACAGCCACGAAGGAGGCCACGTGTCCCCCTCGGTAAGGACCCACCAACATTCCAAAGTAGACATTAGGTAGGATTAGGCATAGTTTTAGCAATTAGTTAGTTCCACCTACACCACCTACCACCTCACCCAGATCACGTTAGGTTAGAGGCACCCATTAGTCACTTTCACATTCACTTAAGTATTTAAAGGCACATGCACAACATCCAAGGTGCAACACTAAATCCCTAGGACACGTGGCCATAATATCCTATTATGGCATCCACGCCCAAGAATCTCCAGGCTCCTCTTCATGCACAAAACCCTAGGCGTTCGCTAAAAAACAGTTACCCCAAGCCCACTCCACACACAAACGTTTTCTTGCACACTCAACATTCATCGCTTCCATGCTCTCAAGCTTCCTCTCGCTCTCAGCGCGTTTATCACTCCCACCGCTCTTGCTCACAAGCTCTCTCTTGCCCTCGTAGCCCCGCTGCCGCACCACAACCATCTCCTTCCCTCACGCACCCTGATGCCCAAGTGGTTGCACGACAAATCCACCCAGACACAGTCACCAACAATATGATTCGTGCTGCCTTGGACCTGAAACGAGGAGGTGACCATGAGGTCGAGATTCCCCCTTCCACGACCCTGAAGGAATACTTTGGTGCGTATTCCATATCTGGTAAAGCCTACCGCACCTACGGTGGATCCAACAAGGCATTCAGGGAACTTGCTCGCATCCAGTATGCCACAGAGCAAAGCGATGATCATCATCAGTGCTTACGTGGGAAACAAAATTGACTGGGGAATCATCACAGGCGAAGGAATCCGGGCGGCGCTCGAATCCTTCCAAACCGGTAAGCGTCGGTTGCCTATGATCAACCACTTCCTTACAGTCCTCTACCCACCTGCTTCGGTTTCCCCTCGTCGCACCCTGATCTCTCCACCACTACCACGGAAACAACGCAGGCAGATTTTGGAGATAACTCAGGAAGAATGGGAAGAATCCTCATCTTCTCCACCTCCCGTAGGCGTTCGGCACCCCATTTCCACCTCGGCCCCACCCCCACCAAAAACACAAAGACAACGGGCAATGACAGCAACCCGTGTCGAATGGGATGAGGCCGAGGAGGCCATCCCCGAGGATGTCACCATACGCCAGAGGCCACCAAGGACATCAATGACCTCTCCTCAACCAAGCCCACGGCCCCCCAGCCAACAGGCCGAGGAGCCAACACCACCGACCCCGAACGCGCAGGACAAGCCGCCAAAAAGACGTCGTATCATTCGAGAGGCAACCATAGAAATTGAGGACGACCAGTGGCAAAAATCAAAAGAGGCTACCCCCCCCCCTCCACGGACATAGTACCAGCGGAGTCATGGCTCCAAGTCGGAACGATTGAGCATGGCCAAACCACGCAGATATCAGAGGAGGAAGTCCTCAAGTACAAAGATCTCCCCGCGGAGGCATACGAGTTGAGTGCACTACTTCTATTGGGCACAACTTACGAGTTAATGGATTTCCTCGCACGTGCCCAAGTAGCTGTCGCCGCTCGTATGGCCGAGGAGCACGCCGAAACAAAGATGATCCAACGCGTTGTCATGATATGGCAAAACTCGAACCCATGACCTTATGCTACATGGGTCGAGCTCTTGACCATTAGACTATACATTGTAATATGTAGAATATTATTTTCATTTATGTTTTATTATAGAAAATTGATGTATATTCCAGATTTCTATGGAACATTCTAGAAACTTCAGGAGTATTCCTTAGAACACTATAAAAGGAGGCAGAAGGCATTATTTCGAACCAAATCGGTTCAACGCCAGTCTTAAGCCTCCTAGCTACTATACATTTTCTTCACATAATATATATCTTTTCTTATCATCACTCTCTCTCTCTCTGTCTGTCTGTCTCTCTCTCTCTCCCTCCCTCTCACTCACTCTTTCCTTCTCTGGAGAGTTCTTCACCTCTCTTAGTACTAATACTTCTTTTAGTACTAATTCCTTCTCTGTCTTAGTATTGTTCCTGACAGTTTGAACTGATTTCCCCTACCTTCTGTCTCTCTCATTTCCTACTAATCTCTTATTCCTCTTTTCTTTCATCCCATGGCCACTGTTAGCGCTGAAGAATATCAATCTGTTTTTTCGGAATTTCAATGCTTGAAAGAGAAGTTCCATGCTTTGGAACAAGAAAACCAACAGTTGCTGGGGGATCTTCAGCAAATCTCCTTACAAAAGCAGCAAACGCAACAACAGCATGGGGAACTTGCGTTACGCTGTCGTGAAGAATTTCGGCCAGAGGCGGAAACCGGGAACATTGGCTACATCGGCGGGGTGCAGCGTGTGAACGCACCCATCTACATTTAGTGTGAATATCGAGGGCGCCTTTATGGCGCCGAAGAGTAGTCAAGTCGAGGCAGACGATCCCATGTAAGGCGGGATTTGTCCCACGTTGTAACGCATCCCTTTCCTTATTCTGTAAAAGGAAGGGAACGCCATTTGTGAGAGGGTTGCCCATTTTGCATTAGAGGGTATACCGTTAGGTTTAGAGTTAGGTTCTTCTTCTTCTCCTTCTGCGTGTTTCACTTAGGGTTTGCTTGGTTCGGCCTCCTGTGCAAGACCCCACTAGGCACGACGAGCTAAGAGCTCCCTAACGGCGGCTTGACAGCAGACGACTACTGTAACCTACGTCAGTCCGGCTCGACGCCGGGAATGTATTCTTCCCTTCACATATATATATATATACGTTTGTCTATGTATATTCGTGTCGTTGTTGGCGTCGGGTGCTTACCCTTTCCTGCGTTTTCTGTACATAAGGCGTGAGTCGGGTTGTGCGTGTGTGCGTGTGCGTGTGCGTGAGTCGGTGTTAAGCTCTCTCTCTCTCTCTCTCTCTCTCTCTCTCTCTCTCTCTCTCTCTCTCTCTCTCTCTTCGGTTGCTTCCGGTGTGTCTCTGGGATGCCCAGAAACGGTGAAGCACGACTTCCTACGCTCCATCACTCTCTAGTCCATGACCCCTGTGGTCCCGCCTTTCTCCACGCACGCGCGTAACAACGCGACAACGCGTGCAACAACTCGAAGCCACCATCGTAGTGATGCAACAACAAGGGCCCGGAACACAAGGGATTCATAAAGAACCCAAGATTGGCCTTCCCACAAAGTTTGATGGAACGCGATCGCAGTTTAGAGGGTTCCTTAACCAGGTACAATTAGTTATTCAAATGCATCCTTCCCGATATCCCACCGATGCATCACAAGTGGGTTTAGTATGCACTTTGTTAAGTGGCTCAGCGTTGGCATGGTTCACTCCACTATTAAAAAAGGAATCTCCGTTACTCAACAATTTTGAAGAGTTTCTAGGTGAGTTTAAAGCATGTTTTGGAGATACTGATAGCATCAGGACCGCAATCAACAAAATTCGGCGATTACGCCAAGGTGACCGTCCAGCCTCTGCACACGCTGCAGATTTTTGCCTACTCGCCGCCGATGTCCCTTGGGATGATCAAGCGTTGATGGAGCAATTCCGTTATGGTTTACGCAACGACGTCAAGGATTTACTCTTGACCTTCCCTGAAGAGCCAAAGTCCTTAACAAAAGCAATCAGTCGCACGATGAGATGTGGCAACCGCCTCTTTGAGCGACGTTCGGAACGACAGCTACAAATGCCGAGGGCAAGATCAGAGCCCACATACGCCTCAGTGGTATCAAGACCTTTTCCAAGGGAGTCATATAATGCGCCTCCAACAAATACTACACGTCGTCGAGGGCCATTGTCCAAAGAAGAAAAGCAGCGACGCCGTACAAATCGACTATGTCTTTACTGCGGTGGACCAGGACATATTGCAATAAATTGCCCCCATAGGCCAAGAAGACAGGTAAACCAAATAGTCGCTAGTTCTAATTGTACTAAACTTGAGCCTATTTCAGTAGGGATATCTGATAGTCCTAATAGTACTAATGGCCCAGATCTAGCGAACAGATTTGATGTCCTTAGTCAGTTAGAAGAAGAGTTAAACGACTAAGTCCAGCCAAAATAGGAGCCGTTTGGTTGGACAACCCTAGATCTGTGCAGCCCATTAGTGGTTCCATTCCCTCTAAGCAAGTTAGTGATGTGTTCGTAGCCCAAGTAATAGTTAGTACTAAAAGTACCCCTCCAGTACATGTCCTAGCACTCCTAGATTCTGGAGCTAACTCTTGCTTTAAGGATAAGAAATTTGCTCAAGCTCATAAGATATCCCTAAGAAAACTCTAGTGTCCAGCCTCTGTAGTAGTCATTGATGGACGTCCCATTGCTTCCGGAAATATCATAGAAGAGTCAGAGCCCATTAATATTGTCCTAGATAACTTAGCATGTGTAGTATCATTTAATATTATTAGTATCCCAGAACATCCCATAGTTTTAGGATTTCCGTGGTTCGAGTTACATAACCCAGACATAGATTGGAGAACAAGAGAAATCCGGTGTCGACAAACCCAAGGGTCAACTCAGAAGATGGCAACCATTTCGCTATGTCAGTTGCGTAAAGAAGGGCGCAAGGAAGAAATGTTCCTCTTTGCAATATCAGTAAACCCCTCCAACACCACTAAAGAAGAATCCACCGTTCAACTTCCCGAGAAGTATCGTCATTACGTCGATGTGTTCGATAAAGTACAAGCCAACACACTTCCTCATCATCGACCGTACGATTGCCCCATCGATTTACAACCAGGAAAAGAGTCGCCATGGGGACCGATCTACAATTTGTCACCAACCGAGCTGGAAGTCCTTCGGGCCTATATAGAGGAGAATTTGGAAAATGGTTTCATTCGGCATTCGAAATCTCTAGCTGGCGCGCCCATTTTCTTCGTCAAGAAAAAAGATGGATCGCTTCGTCTCGTTGTAGATTACCGTGGCCTGAATAAGGTTACAATCAGGAATAGGTATGCTCTTCCCCTTATCTCAAGTCTTTTAGAACGGATCAATGGTGCCAGGTTCTTCACGAAGATCGACTTACGGGGAGCATATAACCTCGTACGGATCCGACCAGGAGACGAATGGAAGACCGCGTTTCGTACCAGATATGGGCACTTCGAGTATACGGTCATGCCGTTCGGCCTCACTAATGCGCCGGCAGTCTTCCAGCACATGGCTAATGATATATTTCGAGATCTATTGGATGATTGTTTGATCATCTATTTGGATGATCTACTGGTTTATTCAAAGACCCAAGAAGAACATGATTCTCATGTACTATTAGTACTAAAACGACTTCGAGAACATGGTATGTATGCAAAGCTGGAAAAATGTAGTTTCGGGTGCAACCAAGTGGAATTTCTCGGGTACATCATTTCAGCAGAAGGCATCTCCATGGACCCAGCTAAGGTCAAAACGGTGGTAGAATGGCAGACTCCGCATTCGGTGCGGGATGTGCAATGCTTCCTAGGCTTTGCCAATTTTTACCGGAAGTTCATACAAGATTACTCAAAGATCGTTCTACCTCTCACACAACTTACCAAGAAGGGACAACCGTTCATCTGGTCTGAAGAAACGGACATGGCTTTCGAGAGTCTTAAAAAGGCATTTACATCGGCTCCAATTCTAGCTCATGTCGATCCGGAAAAACCATTCATTATCGAAGCTGATGCATCGGATTTTGCATTGGGGAGCATTCTGTCACAACAGGGGAATGATGAGAAGCTACATCCTGTGGCTTTTCACTCACGCAAGTTTGACGCCGCCGAAATCAACTACAAAATTCATGATAAGGAGCTACTGGCAATAGTGGATTCTTTTATGCAATGGAGGCATTTTCTGGAGGGATCCTCGCATCCGGTCACTGTATTTAGTGACCACAAGAACCTTGCCTACTTTCAGGATGCTCGTGTGTTGAATCGACGTCAAGCTCGGTGGGCCCACTTCCTCACGCGTTTCGACTTCAAAATTACATATTGTCCGGGGAAGCACCAAGGGAAGGCAGATGCATTATCACGGCGTTCGTATCTAGCATCCCGTCCCGGCGAGCTAGCTTTCGATAACCAAAAACAAGTCATCTTGGGACCGGCACAGCTACAAGCAACACAGATCTTTGACATGCCCATGGATTCCCGCGTTATCGATACCATACGCGAAGACTTGAAGACAGATGCGTTCGCCCAAGCTATACTAGCACAAATTGATCCCTCTCGCGCGTCGTGTTTACAGTCGCAACCACCAGGTACAAACTATCGGCAATTCAAATACCATGATGGATTACTCTTCTTTAAAGAACTTTTGTATGTTCCTAATGGTTCTTGCCGCCTTCAAGTAGTACAAAACTGTGGCCCTTTTGGTAGTACTAAAACATTACATTTAGTACAACGATCATTCTGGTGGCCCTGTATGCGACAATTTGTCGAGGATTTTGTTCGGACTTGTGATACATGCTGCAGAGCGAAAATGCCAAGGCATCATCCATATGGTTTATTAGAACCATTACCAATTCCAAGCAAGCCGTGGCAATCCATTGCTCTAGACTTCATCATAGATCTTCCAGTCTCTGAGGGGTTTAATGCGATTCTAACGGTGGTCGATCGATATACGAAGATGGCTCATTTCTTGCCATGTACTAAGGAGATCTCCAGTGAAGACACTGCCGAAATTGTCATGCGTGAAGTACGTCGGCATCATGGACTTCCCGATAGTATCATCAGCGACCGTGAACCCCAGTTCGTGTCAAATTCTGGAAGCACCTTTTTAACATGCTCAAGGTCACTTGTAACCTCTCTTCCGGCTACCACCCCCAAACCGATGGCCATGCCGAACGAACCAATCAAACGCTGGAGCAGTATCTACGGTGCTTTCTCAGCTATCATCAGGATAACTGGGCAGATATTCTCCACTTCGCTGAATTTGCCTATAACAACTCTATCCACGCATCCACTAAAGTTACGCCATTTTATGCTTATACGGGATGTCACCCCGGTGGTGTGTACTTGGAACCCCAGAGGTGTCCACAAATCCTTGCGCAGAAGATCGTTTGGAGAGGTTACGCAAGATACAAGCGGATGTATCTACTCACCTCCAACAAGCTCAACAAACACACAAGGTTTATGCAAATCGTCATCGACTCCCATCTAGTTTTAACATTGGAGATCGGGTGTGGCTGCTACGATGACACATCAAGACCACTCGCCCATGCGAGAAGTTGGATTATCGGCGATTAGGTCCTTTCCGTATTCTAGGAAAGATTAATGATGTCGCTTTTCGTCTTGATCTACCTCCACAACTTCAGATACATCCGGTGTTTCATAGTTCTCTCCTCGAACCCTATCAAGAGAGCACCATCCCAGGACATATTACACAACCTCCACCCCCGATCGAGCTTGAAGATGGACCTGAGTACGAGGTTGCTGCCATCCTTGATTCCAAGCTTGTTCGCAACAAGCTCTACTATCTAGTCGATTGGATAGGATATAGTCCCAACGAGCGTACATGGGAACCGATAGAGAATGTCACCAATGCTCGTGCTCTTCTTGAAGACTTCCATCATCAATATCCAGACAAACCGGGTCCTCAATCCAAAACGACTCGTTACACTCGTCGTTTTAAAAGGGGGATAGTGTCATGATATGGCAAGACTCGAACCCATGACCTTATGTTGCATGGGCCAAGCTCTTGACCATTAGACTATACATTGTAATACGTAGAATGTTATTTTCATTTATATTTTATTATAGAAAATTGATGTATATTCCAGATTTCTCTGGAACATTCTAGAAACTTTAGGAGTATTCCTTAGAACACTATAAAAGGAGGCACAAGGCATTATTTCGAACCAAATCGGTTCAACGCCAGTCTTAAGCCTCCTAGCTACTGTACATTTTCTTCACATAATATATATCTTTTCTTATCATCACTCTCTCTCTCTCTCTCTCTCATCTCTCTCTCCCTCCCTCTCACTCACTCTTTCCTTCTCTTGAGAGTTCTTCACCTCTCTTAGTACTAATACTTCTTTTAGTACTAATTCCTTCTCTGTCTTAGTACTGTTCCTGACATGCGCGCTAATGGGTGAAATCGAACCTCACGAGGATCAAGCCTTACAAAAGATAGCACGAAAGAAGCAAGTCCAGAATGCTTCGCTTATCATGGAACTACCGGATCTGAACATGGCCTTAGTCGAGGCATGTCGCAATCTACACCACACTACTCGAGCAGCCAAGGACATGGCCCGACGTATCAAAACGGTGCATCGGCAAGCCAAACGGGCTACTGACCTATGGCAAGCCGTCGAGGAGAAACTTGCGACACTCACGCAGCAACAAGCGCCCTTAATCCTCCCTACGCCGAGTGAAGCTGTCTCACCAGCCACTCTTCCGAACCTAAGCCCAAGTGTTGAAGGTACCGTAGCACACAAAGACGACACCGCCCACCCCACGGTAGCCACGACCGAGGCCAGCACAATGACAGACTCGATACAGGCAAGTGAGCCATTGTCACGGACAGATATCAGCCCGCACCCCCAAACCAGCCACGCCTCGACACAAACGCCACCACCTCCGGAAGTCATGGAACGAGCGACACAGACAGACAGGGAGTCCTCGGCACAACTCCAGCAAGCGGCAACCCAGATATGGCCTCCCCTTAGGGACTACCAGGAGGAGCTTCAAGCCCAGATCGCGTTGGCCGAAATGGCCGAACAGAATCACAACAACATTCTTGGCCAGCAATGAGAACAAGCCGCGAGCCGCAAAGCGAACCTCAAGTGCTTGCTTGCTGAAAGGTCGGCCGCGCTTGAAGCACGAGAACGAGAGGTGATGACCCTCCAAGTCTCGATCCCTGAGGCTAAGGAACGGTTCATCAAAGAAACCGAGCAGAATAGCCAACGGGAACAAGAGCTCTTCGCCGACAACCAGGAATTACGTTGTCATCAACGAGCCTTCCAGGACATGGCCAACAAACATATGCAAAAGTGGAGGATCTCGGAGGAGAAACCAGCGAAAATTTCCGATGCATATCACCAGTTGCAATCCGAGCACATCGTCGTCAAAGAACAACACCAGGACACCTAGCCACTGGAAAGGGACGAAACTGTAGCACAGTTGACCAACCGTTATGAGCAGACCATCGCGCTCATCACGGAAAAAGCAAAAGATAATCAAGCTACGTTAGCATTCTTCGCCCGCAAAAGCCAAGCAGAAGCCAAGGCCGCAAGGGAGGCACTAGAAGTTCACCGCGCGAGCATCGGCATGGACAATACCAAAATCAAAACCCTAATCCATAAGTATGGCCAACAATTCACCACGAAGATCAAAGAAACGCTTGACCATGTTTGGCAGGAGTGGTCAGCCCAAGCTGCGGACCTACACATACTACGCGCGGATGCCGAGAACCAACAAAAGGAGGGCCGAGGGTTTTACAAGATGGATGTCACCAGCATCTAGACCCTCCCTGAGGACTTAACAAAAGAATATCATAGCTTGGCAACATCCCACACCGCGGCCATCGAGCAACTCTTGGAGGAATTCAACGACGATCTAGTGGTGTTTCGTTTAGAAGCCGAAGCGTACGAGGAAGAACAACTCGCTACCAGGAGTCACAGAGCTCCCACAAACACAGAGCAAGGAACCGAGTCACTCCCCACGGCAGCTAGACCGGAGGAGTCTGCTCCTACCGACGTCCACATCCCACTGGAGCCACAGACTATAACCCCGACCCTGCCTGCATCGGTCCCAACAAAGGAGGGCACACACGCCGACACTGCCATCCCCAACTCGGCAACACCACCCCCCATCACCAACCCCACCGGCCGAGTAGCCAACCCAACCCCACGCCCCCGAGGATATCCTCGACATATTGGAAGAAGAATACGACCAACCTCTAAGCCCCGTAGGAACGGGCCATTTTTGTAATTCGTGTGGTTTTGTTAAATCCATGGTGAACCGTTGGTTCGACGGACAAAGTCCTGTCCCACGGGCGTGCCAAGTGTTGTCCATAGTACAAAAATAGAAATTAGTTAAATATAATACATCGGAAGTAAGGCGAGTAG
Organism: Azolla caroliniana; assembly: GCF_043228905.1. Lineage (NCBI taxonomy): Eukaryota > Viridiplantae > Streptophyta > Polypodiopsida > Salviniales > Salviniaceae > Azolla > Azolla caroliniana. The sequence goes on from NW_028230437.1 coordinate 344,608, forward strand.
GTAAGGGAGAATTAGGTAAAACGCCGAGTTTTGAGCCTCACAGTCAGCCGACCGCTCGGTGTTGTATGAAGGAAAAGAAGTATATAAACCGAGGTCTGCGTACCTCGGCAAGGGGGAGATATGCAGAGCCTAGGGAGGTCGGTTCATAGTTATAAGAGCTTTGTAAGGCTACCGGTTGTGGGTTGTGTTCTTTTGTAATCATCGCTAACTATTGCAGTAATACATATGTATAGCTCTTGTTGTTTTCATCTATGTGTCGTCGCTTTTAAGGTCTCAACTACATATACAACTTGGGCTCTATTCTGGGTATGCTCTCCGTGTTCTCCCCCTAACGACACCGCCGTGCACCAATCTTCACGATTACACTTCCCTTGATACCGATAGCTTGTAGGCATATCGAAGGTGTTTCCGGCAGAACGGTTAACACTAGGTCAACATGATGCCATTTGTCTTGTTCGATGCAGGCAACACATTTCAACAGATGGCAAATTCAATATTTGTTGACCTTATCGTTGACGGTACAATGCTCGTATACCTGGATGACATTCTAATTCATACTTCCACATGGCCACAACATATTCAGGTATTACAATCAGTTCTACAACGAATACAACAACACAATTTGAAATTACAGTGGAAAAAATGTAGATGGGGTAGCACCCAGCTAAAGTTTTTGGGCTACATAATTTTTGTCGAAGGCCTATAGATGGACCCAAAGAAGACCGAGGCCGTGACTAATTTTCCTCGACCAACCACAGTCAAGTCCTTGCAACGTTTCTTAGGCATGGCGACTTTTTCACTCCGATTCATTCCCAATATGGCCACCATGACAGCACCCCTACGACACCTATTGCGAAAAGGCTCCAAGTTTGAATGGTCAGTTGGCTCACCCAGATTTCTCATGCCCCTTCCTTTTGCAGATAGATGCATCCAATCATGGATTGGGAGCCGTCCTACAACAAACGGATGCAACAAGAGCAGAGCGCCCAATTGCCTATATAAGTCGATCCCTTACTCCTACAGAAAAGAATTACTCCACAACAGAAAAGGAATGGTTAGCAATCGTATGGGCTTTCACAAAGTTCCATCCCTATTTACACGACACCCACGTCAACGTCGAAACAGACCACCAACCCCTAATCCATCTAATTAACAAGCCACACCCACTAAGTCGCCTATTAAGATGGGCAATGGCTTTACAAGAATATTGGTACACATTACCTTATAAAAAAGGAGTCCAAAATGTGATCGTCGATGGTTTGTCAAGAGTAGAAACACAATGTGTTCAATTCAATCCTACACCCGTCAAATTACCCACAACAATGGCCCAAATAGTAGCCCTACAACAAGCCGATGAACAAATACGACAAATCACCCATGACATCCAATCGACAACAAGCAAAAAGGTACACACCCATTTCCAATTGCAAAACAATGTCTTATTCTTTATACAAACAGGGAAAGAGCCACGAATCTACATACCACAAAGCTTGAGGAATTTATATATGCAATTTTTTCACGATCACCCAATGTTTGGCCAACTCGGATTCCACAAGGTGTTGGACAAGATCCGTCTCTGATATTATTGGCCGCAAATGCGTACAACAATCGCAAGCTTACATCAAACAATGTCACTAATATCAACAAATTAAGCCACCCCATTCCAACGACGGCCTACTCCAGCCTATTACTGTCTCTGAACCCTTTGAATTAATAGGATGGGATATCATCGACCCTTTTCCCGAATCCCAGGCAAGAAACAAGTATATCTTAGTCATATTTGAATACTTGATGCGATGGACCAAAACCGCCGCAATTCCAGATGCACGAACCCTCACCATAGCAACAAAGCTGATGGAGGGGATCATTTTTCCACATGGCTGCCCAGCTTGCATCCTATTAGATCAAGGACCGCAATTTAGCGGAGAGGTATTGCAAACATTAGCCACACAATTAGGCATTCAACAGATATTCACCTCCCCATATCATCCCAGACGAACGGATTGACAGAACGGCTGAACAAGACGATTAAACAACAACTTACCGCATTCATCGACCCACTACGCACAACGTGGGACTTGATCTTACCCTTCATCACGCATGTGTATAACACTTCGGTGCAAGCCTCGACTCGAATCAGCCCTTTCAGAGCACTATATGGAAGAGATCCCCGTTTACCCCCCGACATCAAGGTGGACCTACCCAAAAAAAATACTCGAACCAATGCTATGGATTGGTGGTTGCACTTGCAATAGGTCCAAGTCGGGCGGTAGAGTACGCAACCGGAGCAAAAGTCCAAGTCTATTTCCCGATCCGGCAACAAGGACTCAGTGAATCAATGATGCATCGATGGATTGGCCCTTTTACGATCATCCGTTCAATGAGGGCCAACACCTATTCCCTTCGTCGAGATGCTAATGGACGGATTGCCTATGTGCACGTGATACGGATGAAGCCATATATTCACCAATCCACAACTCAAGCATCACAAGAGGAAGAAACTCACCATGATGTCCCCTACGAGGATGACTCAGGAAACCCTTCAGTCACAACCAGCCAACATGACGAAGCAGAGCCACCATCGCACACGAGCAATCGAGATGCCTTCTGCCATGGCAACGCGTCGGATGTAGCTCCCACAACAATGAAGCAGAGGCACCATCAAACACAGTCGACACACTCAGATTTTTAGAAGGGGGGAGCTATGGGATCGCGTGGTAAAACCACAAGCCAAAACCCCTCACCTAACCCAAGTAGCTATAACGAGGGTTAGGGGAGTTAGACCTTGGTTTAGTTAGTTACACTATACTTAGTAAAAGGTTAGTTAGAGGTAAGTAACTAGAAGTGTGCCAAGATAACCGAATGTATCTCGGAAGGTATTACCAAATTGTATAAAAGCATTAAGATGGAATGGAAAAAAGGGAGAGAGTTTTTGTTAGGAATTTGACGCTTTCAAGACCTTCACCTCTCCCGGCCACAACCGAGGAAACACGAATCAATGCAGCAGTAAATCGAAAACACAGAGAGAGACTCGAATGCACAGAGTTTAACGTGGAAAACCCTAGACGGGAAAAACCACGGGAGTGCAAGACTCCAACTATCACTATACGCAGGGAATGTACAATGGCGAGCTGCAAGGCGACGACCTTGAGCTCGCTGTCCTCGCCACAGGCGGCGGTATTACACAGAGGCGTCGACCTCTTCCTTTCTCTCTCTCTCACACTCTCACTTAGCTCCCTCTAAGTGGAAAACAGAAAATTGAGCAACAACAAAACTGTTTGCCCTAAGTCATATTTATACACATATGACTTTCGGGCTATTTACAAACATAGCCTCAAGGGCCCTTGGCAAACATATTCACAAATGTGTCCCCGCATCCGGATCTCTCTCCGGGTACATTCGTCATCCGGCTCCGTAGCCGGGGTCTTCATCATCCGGATCCGATACCGGGTACTCCTCATTCGGGTCTTCATTCCCGATTCCCGGACATCCGACCATCCCATCCGGAGGGACCGTAATCCCAACAAACTCCCCTTTCACTTCGGCATGGGATGTCTTTCCAGTCCGACCCTCTTCCGGCACGCTTCCAGCTTGTCGGGTGTGAGCACTTTGGTCAGCATATCTGACCCGTTCTCGTCCGTGTGGATCTTCGTCAGCACGAACTCCTGGTCTTCTATCCTTTCCCGGATCCAGTGATATCTTCGCTGGATGTGCTTCGTCCGGGAGTGATAGGCCGCGTTCTTCGCAAGGTGGATGGCACTCTGACTGTCGCAGTAGAGTCGGTACTCCTCCTGCCGGATACCAAGCTCTCTAATGAAGTCCTTCATCCATATTATTTCCTTGCCGGCTTCAACAACCGCCATGTACTCCGCCTCCGTGGTTGACAACGCAACCGTCTTCTGCAGCCTCGACTGCCACGAAACAGCTCCCCCTGCATACGTCATCACATACCCTGATGTGGACCGGCTGGTATCTGCATCAGCCGACATATCCGAATCGGTAAAGCCGTCGAGTTCGGGCTTACCGGAGCCGAATCGGAGGCACACGTTTGTCGTGCCCTTCAGGTATCGGAGTATCCACTTGACCGCGTTCCAGTGCTCTTTGCCGGGATTGCTCATGTACCGGCTCACCAATCCGACTGCATATCCTATGTCCGGTCTTGTACACACCATTGCGTACATCAAGCTTCCGACGGCAGAGGCATATGGTACTTTCATCATGTCCTCCTTCTCAGCCTCTGTCTTGGGGCTTTGCTTGCTGGACAACTTGCAGTTTGCCGGGAGGGTTGACCCGACCGGTCTTGCTTCCGACATGTTGAACCGGTGAAGCACCTTTGTCACGTACTTCTCCTGTGACAGCCACAACTGCTTCTTCTTCCGGTCCCGGATGATGTGCATCCCTAGTATTTGCCTCGCCGGACCCAGGTCCTTCATTGAGAAGGTTCGGTGAAGCGCTTTCTTCAGCATCCGTATCTTGACCTGGTCCCGTCCGACGATCAACATGTCGTCCACGTACAGGAGGAGTATTAGAAAGTTTCCTCCTTCGAACTTCTTCACAAACACGCAGTGATCGGACTGCGTTTTGTGGTACCCTTCGTCGGTCATGAAGGAGTCGAACTTCCGGTACCATTGTCGGGGAGCCTGCTTCAGTCCGTAAAGGCTCTTCTTCAACCGGCATACCAGGTGCTCCTTCCCTTTCTTCTCGAATCCTTCCGGTTGCTGCATGTAGATCTCTTCTTCGAGGTCACCGTGAAGGAATGCCGTCTTCACGTCCATCTGTTCTACCTCGAGGTCCATGCTTGCCGCTATGCTCAGCACCGTCCGGATGGAGGTCATCTTCACTACCGGGGCAAATATCTCGTCGAAGTCGACGCCCTTCTTCTGCTGGAACCCCTTCACCACGATCCTGGCTTTGTATCTCGGGGGGTTTCCGGCATCTCCCGGTTTCAGCTTGAACACCCACTTGTTTCGAAGTGCCCGCTTTCCTTTCGGCAACTCCACAAGTTCATATGTGTGGTTCTCATGCAGGGAATCCATCTCCTCCTGCATGGCACTTAACCACCTGCGGCTATGGGTGTCAAGCCTTGCTTCTTCAAAACTCTCTGGCTCCCCTTCGTCGGTTAGCAGCACGTGCTCTGGTTCCGGAAATCTCCGGGGGGCCCTTCTCTCTCTTAGAGGATATCTCCGTTCCGGAGCTTCGGTAACCGGCTCCTCCGTTTCCTCTTCATCCGAATCCATTTCGGGATCGGGGCCGGTTCCGGTATCAGTTTCATCTTCCTCGGCCGGTTCTGTTTCTTCACCGTCTTCGGCCGGATCCTCGAGTGCTAACCGGTCCCTTGCCGGTCGGGTCTGCTCCTCGTAGAGTTGATCCTCACTGGTCGACTTGGAGCTCTTCATCTTCTTCTCCGACTCCCACTCGGCGAGTGTCTTGTCCTCCATGAAGATGATATCGCGACTCCGGAATATCCTTTTGTCGACCGGGTCCCATACACGGTAGCCAAACTCGTCATCGCCGTAACCGAGGAATATGCATGGCCGGGTCTTTGGATCTAGCTTTCCTCTCCGGTCCTTTGCCACATGCACATATGCGAGACACCCGAACACCTTCAGATGCCGGTAGGATACTTCCCTACCGGTCCACACTCTCTGCGGCGTGTCTCCGTCCAAAGGTACTGAGGGTGATCTGTTTATCACGTATGTCGTCGTCGACATTGCCTCAGCCCAAAACCCCTTGGGTAATTTCGCATGCGCCAGCATACTCCGGACCCTCTCCATTATGGTCCGGTTCATCCTCTCGGCCAGCCCGTTCAGTTCCGGCGTCTTCGGCACAGTAAACTCGAGCCGGATTCCCTTCGAGCGACAATACTCCTCGAACTGCCCTCGGTATTCCCCTCCGTTATCCGCTCATATCGCTTTCAGCTTCTTGCCGGATTCCCTTTCCACTCTCGCGTGGAGTTCTTTGAAGACGCACAACACTTGGTCCTTTGTCTTCAACGGTGCCGTCCACAGCTTCCGGCTGTGGTCATCAATGAATGTCACGAAGTACTGGGCTCCGCCATGTGACTTCGTTTCTACTTGACACACGTCAGTGTGCACCAACTCCAATGGTGCGCTACGTCTCGTCGGTGGCCTTGAGTGGAAGGAGGTTCGGTTCTGCTTACCGGCCAGGCAATCGGTGCACTTATCCAGGTGCACATGCTTCACTGGAATAAGGTTGTCTTCTGCAAGCCTCTTCATCCCCTTCTCACTCATGTGGCACAGTCTCTTGTGCCACAGCTCACCGGCAGTGTCGGCTACCACGTTCAACTCCTCCGGACACAACCAGGCATTCATAAGGTACAGTGTGTTGACTTTCCGGGCCCGAGCCACTATCAGGCTCCCCTTGCTGAACTTCATTACGTCGTTCCGGATGCTACCTGTGTAGCCTTCATCGTCTAGCCTCCCGGCCGAAATCAGGTTCAATCGAACCTCCGGAACGTGTCGGACATCCTTCAGCAACATTTTGCATCCGGTCGAGGTTGTCAACCACACGTCTCCTATGCCGGCAATCCGGCACGTACCTTCATTTCCCATCCGAACACAGCCATGCTCACCGGCTGTGTAGGATGAGAAGTATCTTCTTTCCGGGGTCAAGTGGAACAACGCTCCGGAATCGACCACCCAGGTAGTCTCATCGCCGGCAATGTTTAGTTCACCTTCTTCGGTGATGAGCATGATCTCCTCTTCACTTGCCGCTAGTGCCGTCGTTCCTTTCCGGTCCTGCTCTCGCCGATCCGAACCATTCCGGTCCGTGGCTCCCCGGTAAGCACCGTTTCGTTCCGAAGACTTCTTCGAATCGGTGTCGTCGGCTCCGTTGTCTTTTCGGTAATGCCGACAATTCTTTCGGAAGTGCCCCGGCTTCCCACAGTGGAAGCATGTGGGCCTTCCTCTTGACTGCGACCGGGTCCCCGACTTCTCCCGTCTTTGCGGACTCCGGTTCCGTTGTCTTCCCCGATCCGATTCGGTAAGCAGCATCTTCGGATCGGAGGCCGGTTCTTTATCTCTCCGACGCGCTTCTTCGTTCAAAATGCTTGTCTTTACCGTTTGTAGGGACAAGTTATCTTCGGTGCAGGAGGTGCTGAGAGTCACCACCAAGTTCTCCCAGCTTTCCGGCAATGTACACATCAGGATGATGGCTTGCATTGCATCCTCCAATGGGAACTTGATCGCCGCAAGCTGGTTCACGAATCCCATGAACGTGCTTACGTGTTCCACCATACTCTCGCCGTCTCGGTACTTGAGGTTCACTATCTTCCTCATCAGGGAGGTCCGGTTCAACGCATTCTTCCTCTCGTAGAGGCCCGACAGCTTCTGCCACATCTCATATGCGTTGGTGTCGTTCGCCACATGTTGTAGAACGCTCACGTCGACGTATTGCCGAATGGTTGCAACGGCTTTCCGGTTCAGAAGCCTCCATTCCGTCTCAAGTACCCCCTTGGGTATTTCCGACCTGTCGATCGGTTCATACAGGTCCCGAACAATGAGCAGATCCTCCATCTTTATCTTCCAGTCGGCGTAGTTCTGCGCATTCAGCACCATCATCACCGGCTGCCCGCTGCTGCCGCCTTCCATTTTCTGCACTACAGTCGCTCTGATACCAGATTGTTAGGAATTTGACGCTTTCAAGACCTTCACCTCTCCCGGCCACAACCGAGGAAACACGAATCAATGCAGCAGTAAATCGAAAACACAGAGAGAGACTCGAATGCACAGAGTTTAACGTGGAAAACCCTAGACGGGAAAAACCACGGGAGTGCAAGACTCCAACTATCACTATACGCAGGGAATGTACAATGGCGAGCTGCAAGGCGACGACCTTGAGCTCGCTGTCCTCGCCACAGGCGGCGGTATTACACAGAGGCGTCGACCTCTTCCTTTCTCTCTCTCTCACACTCTCACTTAGCTCCCTCTAAGTGGAAAACAGAAAATTGAGCAACAACAAAAATGTTTGCCCTAAGTCATATTTATACACATATGACTTTCGGGCTATTTACAAACATAGCCTCAAGGGCCCTTGGCAAACATATTCACAAATGTGTCCCCGCATCCGGATCTCTCTCCGGGTACATTCGTCATCCGGCTCCGTAGCCGGGGTCTTCATCATCCGGATCCGATACCGGGTACTCCTCATTCGGGTCTTCATTCCCGATTCCCGGACATCCGACCATCCCATCCGGAGGGACCATAATCCCAACAGTTTTGAGGCATTTTACAATATGTATGCATAGAACGTAATATTCGTGTTCGTGCAAGCATTCAAACGTTTGGAAACATTTGGAAACGAACACATTTGAAATGGGAAAAATATGTGCTCCTTTTTGTTTTCATTTTTTTCATTAATTGTCATTACAATTCAACTCACCCTAGTGCTAAGGAGTTGCGCTATTGTTGTCTATGTCCCAGGTTTGGTTCCCAATTTTCTCATCTCTTTCTCTCTCTCATTAGTACCTACTACCATGCCATAGCAAAATTTTATGTTAATTTTTTTCTTTTATTTTTTAAATTATTAGAACTAAGCACAACCTAGTGGTAAGTTGTTGTGCTACTATTCCCAACTTTCTCATATCCTCTTGTTAGTGTCGTGGCAAAATTTTATGTTAGTGTCACGTTCCTTTTTCTTCTTTTTCTTTCTTTCTTTGTTATTAGAAATTAGCTTACCCAAGTGGTAAGTTGTTATGCTACTACTACCTATGTCATGGCAAAATTTTATGTTAGTGTCATGTTCCTTTTTCTTCTTTTTCTTTCTTTCATTGTTATTAGAAATTAGCTCACCCGAGTGGTAAGTTGTTATGCTACTACTGCCTATGTCATGGCAAAATTTTATGTTAGTGTCATGTTCCTTTTTCTTTCTTTCTTTCTTTCTTTGTTATTAGAAATTAGGTCACCCTAGTGGTAAGTTATTAGAAATTTTATGCCTATGTCATGTTTTCTTCATATTCTCCAATATACGTTTTATGAGTTTTTGAACGTTTGATTATAATTTATAATGACATATTTTGATTCAATCTCTATAGTTCATACTCATTTTTTTGTAAAGTTCTAAAGTGAGGATGATAGAGATGTCTTGATTTGCTCCCAAAAGTATGCATGTGATACAATGCAAATATTGCAACCATACTTATGTTGGTGGTTCACAATGGATTAGAGTCCACTTATTGGGATTGAAGAGTGAATCAATATATAATATAGACCCTAGTCAATCCAATCCAACTTTGAGATGATTTACCATACACGTTTGATTGAGTCATTCTCGAATGCGAATGCACGTATGATTCATTCTATCTATGTATCATGTATGTATGTACATATATATATATATATATATGTATGTATATAAACATATATGTACAAGTTTCAATAGGTACAGTTTTTATTATGTATGTATGTATGTAGCAGCTTCTTTTTGGTAAGCAGAAGATGAAAGGCGGGGGGGAGGCAAAGGGCGCGGGCAGCAGCGGCGGTGGCGGTGGCGGTGGCGGCGGCGGCATGGAGTGCATCATGCAGGGCATCATCGAGAGCCAGGTACGAAGAAACGTATCGCAGATCTCTAAAACCTTCTGATTGCTAGGTTAAAACTCTCTGCTGGAAACCCGCTTTCCTTGCTGAGCTTCTTGCTTCTTGCGTCTTTACACTTCTTAGAGAGTCGAAATACGCGACAAGTTACCACATTATATAATTGAGAATCAAGGAAAATGCGTTTTTGTTGTGACGGTATTATGTCAAGTATGTACTCGCTGGAGCTAAAATTCCAGAGAGGTCAACATCAGAGGTAGAGGACAAGTAAAACAAAACGGTGAAAACTTGGGATCAAGATTGGTCATACGAGGCTTTCATAAAGAACTGCAGGTGTCGTGGTACCAGCAACAGTAAATTATCCGTAATGTGGAACAGAGTGGCTCAGAAGATGTGGGATAATAGTTCATGAAGTGAGTTAAGCCAGGTTCATACCATTTCTCCGTCAGGGGGGCCTTTGTAATGTGTTTGGCTTGAAGCATAAGGAAGCATTGCAATCAGTTGCAAGGTTGGATGCTAGCAGAGAGATTCACACCACTTACATTGACACTTATGTGGCTTTGTCTTCACAAGAACATTCAGCTGCATGATTTAAGGCTGGAGAGCACAGATGGGATGCTCTTTAAGACATTTTTATTTTAAAAAAATGGGGTGGTATCCAAGAATTTTACCAACAAAAAATCATATTAAATTTGGCTTCTCTTACAAACCAAAAAGCATGCTTACTCTGACCATAGCTCTATATGCGAGCAATATAAACAGCACGTTCTTAAATGTCTCAGTTATTATTAATGTTTGTATGAACCTTGTTCTAATTTTGTGCTGGATAATGAAGCATGTTGAAGCACTGGCAGTGCTGTTGCAAGGACTTTGTGGAAGCCATCGTCAAGTCATGAAGGTCCATGAGCTCTGCCTGAAGAGCGGACCTAATTTGGGTCTGTCAATAAATCATTAACTATATGTGTATGGTTATATTTGATAATATATTATGAAGCACATTGATTACTAATGTCGTATTTGCAGGGCAAGGATCATCTGAAGTGCATGTTCTTTGTGACCTTTCTGAGAACGATCCTCTTTGGTATATAACAATTCTTGAATACTATTTACTAGAAATATCCATGTTTGATATATGGCAACATATTTTACAATGCATCAGGAGTGTTAGACACATTGGGGGCGCAATGCGTGGTGCAGGGGCTGATCAAATGCCAGCATTGGTGCGTAGTGTTCTGAACTGCAAAACTAGCAAGAACGCCTTGCGGTTTTTCAAATCTTTGGGCTACAAGTTGGACTATGAGCTGCTTCGTGTAGGTTTTAAATTTCAGTTTCAGAAAGTGGTACCTATCATGATATCAGTGTCTTCAATCTGTAAGATGCCAAAGTTGCATGCAATTGATGAGGCTATGCCTATCAGCATGGGGCTGCAGCTAGTTGAGATCGCAGCTTCTGCTTCTGCTGATAACTACACTGAAGTGGCTACAGCAGTTGCATCATTTGCTGAACATTTGGCCCCGTAAGTCGTTCTACTTTAAACTCTGCATTTATGTGCTTCCCATAGAATTGTAGATATCTTATGCCTTTAACTCCCTGATGCAGTCTTTTGCATTTATCTAAGCCTGGAGTCATCACTGGTGTTGTTCCTACTGCTTCATCTGCGGCTGCTTCATTGACATCAAGGACATCAAAGATGCCTTGATGCAATGATTGGAAAGTCGTAAGGATTGTTGGCACCGTAATATGGAAAATTGGGGCAGCCTCATAATGCAAATCGTAGTTCTTGTATGACAAAAGTATAATTGCTTGATATAAACGAATGTTTTCCAAGATAATAATGGATTTCCTATCAATGGATATTTTGGAAGTATGCAGCTGCCATGGAGGACAAAATGACAATCATTTCACATACACATAATCACAAAACCTCTTTCAAATATCTTGACTAGCCTGGAGTTCACTTGGCTGTTTTGATCATTTACAGCTTCAAGTTTTGAACAATGAGTATTGCAAAAGTTCTGTAAAAACTTTGGATACATGTGCCTTTTCATGTGATTGATGTATAGAAACCAGCCACGTGATGTAATTGCATCACTATCCAAGGGAATAGCTGTAGCTTGATAATCCCACAATTCTAAGCGTAACATTTCGCTTGTACTATAGCAGTGGCTTTTGCATAAAGCATGAAATTCTTCTCATGCCACAGCATTCACAGCATTTTGGTTTACACATTTCAGGTAGATTAATTCATGGATGAAATTTTGGTAAAGCCATCCAATGATTGAATAGGTCTCTGAATGCAGCAGTTTCTTGCACACAAAGCATAAAATTCTTCTTGTGCCACAACATTTAGGTTTAAAGATTTCAGACAGATTAATTCGTCTATGAAATTTTGATAGAGAGCTGTACTTTTATTGACTTCTGTGTCAATGGGTTTCTGAATTTGTCATTAAATTTTATCCCTATTATGCCTTCATCAATTTCTTTGGTGAATGTATACCAGTTTTTCCACCTATCTATTGATGCTGACCGGTGATGTTGCTACTTGTACTAATAGCAGATTGACCCATGTATGCGATGTTGGGAGACTAGGTCTTGAGTCCAAATACTTACTAAAATAAAATGCCCTGCCTCAACTATAAAGGACTCGTGAAAGAACTTTTGACAATCCAATGGTCCCAACTTGGTCTTGAGTCCAAATACTTGCTTAAATAAAATGCCCTGCCTATAACTATAAAGGACTTGTGGAAGAACTTTTGACAATCCAATGATTGCACCATAGATGCTTTGATAGTAACAATCATAGTTTAGTATACTAAACTTTTCAAAATATATTGATAGAAATAAAAGAATATATGGTCTCCAATATGCCAGATGCCAACTAGCTGAGTCTAAAGAAGTATAGAAGAGTACCCAAGTGGAACTCCAACACCTTGAAGAAGAGTTATGCCCACACCACCGGATTGGAAGATGAGAAGTTACAATCCAGAGGTGATTTTCAAGAAGAATTTAAAGTTTGAAAATGAGCACAATGCGTATTGTGAAGAACACATGGTAGAATTAGGGATTAGGCTTTGCTATGTCAATGGAACTTACATAGACTCACTTGCAAAAGGTCATACACAAAGAAGTCCAAGAGCTCCATGCATGATACAACATGCTTGCCACCAACCTGAAACTTTCCTCAAACTAGTACAAGTGAATTAGAAAGTTTGAGGTTCAAGAGAAGTAGAAAGTTGTGACAATGGAAGCAAAGCTTAAAGTATTCAAGATCCAAGCATAGCCATTTGAGTTAAAGGTCCTCATAACTATGATAGAATCAACACTAGAAGCATTACAAGCTTGAATATGGAACATATTATTCCACCAAAAGGAGGCAACATATACAAGCTAGGAGATGCCTCATGCCTCATTTAAAACCAAACTCTCGGTTTTGCTTTGTATCTCAAAAAACATCTTGGAACAAGATAAGAATATCTTGTAGAGTTTGTTTGTCACATAAGAAGTGTCAGCATCATATCATCACCCATTTAATGTCCAAAGTTTGTAGAAGTGGGTTCAATGGAGAATCACCAACTAACATCATTCATGTTATACCCTAGAGACACTAAAGATGGTTTGCTTAAAGCTAAAGACTTGTTTCCATCCATTATTCCTCTTCTATGAGTGACATTTGATACAGACGACCATCATGACAATAAGGGACATGGCATATCATGTCTACTTCACTTGCCTTGCTAATCTTTGCATGAACATCGACATGGAGGCCCTTACATTGCTCTTCACCATACTCCATGTCTTGGCACACTAGCTCATATTTGACATGCATAGTAGTGAAGCCAAGCACACCCTCTACATGGGTTTGTTTGGTCTGACATCTTGGAAAACAATGTGAAGTGAAAGCTACTCAATTGGAACGTTCATAATTGATAACGGTTATTTGAATTGGCTAGTCAAGTTGGAAGAAGAAGATGGGCACCAACTTTTCGGACTACAAAGAGACAACAATGCCATATACCAACATGTCTTTTAGAGAGGCATATGTAAGGGTCATTCCACTCACAATTCCCCCTACCTTAACACCAATTGGAAACCCTAATTGATTTCTATTCTTCCCATTCCCACACCACCACATGAATTTCCTAGTCATAACTCACTACCTTAATGTTGCCATGACACCTATGGGTTTCCCCACACACACACACTGCCCATCCTTGCATATCCTCGAAACACTCACATGTCAATTTGTCGCCAACATGCCATCATATTTCCCCTCCTTAGAATTGACAAGGAAAAACACTATCTTGTTATTTTGTTATTTTAAAAGAGGTTTTGGCATAGTACCATGATTTTATGCGCAAGTTAAACGCTAGCTAAAATAGGCAATGGATTCTCAAAATAACTTTTAAGTAACCTAGGGGTTGAACAAGGGTGTCCTCCATCACCTACACTCTTGTATGTGTTGATAAATTGGAGAATAAGGTTACAAGAGAAGAACAATTAGATGCTCCAAACCGTATACAACAAGTTGTCTTATTGCTTTTATATGTGAATGATGTGGTCTCTTTTCATATGATGTTGATGGTATGCAACATTTACTCCGAGCATATTGCAAACGTAGTGGACTAATTGTGAATGTGGATAAAATAAAATGATGGCGGTGTGCATCATACGAATCAAAATATGTTTTTCAAGAGACAATTGGGAGTTAAATCCACTACCTCCTACTACATAAAATTTGGTGCTTTTTCAGTCTTCTTCTTCATTCTCATAACCAAGGCTAGACTCTCTCTCAATTTATTTAATTTAATTTAATTGTAATTAATTTACCCTAGTGTTAACATATCACTTAATCAAGTAGATGGCATTGTGGAATGTAGGGTTGAACCAAGGACCTCCCGGTATTCGTTGGGCACCTTACCAATTGAGCTATCTCCATCTAGGCAACTTCTCTCTTTGTCTTAAGATTTTGCTTAATGTTAAGTGTTTCACTCCAAGCCTTACAATAATCCTCTTGGGTGTGTGGGTTACCAACAATGTTCACTTGTGTGTGATTTTGTATGTTGTCAACCTCCTTGACATCCTAAATATGCGATTGTGTAAAGTTAACCAAGAGCTTTATGACATTTGTCCCTCGGAGCTACCAAGAAAGTAGATACAAAAGAATGAATGTAGGAAAAGTTTAAAAAATGGCATTCTTATTACATACAAAAAATTGAAGTAATGGCATAGTGATTTACCTATTTGCGGAATGCAACTATTTTTTTTGTAAGGCTCGAATTGCTTTAGAGTAGCTTCACATGGTTAAGTACCTTAAAAAAAATCACCATGCTTGCTTGCTTGTCCATTGCGAATTAATAATTCATGCATTTCCTATATTAGCTTGACTAATTATGATGTACCAAATGGTATCTCATAAACGAAATATGAATCTCAATATAACTCTTGTTGAAGGTCATTCTTCATTGCCTAAGGTGAAGAAAGCTACATCGTTAGTTCATCAAATAATGGTGAATCATGACCTGATTAAGTAGGAGAGATGAAGGCAACTCAGAAGCTAATGATGAAATGATACGGGATTCATGACCCATCGAATTAAGAAGCGATGAATTGGATTGCTACAGTGCAAATTCATTCATATTCCGGATTTGATGGATTCTCTAGTATCTACGTAAGTATGTAAACTCGAGTTTGTTGGTATGCAGTCTTGTGACATAATAAGCAAGAAGAAGATGGGTTTGTTGAGGCAAAACAAGTAAGGGAATATGTACATACATGATACATACATAAAAAAAGCTGAAGACATTAATTATTGTTGCTATTGTTTGTCGTCGTCAAATGCAAGCTCTCTCTCTTGATTTCATTTCATTTGATGGGGGCACTCCCTCCATCCTCTCCTCTCCTCAATCGAAAGCTTATCTTTCTTTAGACTATATGGATGTATGAATCATCATGAATCATCTCTCGGTAGGCACTACTGAATTCATTTGGGTAGAGAGCGAGAGAGAGAGACAGAGAGAGACAGAGCCAGCATATCATGTCGTCGTCGTCGTCGTTGTTTCTGGGGTCTCATCCAACTTCCTCCTTCTCTCCTTCTTCTCTGCCTTCTTCTCTGCCTTCTTCTTCTTCATCCTTGCGCCACACATATCCTTCTCGCCACTTCATCCTTCTTTCACAACCACCCACATTCTTCTTTCCTCTTCTCTCTCATCCTCAGCAGCAGCAGCAGCAGCAGCCTATGAAACCAACTGCTGCTGCTGCACTTACATCTACTGCTTCTGCTTTCTTTGCTCTCAACTCAGAACAACGCCGCCGCCTCCTCCTCCTCACCGTACCCTGTGGCTCAAAGAAGAGCGGCAAAATGGGTACAGCAGCAGCAGGAGGAGGAGGAGGAGGAGGAATAGAGTGGAGAAAGAAATCTGAAGGCACCCATACCCAATCCACCCGTCCATCATCGTCTACACCACCACCACCAGCAGCGAACAGGGTATCAAATGGGAGCAAGAATATGCAGAGGAACCTGCGCCCGGGAGAAGGCATCCCTGGCAAAAGAGGCAACGGCACGAATAGCAGGAGGATCTCAGAGGTTGACTCTGACAAAATCAAAGGGAAAAAAGGCACTACATTTGAGGATGGAAGAACCCCTGAGCCATCAAAGAGAATAAAACCCCCCAAGGTAAAGGAGCAAGTAAAGATTCTGTCGCCACTCAGCAAAAACCCCAATGTGGCCATCCTTGGTGGTGGAATGTCCGGCATCATGTGTGCACTTGCTCTTCAAGAGAGAGGAATCCGTTCCACGGTCTTCGACACTGTAAGTACCCCCATTATGGTTTTATGATGGTGATGTTGACTTTTCAACAGGGAACAACAATCAGTTTGGAACTACAAATAGGAGATCCAATTGTTGGAAATCAGTAATAAGAAAGAAATGATAATAACATATTAATGTGCAGGCTGGGGAGAGAAACGTCAAAATCTTCCCTTGAGGCAAATTATGATTATAAATATGGAAAACTCATGTTATCCATACTGAAACAAAGATAAAGACTATATGTTTTCTTTTCAAAGATGATAATTGATTCACTGGAATGATTCTAGAGATGGTTCACAAGCAAGAAGTGCATAACTAATATGTATGAATGTATGTATGTATGTATGTATGTATGTATGTATAGGTCGAGTAGTTGTGAGGGACATGGTATCTGAGGTTGGTTGGTGTGGTGGATCAGGACGATGATGTCCATAGTCCAGTCATCTAGTACATCAGGGAGTTTTGAATCTAGGTGTATGCTATATGGGTTAATAAAAGATATGGGTTACAGCTAGGGTATATCCCCAATATGATAAAAACAAAGGCATTCAAATCTTGTTTTCTGTATGCATGCACAGGGAAAACATGGTCTAGGAGGTCGCATGGGTACCCGTCATATTGCCCAACTTAATGGTTCTCCTCCATTGGTCTTTGAACATGGAGCACAATATTTCACAGCAACTGACCCCAGTTTTAAAAAACTTGTCAATCAATGGCTTGATGAAGGTGCTGTTAGAGAATGGAATGGAGTTGTTGGGACATTGGAAAAGGGTGGGAATTTCACAGAATCTCAACCCTGTACGAAGTATATTGCGACAAATGGGATGCGTCTTCTAGCAGATCATCTTCTATCAAAGGTGAGGAGGTTTTCATGAGATTTCTTAAAAGAAGTGTAGGCTCTTTTAGGAGGTAAATGTTTTCCTAGTGCTAGATTATGGAATTAGAAATTTTTTAAGATAACTAACTTTAGAACCTGAGAGTGAACTTCAACTTTGGATTTTGATCTGCAAATGGTAAGCTATAAATTTTCTCTGCTTCGATCAGATTCAGATAGCATAGCATGAATAATATGTTCTTTGGCTTGGCCCATTAACCTTTGTGTTCTGATCATTGTATTTTTCATTTTAGCTTATGTCTGAAATATTACCTCCTTATATTTCCACTATGGTATATTGATAAGAACTTCAGGAATCAAGCACAAACTGCGAGATTTTGTTGCAGGCTACTTCATTGATGAATTACAATGAATATGAAATTGATTTGATTAATTTGTGGTACAGAGACAATTGATTGAAGTACGGAGACCTTGTTGGATAAGTAAAATGCTTGAATCTGGTGGTATGTGGCACCTCTTTGAGAATGAGAAAGATCATGGAGATTACGACATCGTTATTATTGCTCATAATGGTGCGTGTGGTAATTCATGATGCTGCTTATTGACAATGTTTTCACCATCTGAAGTAGTATTTCTGGTATTGCTGAAGCATTTTTGCATTTTGCAGATAAATCTTCATAATTTATGGTGGATACTAATATAAATAGAACAAAACTATTTATTATTTTAAGACTTCAAACTCTACACTTGTTTTGGCATTGTATAACCTAATATTTAAAGCTATTAAAATGCTCATTTACTGCTCTAGGTAAATGTGCAAATCGCCTTCTTGGACCAGTTGGGGTTCCTTTAGTTGCCAAACAGATGAAGGTATTCAGAAAGATGGTTATCAGTGTATTGAATTTTAGGAACATCTGAAGTTTGAAGATAGATTAAAGATAAGCAAGACAATACATTATAGTACCATGTAATGCAGTTCGACTTACTTGTGAATGTATTTGATCAATTATGCATGAATCTATAAGATATAGAAAGTGGATGGGAGAATTTTTTTTTCTAAAACAATATGTTAGTTGGAAAACATATGTTTTCATTAAGCTAAACATCATAATAAAAATATTCATAATGTGTAAAAAGCGCTAGCTATCCATCTAAAATATAGACAGTTAAAATAGATTTTCGAACTAGTTAGGCAGTAAATAGGTATATAGATAGATAAATAAATCAAAAGATCTATAGATAGATAATATGTGGCTTAGGTAATGTCTTACCTTTGAGTTATTGAACTGGATTCCCATTCCCATTATTTCAGAGGCTCGAGCTTAGTTCAATATGGGCTCTGATGGCAGCCTTTGAGAAGCCCTTGCCTTCTGTCATCTCAGGGAATAGGAACATTCAACTGGGCGGTGCTTTTGTCAAAGGAATTGATGCCGTTTCTTGGATAGGAAATAACACAGCTAAGTTGAATCCTTCTGAGATGAATGGCCCATATTGCTGGACGTTCTTTAGCACTGCGGCATATGGCAAAAAGAATAAAGTTCCCCAAGTAATACTCAAGTTACAATTAAGAATTTAGGAAGCTATCTAACTTCATATCTCAGTGCCAAGTGTTGATCTTATGCCTTAATATCAAAATAACCTGCAGGAAAGCATCCCAACTGCACGAGCAGAAAGAGTCAAAAGGGAAATGCTTCGGGGTGTTGAAATGGCTTTTGGGCTTGAAGAAGGGTCATTGCCCACACCATTATTTATGAGAGTCCAGCTCTGGTTCTGTCTTATGACTGTCTCTTATCATATATATAATATCCCATGTTATTCTATTTTTATAGCAGTGTCTATCTTAATATTCCTTCTAATTCCTAAAGGTTTTATGGGCAGGGGTGCAGCACTTCCAGTTAATACACCAAATATTCCATGCATTTTTGATGCAAATGGGCGCGTAGGAATTTGTGGAGACTGGCTTCTTGGTTCTAATCTACAAGCTGCTGCATTAAGTGGCATGGCGATGGCTAATCATGTATGTCTTATCTTGGAATGATTCCACAAAGTACAGCCATTTAGATGCATGAGATAATCACATTTAATGTGATCCATTTATGATATAGACTGCATTTGTTGCAGATTTCAATGTTCTCTGAAAGAAGTGGCTTAAATCCTGATGGGTTCAATATTGGATTGGAGGAGTGGTTATCACCGATCGGTGGCCATGATATAGGAGAATTTGCTGGGTTAGAATTAACAGGAGAACCAGTTCGAAAGCTTCAGGCTGTGTAGGGTATTCCCTACTTGTATCGAGGACACCTCTATCTATTTAAAAGTGGTTTTGCTACTGGCAGATATATAGCAGTGTATGTTGGACTCTATTTGGCTTCATGTCGGACAGAAATTCACAGCAAAAAACAGCCTAATCATGAACGCCGTAGTCATACAAGCAATAGCTGGAGGGTTGTGTGACCAGAAGCTTTTATCTTATGGCTATAAGCTTGTGATGATTGATGAACTCTTTAGAAAATCAAGTCTGCCTCGAATCTAGAATGATGAAGACAAAGCACATCAGAGATTGTACTCATTGGATTCTGGTCAAAGTTTCAATCAAACAAGTAATTGATGAGGTTGATTGAATCCACACACTAATTCCTGAAAGATTATTAGTTATTAGGGCCAAGTAAGGCCACCAAGTATTAGTCTAGGATCTCCTTAGTGCAATGTGTCATGGCACTGATGACAAAAGAAGCTACAGTCAATGGCTGTGGTGAACTTTGATTTATTCTATCTGGGATAATGAAATTTTGGTGTGCATGCTTGCTCATTTGAGCCCTCGTTTTCTGAGGCATTAGCTGTTGCTAATGTATCTATTTATGTAAAACCATTATATTGAAGTTAATGAAAAGCTTCTTCTCTATAAAGTTTTAGTTTTGATTTTAGATGTCTCTATGGAGTGGAACATATTTTCGAAATTCTCTATGGAGTGAGAATTAGGGTATTGAAAAGCTAAATGAAGTCACTGATGTCTCTTTTGATGCAACTCTCAAAATATAGCTTTGGAGCTAATGGAGTAGATTTTTGCCGACTTTTCTACAACCTCAGCGGAATGTGCCTTGGAGGCTTTGCATGTGAGTTTTAATTGCTCAAGAAGGCTTGGAAAATTGATTATATTTTTAGGGTTTGGAGGGTGATTTTTAGCGAAAAAAAAGGTTTTGCTGAATTCTTTGTGTGATAATTATATAGCCTCTTGTGCATGAAACCAAGCCTTAATGGTCCAAAAGAGGTGTTTCTTTGTTTATATAAGATTTGCTATGTTGGTAGGTGTATCATTGTTAACTAAAGAATTTGCAAACAATGGAAAACTAGAGAACATATATGGAGGTTATTTGATTTGGTAACAAACTCCACAAATACTACATTTTTCTGATTGTGTTGCTTTAAAAGATGGTTTCAACCATCAAGCATGAGAAGCATATATGCATGTCCTATTTATCTATCAAAAGGAAATAAGAGCCTATGGAGTCTTGCAAAGTATAACACAAAGCAAACCCCAATATAAGAAAGGAATATTTTAAGACCTCTATTACTTACATAAATCCAGCTCAACCTTCTTTGCATGAACAACATTAACAATTGGCAATGGTTCGGTTTGAGGGTGTCAAAACCAAACAGTTTAACGTTTTTGAAACTTGAACCGAACCATGAAACCATTTAAACCAAAACTGTAGAAATTGCTTTGAAAACTCTAGTATTGACAACTGAGGGTGACCTAAAAGAGCAATTTCTCTGTCATGCCATTTCAGCACTTCGGTGACCAGGTCCTCAACATGGACCACATCTAGGCATGTTAGGCTCTCGTCATGATAAACCTAATATGCCACCCACTGACGAAAGTTGGTTGTGAAATATGGTGCAATGTAGTATGTACTTAGGTTGTCAGTCAGTATGCCATTGGTGGCCCATGTCACTCCTGCACACACACCATTGAGTGAACTTGTTGGCCAAAACTACCCCCAACTTTCATTGCGTAGAACATGTCAACGATCCCAAATGCCCTTAGTCAAACTCGAAAAGAGCATATATTTGCTTAAATAACAACACATGAGGAAGAGGTGATGCACGTCAATGTGGTATCATAATCATATAATGTGAAATTCGAATGATGAAGATAAATTTGCCATGCCCACACGCTTGGAATAATCATAATAATGCTAACCTTCTTTCTTAGCCTCTAGGCTCTGAATAAACTCTAGTGATGTATGTATGTACATATTTGAATTTTGTTTTTGGCAATTACATATGTACATAATATACATACTGATACATACATACATACATACATACGTATACACGTAGGTTGATTACCGATTCCTTCATATTTTGTGTTCTTTAGAACGCAACTAAAGGGTCGAAAAGTGTTCCAACAACAAAAACACCCGCACACAGCCACACGCAGAGAAGACAAAGATAGAAGAGACAGACACAGACACAGAGACAAAGACAGAGAGTAGCATAATAACAGGAGGCATCATTCCTCACGCCACAGGCGCGAACGGGAGCGGCGGATTCAATTCTTTTTTCTGTCAAATCGCCATGGCTTCCTTCTTCTTACAAGGAAAACCAGATAGGTTCCAAGTTTCGATTTCAGAAGCAGAAAGAGAACAGAACGTAGAGAGACAGAGATAGATAGGGTAGATAGATAGCGAGTGTCAGTCGTGATGTTTTCGTCTTTCTGTTTTCTTCAAGCCCGATCACATCTTACCCTCTCTTATATGGGTCCAATATACATCTCCGACCGAAGATTGCCTACCTTGTTGGCTGTCAACGTGATCTTTATATGTTCACATCATTGATGATGATGTGGCATGATGGTGATGATAATGTGATGCCATATGCCAAGGATTGAGATCGCATAGCCTTCTTATGTAGACGGGCTTCTTTTGTCATCCAAAATGCTTCCAACAAGCCCATAAATAACTGGCAAAGAAGAGGTAAGTGCCTATCTTTTTCTTTCTCATCTTCAGCATATCTTGCAACATTGCTTGTTGTCCCTTTGAAATTCAATGGCCTGAGTGAGCCTTGTCTTTTCGAGACGTGTAAGTTCGCATATTGAGAACAATATGATGATCAACACATATTTATTTAATAAAGCACTTACATCTTTTTGGAACAACATGGTTGACATTTAATCTTATTTAGAACATGTCGGAATACAATAGCTTGGTATCAGATTGAACCAGTATGGCATTGCCAGCGGATAGATCAAAGATAGAGCAGATTGTGGTAGAATTTTTTGCAAAAAGTTTGCACATCATTTTGGAATCTAGGATACCTGCTCTGTGTTCAGAAAGTGATTATGCTGGTTCATTTTCTTCCTCTTCCTCCTCGGGACCGAAAACTAGAGATAGATGGTTCAACCTTGCTCTTGGAGACTGTACAGCTGCTCTACAGAACTTTGAGCCATGGCGGAGAAGCTTCTCTGATCCTATGATTGTAGATATATTACTGGATCAACCAAAATCCATGGAAAAAAGCTCACTTTCAGCGAGAACTGTGTCACAGGATCAATCTTGGGTTCAGAACACCGCCCCATTGAAAGACACAGTTGAAGATTTGGGCATTGCAGATGAAGGGAATGTATTAGAAAGGTGGACAGTGCAGTTTGAGCAGCGTAAGAAGGGTTACACATCAAGTTCTGATCTTGTATCTAAGACAGGGGATGTACATAACATGAAAAAAGCAAGCAAAATTGGAGCAACTGAATCCCAGAATGACAAGGAGGCAGGGTCAGAAATAAGGTCACAAAAACCTGAAATTCAAATAGGTGAAAGTTCTGCCAGAGGTATAGGAGTGAATCCACTACCCATATATGTAACAGAAGTGCCAGCTGTATATAAAAGAACCGTGATAATGCTTCGTTCTCTGTACAGCAAATGCAGGCTTTTGCCCACATATCGATTATTCAGGCTTGCAAACTCGCCTTCGAACTGCTGTAACTTCTCACTCACGTACAGAGTTTTAGCTTCAGTGCTACCTTTTTCTGGGTATGGGGACAGGGACATGCCACTGTATAGTTTTGCCCCGGTGGAGACGTTATATGGCCGAATGTGTTTATCTGTTGCGTATCAGCAGAATACTTCTGTTGTTGCCCTCGAAGTTGTACCTTCAATTCTTCCTCGCATAATCCCAGATTATGTTGGCAGCCCAACTACTGATCCCTTGAAAAGATTTACAGGAGACCCACGATCCCTACCATCTGGTGGTATGCCCATCAATCGAGGGATACGCCTGGTGTCTGTCCCTTCATCACTGCGGAACTCACCACCTCCAGATCTCCTTCTTGGGAGGCGGCACAGTTGGAGTGGAAGAATAAACCAAGTGCAACCAGTACTTCTTCCACCATCTTCACCCTCCTACCTAAGTAAGTCATGCTTTTCTTTCATTGCATTCTACCATTGATCCCTTACAATCAGGCTTCATCATAGTCTTGTGCATCTGATTTACCCATTCAATCTTTTTGTTCCATTGTCACATGCAGATTGCATTCAACCAGCAATCATTGACAAGCATGGGTCTCCCTCACAACCTGTAAGCATAGACAACTGTGCAATACCCTCTTTTTCTCCTTCTCCTTCTCCTTCACCTCCGTCTTATCCGGTTTGTGCCCCAGTAATCATACCAAAAATATCTCATTCTAGAGGCACCAAGCTGCTTGTAGGGGATGCTCACCAACGCAGTAGAAATCTGCTCCCTCCTCTTTCACCTAGTGCTCGGAAACTTGGACCATCACTCAGAAGTTCATCTGGAAGTCCTAGATATTCAGGAAAATTGTATCCTCGTTCGGATCAGTTGAGTTCATTTGAATCATCTATGCAGCTCTATATGATGAATGATGATGCTCAGCAGGTATGCATCTTTACTGGACATCATATGTATCAGATGCATGTTTCTATGTATCGATCTACATATGCATATTGAATGCATAATATGTGTTTTTATATTTACCTATACATATACATACGTACATCTATCTATCTAATTAAATAATATGGTAAACTTTTGTTGAGGCTGAAAGTGGGTTAGAAGCATCCACAAAGATAAGAAAACTAAACTCATTTAATTAATAAATCCAAGAAAGACTTTATGAGCATCATCCCAAATTGGTCCTCACTAGTTGTTGTACGTTATCGTGAATTATTTACTTCACGAATAGAAATTCTAATTAAAAGAACAGCTATTTGACTTGAAGATGGTTTAGCTCTATAGGTGCAAAGTTTAACTCTCAAATGTGTGAAACAAGCATTGGACATTGAATGTGTATGATACATCCACATTTGCATCCTCGTAAAGTCTATTGAAAGATCAATAGACCCTAAATTCTTTAGTACTTTACACACACACACCCCATGTGGCAGTATGTATATTTGGCAGAATGTGAATTACATGGAAAGAGTCATTTGAGAGGTATATATAGACTCTCAAGCCAATTGTAAGGGGGGAAGAAAAAGGGAAATCGATCAACCGGTTCAAGAAGGGCTATAAACTCTACTATTGTATGTTGTATTTGAGGTTTTGAATATTTAGGGTTAGGGTTTCACTAATCTATATTGTGCTTATATAGCTATTAATAATCTAAGCCATCATTGAGTTTCAAACACTACATATTTATTCACTCCCAATTCCTCTCAATCTATCTATTTCATTTTTTGGTCTCTGTCTCTCACCTCATTCATAACCCCTATGGTTCGCACACACTAATCATGAACTTTACTACAATGTGTACAATGATTAGTATCTTCTCATCCATAGTCCATGGAGGATGATCCTATAAGAAACTAATGGCGGCATTGGTAATGTAGGATTCACATTTGATCTCCTTAATGGTCTTATAGTTACTTCTTGAGGTCGGAGTTAGCAATGGGCCCGATTTGGTTGCGGTTTGGTTCGGTTTCTTTGCCTTAAAACCGAACTGAACCATTTATATAAAACAAAACCCAAACCGAACCATTTAGGAACTCTCAGCCATTTAAACCAAACCATTTAAATAAAAGGTAAACCAAACCATTTATGGAAAAGTTGAAACCAAACTGAACCATTAAATAGAATATTTAAACCTAACCACTTAAGTCAAACTAATTAAAAAACTAAATAAAAAAATTACATTAAGTTAAATTAATTAAATCAACAAAAATACATTAATTAAACAATTAAATTAAATCAGCATTTAAGTTAAATTAATTAAATCAATAAAAAAACATTAATTAAAGCATTAAGGAGAAAAAACATTTACGAAAAACCCATAAACCTATAAATCAAACCACTTAAACCTATAAACCGATAAACTTGAGTTTTGGAACCGAACTGTTTATTTATAATCCAAACCAAACCAACCGTTAATTTTTTTTGAAACCAATAAACCGTTAAACCATGGCTTAACTGTTCGGTTCGGTTTGAGCCGAACCCGGGCCCATTCCTAGTTGGAATACCACGTTTGCTGAGCTTTAATATCTTTTGTTTGGGGATTTTATGCTATACCAATGGGGGATTCAATGAGGAGGCCAGTCTAGCTAGCGATATGGATTTCTCTTTTTGTTGAAGCTCAAGTACCAAGCCTCTTCAAAGGGGAGACATAAATAGAAACCCAATAAATAGTAAAACGAGCAGAAAACCCACAAAATAGTTAAAATGAACAAATTTTCTATTTCACAGAGTTTGCATTGTGCAATACTGCATGTTATCACAAATCCCTTCATAATAATAGTCGTCTCATGGGTTTCCATTGCAGAAATAGCAACCTAGGGTCTTATTCCCTCTGGCCCTTGTCATGTGCAGTATATTTGGTCAAATAATGTGTTCCTTATTTTGTATATACTATGAAGTGCTATTTTTACAATATTTTGGTCAGTTTCTTCAATTTTTGGCTAGGACTCATCAGTTGCTTGCCCCAAGATTTCACTCAGATTTTTGGTGAATTTCTTCAATCATTCTTTACGTGTTTCAGATTTCTCCAATTCCTTGAAATTTGCACACAATCAGTGTGAATTTGCTCAATGTGCCTGTACTCAGAATTAATGAAAACTTGTATTGAAGATCAAAGTTGGATGTTTCTAGATCATTAATCTATCATCTGAGAACTATAATAAACAATGTTCATGTTAAACATATTATGTATCTCTCTATATACCATGTAAAGGTGATATGCCTGTACCTTGATACCCGCACAAGCATGCGAATGAAGGATGATGTTGAGGTGCTTTATAAGTTTTATTGCAAACTAGGTCAAGGTCGGAGGGTGTCATGGGCCATACACTATGAAGCAGAAAGGCTTTTGGTGATGAAGAGTTGCCCACTGATTTAATGGTAGAATTTTTGTCACACATTCTCAAACAATATGTAGAACTCTACTCTCTCTCAATCATTTAAAGTACTGTGAAATGGCTGCATTTAACAAAGCAAAGCCTTCTCTGAGGAAGATCAGAAGACCGTGTGATCTTTATGCAACTTTCATGTTCCAAATGTTGTGATATTTCTCATGAAGTAGAGTTGCACATAATTTTTACCTGCTAGAGGAAGTTTCCAATGCAGATTCCCAAGAAGCTCTCTAATACAGACACACAAATCCGACCATTAGGCCATGCTGAGGCTTTGCAGTGTAGAAAATTTCTCTCAAAATCTTTATATATAATTTATGGAATTTACAAACTCATGATTGGAACACATGGTGCATCTGACTTAGCAAACTTAGAGTATACGAATCAGATTCATCAATTTCGTGCTTCCACTCAGGGGTTGAAAAGATTAATTTACTTAACAAAATCTATTAATGGAAAGCTTGCAGTTCGCTCAGATGACTATAAAGTGGCCAAAAGAGCACGGCTGAGCATTTCATTTGGAAAGATAGATGATCGGGGTTATTTGTAGTCACAGAATAACAAGGGTTCACAAGCTGTCACATCGACCAACAAGAACTTAAGTATCATCATGCAGTGTTTTAGTACAGAATGAAACCTCAATATTTTACTGATCTACTTGTGGCAAGAGGACATAATGCATCAGATTCCAGTTAACATAATTCATGTTCGCCAAATATGCCAAGGGTATTTCAAACCCCAGGAAATGGAATCCTAAGCCTCTGAACATTGTTCCACACTTACAGTTTTAAAAAAAATTCTCTTGAATATTTTTATCTGGATTCTTGCTGGGGATTTAGCATGTTAAAAATTGTGCCCGATTGCGAGTTTGGTCATGCTGCATAGTGATTCATTGAAATTATGAAATCATAGGTTTGGAGCAGTGAAGGAAATCAGCCCGACTTTCCACCTGAGAACCCCATAACTGGTTTATCACAAACAACTTTATTAATGTCATCAAGCAAAGCTGTGCTTGGTAATGATGTGGAAGACGAGGATTTTTCATGTCCCTTTGCAGTGGATGACATGGATATGGAAGAAAACTGTTCCAGGTATAGATTTTGATATTTTCATAGACTGTTTATTTAGAAATATAGTCGACTTATGATTCAGGATTTTGGGCAGTGGATCTAGACATCTTCTTGGAACCAAGGGAAAGGTTTTTGAGTCCTCAACTTCAGGGTCTTCACAACAATCTCAGGATGCTGCTGTAGGTGCTTTAATTCGAGCGTTCAAATCTGCCCAACCTCTGAGACGCTCATCTTGGCTTGATCTCTCGGTAGAGTTGGATTCTAAAAGAGGAAGCGCTATAAGCCCCAGAGGAATGGCCAGAGAATATAAAAAAAAAGCATCTTCAGGTCCCTTCTTTCCCTCCAAGAAAACTGCGTCAGATGCTTTGGAGGAGCTCCAACTGTACAAGAAGACAAGAGATCTATTGCATACACAAAATGAGAGGGAGGACATACTTTAACTTAAGGAAGTACATCATTAATGATTTGGAGAACCTTTTAAGGTCCTTCTATCATCAGAAAAACTTTCTATGATGGTCCAACACAAAAAATCAAAATGCTACACTATTTGTACAGTTCTAATAATTATTGGCGTAAATAGTGGTTTTGAGTTGCAACTCCTTTGCTTATCATACATGAAGATAAGATACACAATTATTAGCGATGTTACACAGAAGTGAAAAAAGCTTGTGTTCTGTTTTTGTACAATGATCATTTGTTTTTTCCGAATTTCATTGGTACCCTTTGTGGGTTTCCGTGTAACACTTATTTTCTTTACCTGAGGGATGTAGATAGTTTTCAGATGAATATGTACAGACACAAGTAAGCTTTTTGCATTCTGAGTAGAAAGCCAATGCTGTAAACTTTCCTTTGAAATGCTTTTATTCCAAATGTAAAGACTTTTCATGCCTTTTTGTTTTACCTTAGCATCACTAGTACATTTTGGATATTAATTTGATGTCTGTTGGTGTTCATATACTATTTACTTATGTGTGTCTTATTATTTTTTGTTTGATTGCATGGAAATTTTGAAAATGTTGCCTCAGAAAACACAACTCAATCATAATGGGTGTTCATAATGACATAGTTACCTATATGAATAAGATCATAGTGGATAAACAGAATTTTGAGTTAGCATTCAATTAATGAGCACAGAAAATTGAGGATATTTGTCAAAACATAATCTTAGAGTTGAACCATGCCCAAGAGTATAGATAAGATTAGGCTTTGATACCAGAATACCACAACAGTATGTCGTTTTGCTACGTTCAACATATGGTGTCGTAGAATCAAAGAAGCCCAATAATTAATTAAATGTTTTAGAAGCTTACCATGCATTTTAGTAGTGGTAAGTCTTTGAACGGTCATTGTAGTCTATCATGTTCAATCTAAAATAGGAGCCCACGTCCTCCCACCATCTGTTTTTTGTTTTATCTTACTTTTGTGCTATACCAACTTATTCTAGAGTGAACCTCCATGCCATCCCTCTCTCTAGTCTATAATTGTTTTTCGTAATTATCGTTCTTGGGCATTAGGCTCCAATGTTTGTAAAAACCTAGGATTGGAACCAATAACCATTGGTATCTAGATTATATTAAGTACTACCCTTTGTAGTGTCTTAATTATGTCTGACCTTGTAAAGAGTTAGAAATTAAGGTTCTTTAATTTGTTGGTAAAAGAGTGATTGAGCAAACACTACACCAAAAAAATTTGAAGGCATTTTAATAAGCTGAATCTTTATTTGATAATGGACTACTCTACTTGATTGTACCACAACCTCTCAAAGGATGTTCAGGTGAGATACTTGAATGTTATGCCTCGGTACCTTATCAAGATAGATGGAAACAATATCTTCCATTAGAAGAAACTTAATCACATTTGCTAAGGATTGAATAACCCACAAGGGAGTCTCATATTCCAATTTGATACACTACTATATCTTAGGAGACATGTTAAAGCCATATGATGACTAAAATTCATAGTGTTACTCCCACGACCAAAAGGATAGCGGTTAGAATTCAAGCTTTTGAGTTATCTCTAGCAACATTGAATCTGTGACACATTACCCAATGTACTTTTTCTATACAAGATAGAATAACACAAAGTGATTCTTTTTCTCAAAACAAATGGTGAGGAAATCTTATTTTTCGTTTTACTCAAATGAATGATTCAAATCCCAATATGTTGGTTGATAATCAATTAGGGGCTAGAGAAGAAGACTGAAAAGTTGAATTTTTTACCATTGCAGACCAAGTTGAATTACCCGTTTACAACAAGGTGATGGATAATACTATAATGACGCAACATATCAATAAGTTTGCTATTGGTTTTGCTCTAACTAATAATGATAAAATAGAAACGGCTCTTATCATGTTTGATTAATGACACTTGCCCCCCCCCCCCCCCGGCGGGGATACAAATTCTACATGCGAAAAAGAGTTAAAAAAGTTTACCATATGTACAACATACCCGCCAATATAAATATGAAAGAAGGAAAGGAAGGGTCTTCAATTGTTTTATCGATTTGAGTTAGCCAAAAAAATGGAATCAATCCATACTCATTCATGACAAAACAAAACACATGAATATATCATTAAAAACAAATGCGTATGAACCTATGCCCCCCCCTCCCCCCTCCCCTGTCCTTTTTCTTCTTCTTCTTCTTCTTCTTCTTTGAAGGCTCCAAAGTTGGGAAGTTGGGTAAGGCGAGGCAGCCCAGAAAAGAAAGAAAGACAAAAATCAACGAAACCTGCAACCCGAAAAGTGTCATGAGACGATGTCGGGGAGGCATCGATCGAAGTGGAAGCGAAGGGAATGGTTTAGGGATATGGATTGAGGAGGAGGCAAGGACGAGGGCTTGCGTGGATGGAAAGAACGACCGTGAAAGAAGATATCGAAGAGAAATACATGGTGCAGGCTAAACTTTTGATCGGAAGGAATCAACCTGGTAAGGTAAGGCATGTGTATGTGTGCGTGCATAGAGACAATTAGTTAATTAAAGGTGTGAAGGGTATCAATTTACAACAATTCACACCATGGTGTTTAATTAATGAGATTATATATTCTCTTAACACTCACAACACACTCACTAAATTAAATTAGTTCAAATATATATACTGTTGATATGTAACAGAAATCAATATATTGTATTCTTCCTTCCACATAGATTAGATTTTAATAGAAGATTAATTTATTGTTATTATTTCTACTTTATCTTTACCTTTGTAAAAACAAAATAGAATTCATTTCATTTCAATTGATTAAGGTAAAAATCAAATTTTTTTTTCAATGAATTATCCATCTTGTCGTAGTGTGAATGAGTCCCAAAGGAGAGCTACTCCTTCCTGAAGATTGATTGGGAACTCTTTAAGATCAGCAACGTTCTGGTAGGTTGTCACAGTCTTCTTTTTAAATACACCACTGTACAACCTTGGGTTTTGAGGAATGGGAAGTATAAACTTCATCATGCTTGAGTGTACAACCTTGGGTTTGGAGACATGTGAAATATAAACTTGATCATGCTGGAGTGCAACAGAGAAGAGAGGAACCAATCTAAAATTGAATTTGACCTTGACAAGTGCCTTGGGTGATTGTGAGGAGGCATTGATCCTTCTTAAGCTTGTATCAAGGTTCTCAAGAGAAAAGTTGGCACCTTGATCAATGACATGCTCTACCAACAAGGGCTTAATATCACTAGACTCAGAAAATTTAGCTTTAGTTAAACATGACTCGATATGATCGGAGTTGTCAAGATGTGACTCTACAAGTGCGTTAGTTTCCTGGACACATTTCTCCATCGGTGACATTCTGTCCATCTCTCTGTCTCTCTTTTGTACGGACAAAGGTTTGTCAATCAACATGAGTAAAACTAAAGTGATGGTGTTTAACACCACCCAGGCATGGGTAACAAGATCAGAACCAGAATTCTTCTTGGGAGAGGAAAAGGTGGAATACACACGCTCCTACACATACCTAGGAGTAACATTTACAGGACCTAGGTTCTCCTTACAGGAGGCCGCTTGTGCCCGACTTTCTCATGCATATGCAGCCCTTGGTGCTCTCGAGAGACAATGTGCACATTTGCAGTTCCAAGAGCCACGGACTAAGCTATGGTTATTTGATACACTTGTCACACCAAGTCTTCTCTATGGAGTAGAGACATGGGGACCAAGTCTTAACAAGGCAAATCATTGGAAAGATTTAGAGAGGCCTTTAGTGTCAATGATTGCTCGCATGATAAGGAGCAAAGCATCGGTGCCCCACGATATAATCCGGGTAGAGATGGGAGCAACACCTATAATAACCGAGGCGTTGTCAATGACATTTATCCAATGTCTTTGGGAGCTCCCTAAACGAAGGTACCCAAGGTTGGCACTTATGTCATCAAAACAACTGGCTGAAAATGGAGACACTCATTGTTGGTATGCTGAAATGCAGCAATGGTTCGAGTCACATGGCATGAGTATAAATGCACTACCCCCGTTCCAATATAGCTTGGACTGTCCCCATTAAATATGACCAAAGTGGAAAAGAATAGAGTGATCCGAACTGATATTATTAACTTGGAAAACAAGATAACATGGATCAGCCCCAAAATATCACTTGGTACAAAGATGGCCCACTATAAGACACACTTCTTACATACATCGGAGGATGGATTTGCCATCAGGCCACCTTATATGGACATACATCTATCCTATGCGTTGCGTAGTGTGATAGGGCAGCTGCGAACTTCATCACATCAGCTACACATTGAGGTAGGTAGATATACACGACTACCTCTAGAAGAGAGAATTTTCCAATTGTGTCATCAAGGAGTGGAATTTGAAGAACACTATGTTTGTCATTGTAGTGTCTTTTATGAAATCAAAGGGAGATACCATTGCCTCTTTAAACAAGGCTTTGGCCCACTACGCAAGGTAGTGGAATATGAGGACCAACGATGCCAAGGACTTTTCTTGCTAGAGCTCAAGAGACATCGGGAAAAGTTGTTGAAGAATACAGCCACACAAGCTCATCCACAAAGAACAATCACAACTTTCTTTAGCCCCATCACTCCTAATGTTAGAAGTCAACCCCGGGATACACAAATGGGCTTCAGACCAGTACATAACAAAGGGGTTACAATTGATCGGGCAATGGCAATTTGCCGTGCACGTAGGCCTCGGCCCCATGGACCACGACCTCGACACCCTTGTCATCGACATATAAAAGCCATTATCTCCCGCCATCGTAGGTGCTTCCCTCGCTTTGGAGACATTTCCATTCTGGATCGACCTATGCTAGAGATCTTTCGAAGACAAAAGCTACAATATACCTAACTTGAGGATCTCACATGTGCCAAAAACCAGATTCCCTCATTTCTTTTCTTTTCATGTTATTTTCTTTTATATTTATTGTGTAATATTTATTTTATTTTGATTTGTTCTCAAAGACGAGACAACACTTAAGATGTAATCTCTTATTTGGTCTTATAGGCCATTTTGGCCTCTTAAAAGACGTTAATATATCTTTCTTTCTTTCTTTCTTTCTCTCTCCCTGTTTTCTGCTCAGTTCACCATTTTTTTGTGTTCTTTAGCTCATCAAAAATCTCTTTGAGAGAGCTTTCTATTGCATGTTGAGACAACACGTTCTGATACCATGGTGGTAATTTATGATTGATTCTCTCTGCTGCCTTCTCGACTCCATTTCAAAGAGCTTTCTAATGCATGTTTAGACAATGCGTTCTGATACCGTGGCAATAAACTATAATCCAAATCTCTCCGCTGCCTTCATGAATCCATGTTTCCTGCAACTAAAGGTTAATTTTCGTAACCCTTGCTCAATGACGACAAGGTGCTTTCTTCTTTACTTGTCTATTCATTAGTAGTAAACATGTGAAGGGGTGTAAGAGCTATTGATGA
This sequence comes from Azolla caroliniana, assembly GCF_043228905.1. Taxonomy (NCBI): domain Eukaryota; kingdom Viridiplantae; phylum Streptophyta; class Polypodiopsida; order Salviniales; family Salviniaceae; genus Azolla; species Azolla caroliniana. The sequence continues at coordinate 378,110 of NW_028230437.1, forward strand.
TGTAAATGAAAGCCCAAAGAAGGATTGATGATGTAAATGAAAGCCCAAAGAAGGATGTGCATAATCTATCGGTCGAGAGAGTAGTGGCAATGTGTATATCTATGCAAGAAAGTTATGAATTTGCAAAATGAAATACGTGCTAGTAAAGAAAGAGAATTAAATCTTCAACATGCAATGGAGATTCAAAATATGGAGATGAAAAGTTTGAACGAGGAACTACATGCAATGTAAAACCAGATGTCTAAACTGGAGAGGAAAATGCTAAATCTAGAAGCAGAAAAAGAGATTCTAATGAAGGCAAATTTTGAAATAAAATCTACACTTGAAGGAAAGGAAAATGCGATCATGACAGAGTGGAAAGATGTGTTCTAAGAGAGGCACCAAAGACAATACAAATCTTGCAATGAATTCTAACAATACAAATGTACAAGATGCAAAAGAGCAATATGAAATTGAAAGAAAAATGAATAATGCACATTCTCTTGTAAAGAATATTACAAAATTCTTTGAAGATCGTTTTTCTACGCAAGATGTTACCATATATGCCGTACATAGGGATGGTAAGAAAAGGTTAGAAGGAACATTTTGTCGAGCTATTGTTTGTACAATCCTAGATGGATGCAAAAGAGCAATCATCTTAGATAGTAGTAGGGTGTAACTCAAGGGTACAAGTTTCTTTAAAATGGAGGATCGAACTCCAAGAGAGCAAGAATATACATCTAAGGAAGGGTTTAGGGTTTAAGCCCTTGTACTTGGACCTTACACTCTCACACTCTATCAGCAAATGTAGTGAAGTGAAAGAGGAAAGAAGATATATCATCAACCTTGTTACAATAAAGCTATGATATATGCAAAAGAAGTTGAGAACCATTTGTCAAAACACTCTCTTCAGGTAATGATGTTAAAGAAAACTAGAAACATTTGAAAGTTGACATCCTCATGGTAGGATATCAACACTTTTGAATGTGTGTTGGTGGACATAAAAGATCTAGTTTCTCATGTAATTCTTGGTTTGAGGAGGAACGTAAGATATATCTCAAGCTATATGAGTTTGCGAAAGGGGAAAGTGAACAGGTCATGGTGTGGCACCAATATAAAAAGTTAGCTAGAAGAACGAAAAGAAAATACTTCTAGAAAAGAAAAAGGAAAGGTTGTTTAAGTTAACCAAGCCAACTCAATGGTAAGGAGGCAGATATCAAAGGTGAATTTACAAATGAAGAGATGCTAGATATGTACAAAGCCTATATATGCATGCGAGAGTGGCTTCTATGGTCGAGAACATTGAGGGAACAAAGAAGATGGCTAATGGAAAAGTAGTTGATGTAACTCTCATTACAAGCGAGCTCTTAAAATGGACAATGCTAAGTACTCTTCATTGGATCATCTTAGATTGGGCTATTAAACAAGGTTTCGTTGAATGATTGACTCATGAATTGGATCAAACCAAAATTTAAAGTAGGAGATAAGAATCAAGTATAAAATTAACTTACAATTATCATGGAGCAAAAGGTAAGTGCGTGGGTTGAAAGTCAAAACAAACATGCACTTAGGCAAGCGAACTATGCTTCTTGATGATGAGAAGTGACACTTGGGAGTTCTAACCTGATGAGAATCTCTTCTTGTTGCAGATCGCCCAAAACACTCCACGTTATATCATCTAGTTACGTTAAGAGTAACTATGGAAGAAAGTTGACTACGAGGAAAGACACTCTATTGTTGCTTTGTTGATTTAAAAAAAGCATTTGATATAGTACCATGAAGTGAGCTTTGGATTAGAATGGTAGAAATTGGCATGTCATTAGAGTATTGAGTTGCTATTGCATGATTATATGAGCAAGTTAGATGCCAACTAAAAACTGAGAATGGTTTCTCAAAATACTTTTTAAGTAACATGGGAGCTAAGCAAGGATGTCCATTATCACCTACACTCTTTGGTTTATGCATTGATAAATCGGAAGAAGTGGTGAATAGGGTTGCAAGAGAAGGATTGGACGCCCCAAAACTTATGCAACAAGTTATCTTATTGCTTTTATATGCGGATGACATGGTTATCTTTTCATATGATATTGATGGTATGCAATGTTTACTTGTAGCATTAGAAGCATTTTGCCAAAGTAGTGGACTAACTGTAAATGCGGATAAATAAAAAATGTTGGTAGTCCGAACCTTACAGCCTCACTGATACCCTACGCTTAAATATAAGGGTGAACATGTACAATTTGTACAAAGCTTTAAGTTGCTTGGTATAAGAAGTTGGTTGCTTACACAATAACGACATGGTGGACACATTGATGGTAGTGAGGGATGTGATCAGTGCGATTGTGGAATGAATTACTTGCTTGCCTTTCCCGATCACAACACACACACACACACAGACACAAACAAACATACAAACAAACAAAGGATCGTCATAGTTCCCTTCCCTATTGTCGTCAGTCATCCTTCCATGCTCGCTATTTTAGTTGGGAGCTCCCCCCTTACTATCTCTTTGCTATATTGTTTCTCCATGTCTTGTTCTTCTGTGTCTTAAATTGTTGCTATTGTTCCTTTTCTTAACCTTTTCCACATCTGGAAAACAAAGCATCTATCTATCACAAAGATTAAGGAAGAACAGGAAGGAAAATTCAAAAGGAAAATCTCTCATTTTATCTATTTTTATGCAAGATGACATGAGAAGAAACCATTCAACCTGAGAAATGATGCCTGCACTTCTTCATAAGAAAATCTCTCAACAGGTAAGTTTTCTTTACTTACATATGTGTATATACACAGTTCAAACAACTGTGCAAATATTCCTTTCATGTAGAGATCTAGAAGATATTGCTATATCTAGTAGTGAATTCTGATTCTGCAATGATATGGAAATTTCTGATTAATGAAATGTTAAAGCTCATAAGGCTGCAAGTTATTTTAATAGGTTTCTTGGTGCAAAATAAGTGCAGAAAAGGTCTTTATTTGCAGCATGCAAAGTCTTTTCAGAGGCATAAAAAATTAAATTGCTGTGCTGCAACTAAAACACAGGCATTTTGAAAAGGCTAGAGTTCAAGGAAAAGCTTCAAAGAAGAAACTTAGCAATACTGAAAATACAATAACTATGAAGGGGTATTAGAAATCGAAGAAGGTTTCAGTTGGTGATATAAAATTCTATCTATGACGATTCTGACAAATTTGACTACACTATAGCTGATGATTCTCTGTTCCTACCTGAAAAGTTCTGTTTTGAGGAGCTGGACCTACGCAAGTAAAACCTCTATAAATGCATTTTTCAAGAAATGGCGAGGCAGCAGCTGCATGACTAGGGGGAGAAGCTTTTCTTTCAGAGTAATTCAAATGAGAATCTGCATGCAATGAACCATTACAAGGTGTTGAAAATAAAAACTTTAAACATAATCTCTATTTGTCCATCTATATTTAATGAAACATTTACAGTGCTTTTCAGTTACCTTTATGAAACTAGTCTAATTGTGTAAAACGCAACAATCTAAAGTCCTATTTTGTATTGCATCCAAATTCCAATACTATTATGTTGATAAAGTTGAAGCTAGCTGTAGCAGTTGAGATAAGATTGTAGTGGCCTAACCTCTAGATTGAACAAACAAGATGCAAAATTTTGTCAGGACTTATGGTCAGAAAATAATGAGATGTGGAACAGCAAGTCAAGTATGTAAAAAATGGGTCAAATGAAAATAAGGTTTCATGTGATTGTGGAAGATGCAAAATTTTGTCAGGACTTATGGTCAGAAAATAATGAGATATGGAACAGCAAGTCAAGTATGTAAAAAATGGGTCAAATGAAAATAAGGTTTCATGTGAAACATCAAATTGAGATTGATTTACTCGCAGTTGTACAGGAAAGAACTGTTGAAACTGAATTTATACTGGATTCCTAAAGTTTCTTTCATTTTCCCGAATATCCCTGTAGCTTGATTATTCCTTAGTGTTCCTTGGTGGAATACCCCCAAAGAGAGAAAAAGGCGATAAATTTACCATATAGTTGCTAAAATAACACATATAATTGAGAACAAGATGATGAATTGATCTTGTAACTGTTAAAGAATGCATAAGAAGGGGATGAATTGATTGTATTATTGGTTCGATAGCATATACAATTGAGAGAAAAGGGATGATTTTGAGCAGCCTTATATACAATTGTATATTATGGCCAGTCTTTTTCCAGGAGATGCTAATTATTATTCATACTAGTTATTGATCAGAATTGTATCAGAAATACCCTAATAAAATAAATTACTAAGAATGACTATAGAAACATATACATGTGCTGATTCGATGCATTCTTCATCACCTCATCATGTGTGGGAAGTCTAATAAATGATTGTACAGAATGCATAACATGGGTACATTTTTAAGTTTCTTTTTGTTTTTCAGGATATGTAAATGTCTCTTTTATCCCTTTAATGGCATTGGCCTTTGGGCAAGCATAAGTTCATTCTAGATTCATGAGATTTCAAAAATCAACAAGGAAAATAGGGGATAAACAGTCAATTTGAAATGTTTCATAATCCGTAATCTGATTAGAGATTCTGAAGTATCAGCATTTGCAATTCATTCCGACGAGGATTTCTGTAACACTTAACGCATTATGAATATTTCTTATGATATGGAAAGACCAATTTCTTTTTATTATCGAACTGTTTCTAGGTTCTGGAAAAAAGGAAGAGATTTAAAGTGTTTGATAATCTTGAAGTCAGCATGCTTGACATCAAGGAGTTTGGATGTATGTGAAATTCCCAGGATTGCTATTTGATTGCTGTACATGGCAGCCATGGTAAATGCGAATGTGAATTCCTTTTTCTAGTTGGATATACATGCTCTTTGGCTATGCATAAACGCAGAAGAAGTCTAACAAGCTCTTGAGAAATCCAATTGTTTTGGTCACCTTGAATAACTTATTAGTCTTGTAGATTATGATTGGGTCTCAATCATATCATATATTTTAAACAGGAGCAAATGAAGAGAATTTGGGCTATATTTGAAACAGATGAGCTGGGAAATCCAGAGAAGAAACTGGCAGGAAGCGGAAGGGTTTCATTCAGCTTAAGTTTTGGAAGGCAGGAAAACTCTACTTTGGTCGACATAGTTGCAACTTCTGTGGACTGGCATATTGGTGCAAATAGACCCAGCCCTTATTTCAGTTCATCTTTGCAACCTATGGTACGGAATTGGCCAATGTCAGTTTCACTTCAAAGCAAATGGCAGTTTTCGATTTCAAAGATGCAAAAATGTCAATATAAAGTCGGTGAGAATAAGGGTGACATAGGGGGTGACCACCAAATAAAAAAATCTAATTCGCTTAGTGCAAGAGATACTAGCCATCTGCCAGATCTACATCAGGGAGTATACAACATCATGAAAGAAGCCACTTTTCAGAGAGTCATGGCCCAAACTGAAGACAATGAAGAGCATAGCAGAGATGCTGATATGATCTTGCCAACCTACAGGCTGCATGTTGAGAATCCAGAGGATAACTTTTCTGATGTAGGTTTGGTCGCACCATTGATTCTAAATGGGCCTCTACTTGAGCAAAAACATAACTGCTTTGGGAAAGATCTGCAGACTCTGAGCTTTTTGAACCTAAATCATGAAGGTCTTTCTTCTTTAGGTGAAGTGATTCTGAGTTATTGGTGTCCATTGACAAGAATATTTACTGCGGATATGAACCGTTTGAGCAGTGTGAAGAATGCCTTTATTGGCTATGAAGAAACTTTGGAACAACTCTCTTTAAAAGATAACTTTCTGTCTGACCTCAATGGGTTGGAACATATGCATAAGCTGCAAGTGCTCCATTTGGATGGAAATTATATATTGCAATTGACTGCTTCCAGTTTTGTATTACCACAACATAACGTTGAACTGATTGACGTCAATACAGCCGGACACATGAACTGCAAAGGTAAAGTAAACCTGCAGCCAAGGGCTTGTTGGCCAGATCTAAAAGAGTTTGGATTAAGTTGTAACAGAATCTCGAAGGTAGAAAGATTGAAACTTTTATGTCCAAATCTTCAAGTTTTAGATCTTGGCTCCAATAATCTCAGCTCACTTGGCGGATTAGAAGAAAGTGGGCTTTCAGGTCTACAATGCTTAAGAGTTTTGGATGTAGGCCAAAACAGACTGAATGGAAAGAGCCTATGGAATAGTTTGATCCACTGTCCGCTTTTGGTTTCACTTGTTGCATCACGAAATTTGCTTCAAGAGCTTCCAACCCATGTGGGAAGCATATTTCTCAGAGAATTATGGTTAAATGGAAATCTGATAAAATGCTTCTCATGTACAGCATGGATGCCAAATCTACAACGGTTGTACCTACAAGATAATGAGATTGACATACTGATGCCTATTTGGGGCTTACCATCTCTGGAGGTAGGTATTGGAGCTTGCTATAACTCAACTTTGATTCTTAATAATTTTCCCCTTAGCATGCTATATTTATTTTCTGTATCCCTTCAGAAAATGGTACACTTAAGGATTGGCTTGCCATGTAGGGTTTTGATTACTCCCTCTTGTCTTGCTTTGGAAAGCTAATAAACTCAATCCCGTACAACTTTGAGGAATAAATACTAAGGTTTGGGTGATTTCTCAAGATAAGATATAGATGGTCAATTATGAAGGAAGATCAACCATTTTAACAGTTTCATAAACATAAGCCAAGCCAAATAGTATTCATGAGATGCATCTAATATATAACTACTAGTTGCAACCATGTCTTGCTGTAGAGGCCAAATGGATGGAGGAAGGTGACTTAGCAAACTCTGGCAAATTGTAACTATACCTTGAGGCTTTTCATTGGAAGTGTTTTTGGGACTACATGAGGTTCAGCTTAGGAATATTGAGAATCGGCTAGATAAGCATATAGAGTTACACTCACAGAGATGTATGTGTGAATACAAACTTTCTATGACATATCAGAGTAGCTCACAATGGTAGTCCTCCTGTGCACTCACACCTTAGAGCCTAGATGGGATCTGGACTAGTCAACTACAAAGTTAAAGGACACAGATAATAGTCACAGAAACTATCTAAGAGAAAGAGAGTGCATATTTATACTCTCTGTTTGGTCTCATTGTCACATTAAATGTTCAAGTGTGGGGATATTCCTTTTCTGTCAACTGACTAGTCATTTAATATGACCCAGCTCCATAGATATAAGCTAATGCTAGATAGTACTTTTCTTAAAGTTATTGGCACATTCTACATGAAATACATCTTAAATTGCCAGCAGAGAATATACTTCTAGTCGATCTGGCCAGTCAATCCCATTACCCTACTTCCCTCTTTACTAAATACGTTCTGTTCGACTCATCTACGGTGCCCCACATTGACACCTCATTAACCCATATGGTCAGGTTGCACAATGACTACTCATTTGGGCTGCTATATCATAAAATGTGCACTCGAATACATATGGGGATAAATTGACAACTTGGGGTCGAGTGTTGATTATATCTAACAGTCCAGCCAAATGGGAGGTCCTGAAGCATTGCCTGGCTCTACTTGTCTAGAAGGGTTTTAGTGACATCCAAATGGGATGTTCTGGAGCATTGGGTGAAAGGAGGTTTGCTCCTTAAATTGTTACGTACTCGCACTGATTTGGCAATCAATTTTTTCACACATATGATACCTCCATGTGCCTGTATTTTGGAGATCACTTACCAGATACCATGGTCTTAGCTCTTCTTGACCACCCTTGTTTGCTGGTGTGCACTTGCATACTGAACACTCCCATCTCATAGATTTTTTTCGTTTTGAGCAAAAGCGGTTTTCTTCATGAAGGTTTATGCATTCAGCCTTTTTTTACTTCGATCTTATTTTTATATCTATATATACATCAGTCCGTAATGCCAAGATAGCATTATTGTAATGTTTGAAATGCTAATAATGAATGTCTTTTGATACCGATTTCAGGTTCTTGACCTTTCATTTAACAAGATAACTAATGCTCAGCTGCTGAAGCAGTTAGGTTGCTTCTCGAAACTTCGTTCACTTCAGCTCAATGATAATCCAGTTGCAGAGCTGCCTAATTATATTGAGAAGGTTCTTGAGGCAGTTCCATGGCTGGTGGAATTAGATAATGAACCTCTGTCTGATTGTGTGAGGTCTCGGGCAATCAGAAACATTTTTGTGAACGTAATAAATTCCATAGGTCTGTGGCATGTAAGGTCAACTATAAAAAAGGGCTACATGCCATGCATTGGTGTCCTGGATGTTTCATCACTGAAAAGTAAAACACAAACATCTGTCTTACGAGTTCCCACTTGCTATGCTGATAGACAGCCAAGTGATTTAATGATGAATTTCCATAATCCATCATATAGGAATGAGCCGATATTTGGAAATAAGATTTTAGCTGGTGAGTCAGATGTATGTGTTCTATGGGGAATGCTTCTAGAAGTGTGGAGGATAATGTACAATGCTGAATTATATTCTCCTTATGTCGTTGAATGTCAGTGGAGATTCCAATCTCTTCAACTTATGTGCCTCGATCACAAGAAAAGGCTTTTTAACAGTTTGAAGGAATCTTGTAGCTATAAGGCAATAAAGGACTACTCTGTTCATAATTTATCAGACTTTTACCTTGGGCAGGAAGGCATACATTTAATGCAAGATAATAAGCAAACTGAATGTGATAGTCTTGTGCGAGATGGCTATATCTCTGATCTCCAGCTCTGCATGTTGGAGCATTTGAATTTTGGTGACAATCATTATAAAGAGAAGTTACATAGGAACGAAAGCTACGAGGCAGATATAACTTTATATCTCCACAGGATAATAAGGCTGCAGGCTATTGCAAAAGGTTTCTTGGTGCGAAATAAGTGCAGAGAACATCTTTATCTGCAGCGGGCGAAGTTTTTGCATGGTCATAAAATTTTTAATTCCTGTGCTGCAACTAAAATACAAGCATATTGGAAAGGCTGGAGTGCAAGGAAAAGCTTTTCAAATAAGAAACTGGCAGTAGTGAAAATACAAGCACAATGGAGGGGTAGTAGAACTCGGAGAAGGTTTCAGTTGGTGATGAAAGATTCTATCTATGATGATTCTGACGAATTTGACTACACCATAGTTGATGATTCTCTGTTCTTACCTGAAAACTTCTGTTTTGAGGAGCTGGACCTAGACAAAGAAAACATCTATAGATACGGTTTTCAAGAAATGGCAAGCCAGCAGCTTCATCACTTTCAGGAGGAGAAGCCTTTCATTCAAAGTGATTCAAATGATAATGCACATTCAATGAACCATTACAAGGTGTTGAACATAAAAACATAAGACAAAAACTACTTTCTCTGTTATCTCTATTTGACCATCTATAATTAACAAAATAGACAATGCTTTATGAAACTAGTCTAATGGTGTAAAACACAACAGTCTAAATTCCTATTTTGTATTGCATCGAAATTCCAATACTATTATATTGATAAAGTTGAAGCTAGCTGTAGCAGGGGACATAAGATTCTGGTGGCCTAACCTCTAGATTGAACAAACATGCTAGATGAGATAAAAGATTGTACTGGGCAAGCTTCTATGATCAATAGAACTGAAATAGTTGTGCTGTGAAGAGTGAGGTTAGGCCTTTTGTCATTTCAATGCCTTCTCTATTAAAATGACAAAAGTACCTCCAAGGTCATGATGTCATAATAGCTGTGAACTGAGGAAGATGCAGAAATTTGGTCCTAACTTATGGTCAAAAAATAGTGAGATGTGGAACATCAAGTTAAGTACGTAAAAAGAGGGTCAAAGAAAATAAGGTTTACTTTGAGACATCATTTATATCAGCTTAGGGTTTATTTCATGAAATAATTCAGAGACTTGGAAACTATTGAAAGCCGTAAATCATGGGTAAAGTGGCTGCAAAGATGTTAGAGTTGTAGGGCAGAAATCCTGTGCTACTCCCTGGAGTCTACTAACTTGTAGTCTTCCATCTCAAATTTTTAGTGGAATATGTTCATGGTTTCAATAGCTTGCCATACTCTTCCTGGGGTGTCTACTAGCTTTAAATCTTCCATATCAAATTCTTCATGGAAGGCTTTCATTTTTGCAGTCTTCCACGTCATAAGATGTACTTTACTAGGCCCCATTGTTGGGGTTTCTTGAGTTATCTAACCATTTTCCCAAACACAATGTTCATGAGTTCTCACTGCCTCATGTTTTTCCATATGTATGTAAGTCATCCTAGAACTGGAACTATTTAGAGGAACACTGCACTCTATCATTGCCTCATGCATGAATCACACTGCCTATGCATTGTCATCATCATAGTAAGAAAGGACAGGTTTTTGACCAAGCCACAAAACATCCATGAGAAACCAACTGACAAAGGTACTAAATATTTGGCACTATTTAGCATTATAAAAGTACAAATCAACTTAGCATAATACTACAAATCTTTCATATTTTCGTTATAATTTTTTTTATAAGTGATGATGGTTAAATATGAGTAGTTTTCTTAGCGTTATCATTTTTACAGGGATGTGAAATTCAACATCTTCGCTCATTGGATGAACGAAAAACAACAGTGGCTGAAATAGCCAAGGACTGGTATGCATATGATATATTAAAGCTAGTGTACATGAAAGGTAATTGCTCGCAAATTTAAATGTGTTGTCAAATCTTGGAGGAATCATTTGGTTGATCAATATGACATCGTTGAATCTTGGATCTCACAAGATTCCCAGAATTTGACATTCGAGGATCTTTATGTTTTTTTGCATTATTAGGGGTGTTGAAAGAAAGATGGATATTTTTTGGCATTCATAAAGTGCCCATTATTGACCCATGGAAACTGAATACATGAGTTCTCTTGATGTGAGTCTCCTTCCTGAGAAAGGATACTCATATTTTGAAGCGCAAATAGTGTAAGTGTGAATGAAGCATACACATATGGGCTCAACCTTCTAGGGGCTGGGCTGTCTTCACTCAAGTTATGACCCCCTGTTAATATGTCATAGCTCTCAGAATTGCAGTATATGCTGACCATGTAAAAGCAAGTGAAATTAATCTTCTGCAAGGCCGTCATCGCATACCTTATATGCCATTATATTGGACTTATTTTCATGCCATAATGCAACTTCAATACTTAGCTTGTGTGTTCGAGTGTGAAGAAGTATAATGGCTCTACAAGAGTTAATACTCATGTTGTTAATGAGATAAGGTCAAGTATGATCAGTAGGTATCCTTGCCTTATATTGAACCCAATATTCAGGGTTGATGTTCGCAATGTAATATTTTTAGAATATTCCCACTTCTTCCTTAGTGCTTCATAACCGCATAGGGCATGGCATCAGTTGACATCCCTAAAAGATCTTCCACACCCTATCTTTTGAACATCTTTTTTATGTCAATGACACAACTAAATGAGAGAATTTTGCTCTTATGACTCTTTTGTAGCTTACATCTAACATTCCAAGAAAGATGTTGTAATCCATGGGTTTGGCATATTCTTGACTTTTGTGATGTATCTATATAGTCTTTGTAGTGCCAATATCTTTTTGGGTCAAATATCTGTTCCCAAGAACAAATGAAATTTGCTACTAAAGCCTGTTAATGGAAGTATCCCCATGTATAGAAACATAGTAACGGACAGTGAGCTGGTGGTACGAGAGCCACTTCATCCAGGTGGGGCATTCCTATTCTTCCTGGACACATGGGTGGTGGGACCCTTGGCTGTTTTTAAGTGTTGGAGAATAGCGTTTGTAGCAAGTTTTGGATTTAACTCTCAATTTGCTTTGAATCTTCCCAATCTCATTCCATGCATGAAGAGGGATGGTGCTTCACCATTCTTCTACTTCATAAAGCAAGACTCGAGTTATCATATGAATATGTTTGAGGACATTAAGAGGGATTGTCCTGCAAGATATAGGCCTAGTGTCATTGGTCATCTGTAGGGTTCTCCATTTCCAGTGTAAAAAGGGCTAATAAACATTTCAGATAAATGGATGTTGAATGAAGATGGTGGTCTATCTTCTTTGGTATTCATTTTTCGAACTGTGTTTTGTCTCATGATTAGATCCTTTTCTTTTGCCAAGAGAGAATCGATATAACTAAATGGTGCTTTCCATGTGCAAATTTTTCCCACTGCTCCTTTTGTCTTGCTCACAGTCCTCCCGACAAGAATTAAAACATTTGCAAGCAATGTGAAAGAAATATTAAGAGTTGTGCAAGACAACATGTGTGAGTTTATCTGCACATTCTTGGTATTGGAAGTTGGATTCAGAGAAGTTGCCAATTCATCTGATCGACTTGAACATACACAGTAGCTTATTTGCACTATGGTACACAAAAATGTAGCATGCATACATACATACATATTATATATATATATATTGAAAGCCAAGTTTGAAATTGATGCACTTGAGTCCAAGTGGGATTCGACTTGTTGCAAGTGTGAGTTTCCGTGGGGCCTAAAACTAAGCCCCAAATCCCCCCCTCTCCCTCTCTCACCTCTCTGTCTGTCTGTTTGTTGTCATGTTATTTATTAGACATTAGAAGTATCTCTGTTTCTATCTCAACTGTTTTCATATTTCCCAAACAAGCACTGCTCTACTACTTCGTTGGAAGGAACTCTATTTGTGCCTCTTGCCTCATCTTTATATTTTATTTTGAAGCAATGGCTACACGATTTCTAAATGTTAACAATATTGCACCATCTGTGTGTTATTTGTTAGATTCATCAACCATCTGCTTTGTCTTCTGGAGCACGTGTGCGTGTCTCCCTCCCTTGAGATGGTCTAGTGCATGCTCAACTTTTATGCTCTGAATAGTCAGTTTAACTGTAACGGACATCATTATGTTGTGATTGGGTAACTGATGTCATTCTCAAGGTTCACTTTCCCGGTCTTTAACTTCTCAAACTCTAAGTTTTAATATATATGTGTTTGGTTTCATCAATGGTATGTGGTCATGCTGACAAGTTTGTTTTCCACATCAATATTTTCTTTATGAATGGCTTTCAAGGGGATTTCATAATGAGAAAACAGCATTGCAGCTGATGAGGGCTCTACAGAATACTAAAAGGCAAGCAAAACCCTCCAAGACACCCATGCTAGGTATCACAGTGCATTCTGAATTACATCACTATTCTGAATACACTGCTTATATTCCTGTTCTATAATTGTCTGTGCTGGTTGTTTTTTCCTTAGATTCACAGACACGATTTAAAGTATTCGTTGCGAACTGCGAGAAAAACTGCAGCAATAACTTTGGAGTAGTTGGTATTCATCCCAATTCTCTATGCTTTTAGATTAAATTCACATAGAACAAAGTTAACCAAACATCCAGGTGAAACACAATAGAAGGGATTAACATATGATTCGTGCAGTAACTCGTTATGGTGGAAGAGGGAATTTGACGTTTACTGAGTTTACCGGCGGTAGAAATTTTGCATCTGTTCTAAACTGCCAATTAGAAACATTGTTGCATGTTATTTGTATTTCAAAGGTAGAATGTCTCAATTTTGCTTGTGAAATAGTTGGAGACTCTTTCTCTCTAAAGCAGTGACCTCACTCAGTTTTCTTTCTATGTCAAAAAGAATAATAGAATGTGGTCTCATGCTGTTTGTTCCTACATGGCATATAGATACAGATAATTTTTGAAAATTCACCAGTGCCCTTTCTCTAGCTCCATCACTCCTAATGCTAGAAGTCAACCCTAGGATACAGAAATGGGATCCAGACCAGGATATAACAAAGGGGTTACAATTGATTGGGCAATGGCAATTTGCTGTGCACGTAAGCCCCGGCCCCATGGACCACGACCTCGATACCCTTGTCATCGACAGATAAAAGCCATTATCTCCCGCCATCGTAGGTGCTTCCCTCGCTTCGGAGATATTTCCGTTTTGGATCGACCTATGATAGAGATCTTTCGAAGACAAGCTACAATATACCTAACTTGAGAATCTCACATGTGCCAAAAACCAGATTCCCTCATCTCTTTTCTTTTCATCTTATTTACTTTTATATTTACTGTGTAACATTTACTTCATTTTGATTTGTTCTCAAAGACGAGAAAACACTTAAAGATGTAATCTCTTATTTGGTCTTATAGGCCATTTTGGCCCCTTAAAAGACGTTAATATATCTTTCTTTCTTTCTTTCTTTCTACCTCACATGTGCCAAAAACCAAATTCCCTCGTTTCTTTTCTTTTCATCTTAGTTACTTTTATATTTACTGTGTAATATTTATTTTATTTTGATTTGTTCTCAAAGATGAGACAACACTTAAAATGTAATCTCTTATTTGGTCTTATAGGCCATTTTGGCCTCTTAAAAGACGTTAATATATCTTTCTTTCTTTCTTTCTTTCTACCCATGTCCTCCTGCGTTTTCTGCAAAATTTGATCCTCTGCATTGAACAATGGCCATGTATGTTCGCTTTTTTTGAAATGTTTGATCCTCTGCATTTTCTGCCAAATCTGATCCTTTGCATTTTCTGCCAAGTCTGATCCTCTATGTTTTCTGCCAAGTAGGAATTTCTGGAATCTATATTGTTCCCTCTGTGCTATGCATTTCATACCCTGTATTTGCTCTCTTAAGACGCCATGGAGTTTGAATGGACAGAAAATGAAAATATAGATCTCAACACACACAAAGAGGGTTCAGATCTATGGAAGACCCCAAGAAGATACTATAGACGAAAAGGACGAATGGGAACACCCCGAATAGCATTAGGACGCACAAGGCACCCAAAATGCAGGCTCCATTCGACATTCCATTTGATGCTGAAAATGGGGAAAATGATCTATTACATCATTTGATTACACAAGAGATCAATCTTATCAGAGAGGATATAGAAAGAGCACTAAAAGAAGAAACAATGTTGTACGCCTCTCTCAAGATTGAGTTATTAGAAGAGATGCGGAAAGACATAACAAGCCACGTCAAGAAATCAAACTTAGAGCTCAAGGATGACATGACACAATACCTGAAGGATGAAATATCCTCAAATAAGGTTGAGTTAGTAGCTATAAAAGTGGGTTTAGCAAAAGGACAAGAAGCATTGGAAAAATGCATCTCTATAGTTAAAGCCAATGTCACTAAGGAAATGCAAACATGGGCAGACATGGCCAAAGATGCTAAATCTCAAGCTAAGCATGCCCCAGAAAATATTAAAGCAAATGGTCCTTGGATAGAGGTAATGAAAAATAAAAAAGGAACATTAGTGTATAGGATGGAAATGACAAATGCTACACTAGAAGAAGAAGCCAAGAGGAAAGCTCATGTGTTACATGTACGAGTGGTTGGTTGGGAAGCCCACAAGAAGATGCCATGAATCATGGAACAAAGATTGGGGCATCAGATATTCCATTTGCTTCAATGTGGAGGGTGGGAAGAGATGAGTCTAGAGCTAAAGCCTTTATAATCCACTTAATAGATATTGACAAGAAAAAAGCTTTCCTATCTAAAAGAAAGGCACTCAAGGCTAAGAAAATATACTCAGTTGACGATCTCACTCTAGCCCAAGTGGAACGCCGCAAAGAAAACATGCCATGAGTGCTTGATGCAAGAAAGGGAAAAATGGGACCTATATAGAGTTGGTAAGGTCATAATTATTGAGAAGAGAACCGCATGACAATATATGGGCTGTGAGACCTTACGCATGACTATATGGAATTGCAACAGCTCTCTACGGACAGATGCCAGATATTTTGAAGATACCTTCAAAAACACAAATATTGCTATGTATATAGAGACCCACCTGTGCATGGCTAGCAAACTCCCTGAGGTACAAGGATATGCATGGGAGTCAATATGTCGTCCCCAACCTCGGACACCAGGAAGCATTAGAGGTTCAGGAAGAGTGGCTATGTTATACAAAAAGGAGCTCCATGATAGAGCGCATGTTGTCCATAAGGATGTAGATGCATGTCACATGCCGATACAAATCAAAAGAGGGGATCTTAGGAGCTATATATTGCAATTTGCTACTTTTTGCCTGCCTACTCAAGGTTTTCACCTCTAGGTGAATCACCATATCTACCATTATATGATGATATCATAAGATTCACTACTATGGGGGCATAATGCACGAACCAAGGATGAATAAACAACTATGTTTGACACCAACGAAGTTATGGCAGAAGAGGTTGGTCTAAAGCGACCAACTCAAGATATGAGTGCTATAATTGAATATGGCTAACACTTTCTAGCCCTGGGACGTGCTTTGAGATATAATGGATTGTCACAATGGCCTGGATCAGATGCTTTGAGATGTTGGAACCCAAAAGGAGGTGCAAGCAGATTATCTAATGGGATCTTGATCTCTTATACCTGAAATAAAAGAGTTCACTATATCAGGTAGACCTATTGGCTTGGTAGCAGATCATGCATATCTACGTTTTGAGGTAAAGGATCGATGCACAAGGGATGTATATGCTAAGGAAAGTGGGCTGGCTAAGTATCGCTTTACTTGCGAGACAATTGGTGTGTATAGTTGTGGAGTATACAATGGCATGCTAGATTTGGATCCCTTCGCACCCCCCTTGATGAACTTACGCAATGATTGTCAAATCATTCCATAAAGCAGCCACAAATGCCTTTCCTAACATAATGGCCAATCCCCCAAACTTGGTAAAGTAATACAAAATAGTTGGTATGATGAGGAATGTCGTGATACAAGGAGATGCTTGCAGTGTAAAGTAACTCGGGGCATTTATACATGCAAACAAGCGAGAGCAATCTTCCAACGCCTTGTAAGGAAGAAGAAGAGATTGTATTTAGCTAAATTTAAAGATAATTTGTATCACTTGTTTCTAGGAGAAGAAAGTAAATGAGCATGGAAAATGTTTAATGAGAGGCAACCTACCACACAACTGACCTCACCTCAGGTGTGGCATGAATATGCAAAGGTCCTATATGATATCTTGGGGCAACCTCCTCTTCCCCACCCACATGCCTCATGCCCACATGAATTAACCTTTTTTACTCCACAAAATGTAAGAAATGCCATTGATCGGTTACAATTTGGGGAAGGCCCAAGATCATGATGGATTGGTGGGTGAGCACTTTATCTATGCCTGTGACAACTTTCTCCCATTGCTAGCACACATCTTTAATAGAGCCATGTGTGAAGGTTTTGTCGAATACAGATTTATAATCACTGTATTCACATTATCCCACTTGGACAAACTAGCTTAGGCCATATTTGTAATATGCTCAAATGGCAGTTGCTCTAGTTCAGTCAATATATAACTGAAACTACTTTGAGGATGATGTGGCCATTCTTTCTGTTGTGATGTTTGGATAATATAGTTACATTCTTGTGTGCTTCTTGGGATCTCTCTCCAGTATAATCTCTGTTCTTATTGATCTAATCTCCCATCTTGTAAGTCTGTTACTACCCAGTGCTGATTTGTTATTCGCCATTGACGAGCTTGTTCACAACTTTTGGTATCATCTGTCCCCATCACCAGCACCCCTGTTGCGGCTGTAGAAGACCTCAAGTTTGTTGGATCTCTGGAACACACTTCTCCAAGATTTCAGTTGGACTGAAATCTTTTGTTCAATAATTTTCCGACCAGATGACACTAATCAAGAGATGGCATCAGCATCCGGCTCATCAGAGATGAATCTCAAGAAGTTCGATGGCACAAACTTCAACTTCTGGAAGGAGCAAGTGCAAGATTACATGATCGTAAAGGGTCAGATCGACCCAATCGAAAACGAAAACCCTCCAGAAGATTACAAGCTGAACGAGTGGACAAAGCTTGACCCTATAACTCATGCCACAATTCAGATGCATCTATTCAAATCTGTTTACTATACAGTACCATCGTGTTCGACAGCATTTGAATTGTGGAAATTGTTGTGGGACACCTACAAAAAGGTGGCTGCCATCAAGATTTACATGATCCGGCGGCTTTACAATCTTTGGATGAAAGTGTTTGATTCAGTCCAGACACACATGAACGAGTACAGAAGTATGAACTCCAGATTTCTGCTCCGGGGATGATGATCGACAACGAGCGTGAAAGCTCTTTTGCTGCTGAGCAGTCTCCTCCCTTCATGGAAACTTTTGTCACCACAGTGTGGAATGCATTGACTACAGCCGTTAACTACTCCGAGGTTACGAGCTCAATTCTGTTTGAAGATGCTCGAAGTAAATTGTTTGTATACGATTCGGCTAGTGATGCTTATGTAATACAAAGTTCGGCCGAATGACCGAACAATCAAGGAAGAAGTTCTTCCCGACAGCCGAACAATGGTCAGAGCCGGAGCAAGTCCAGGGACAGCCGAACATGCAACTACTGCAAGAAACTTGGAAACATTAAGGCCCAATGCCGTGCCCTCAAGGCCAAAAATGAGAAGGCTCAGAGATCGGAACAAAAGGGCATCCAACAGGAGGTCAATTTTGTCGGTTCTTTAGTCGAAATCTTGTCCAATGACCTGAACATCCTATTCATTGAGAATTTGGTCAAATTAGAAGTTCTGTATACGACCGTAGAATCCACAACTTGGCTTCTCGATTCGGGTGCCTTGTACCATGTGATCCCGCACCAATCTCAATTATGGTAGTATTTGGCTTGGCTCTCTGACTCAGTTCGAGTCAGAAATTCTCAGCATTGTGCCATCGTAGGCATTGGCTCAGTAGAGCTTAACCTTCCAGGTGGCTCTACTCTTGTATTGCATAATGTTCGACATGTACCCGAGCCCACAAGGTCGTTGCCAATTGTGTCATCAAGGAGTGGAATTCGCAGAACACTATGTTTGTCACTGTAGTGCCTTTTATGAAATCAGAGGGAGATACCATTACCTCTTTAAACAAGGCTTTGACTCGCTCCGCAAGGTAATAGAATATGAGGACCAACGGTGCCTAGGACTTTTCTTGTTAGAGCTCAAGAGACATCATGAAAAGTTGTTGAATAATACAGCCACACGATCTCATCCACAAAGCACAATGACTACTTTCTTTAGCCCCATCACTCCTACTAATGCTACAAGTCATCAAGGGATACATAAATGGGCTCCCAACCAGGACATAACAAAGGGGTTACAATTAATCGGGCAATAGCAATTTGTCATGCACGTAGGCCCCGACCCCATGGACCATGACCTCAAGTGACATCAACACCCTTGTCATCGACAGCTAATGGCTATTATCTCCTGCCATTGCAGGTGCTTCCCTCGCTTCAAAGACCTTTCCATTCTGGATCGACCTGTGCTAGATATCATTTGAAGACAAAAGTTAGAATATATCTAACTTGAGAATTTGACATGTGCTGGAAACCAGATTCCCTCTTCTCTTTTTATCTTATTTACTTTTATATTTACGGAGTAATATTTATTTTATTTTGATTTGTTGTTCTCAAAGACGAGACAACACTTACGATGTAATCTCTTGTTTGGTCTTATAGGCCATTTTGGCCTCTTAAAAGACGTTAATTTTTCTTTCTTTCTTTCTAGAATAGCAAGATCATTTGATTTTAACACCAGTAAAGCCTCCTCAATGAGGAAAATAATCCGTCCTTTTTTATCAAAATTTCTTGTTCAGCATCTAATACTGATCTTCACAGCTCTGACGTCATTATTTAATGTTCACAGCAATGGCATAATGTTGCCATAAACATGTTCCCAAGTTCTGAACAATGCCTATAGCATCTCTGCTAAGTGGTTAACTCTAAGATGTGGTACAGTAAACAGACATGAACCTTTATAAGGAAATGGCATCTGATCAATAATTCGATTTGCTTTACATTTTAAATTCCTGGCTTTCTAATGCCATTTATAGAGGCGCCATGTGTGGATCAAGCTAATGAGAAAGATGTTGGGGTGAGCTCGTCTATAAAGATCCGGAAGCCTTTGCTAGTCAAATCTAAGGTGTTTTCCTTGTTGTGTCCATATTTTTACAACATTCGCACAATGTATTTCATGGGTTCTTGGCAGGTTGATATATGGTTTTCTCATTTTCCAGAGTGTGTATTACAGGAGAAAAAGTACATAAGAGCTTGTGTAACCACACTCACCTTTGATGAATAAGTGAAGCATTTAAAGGGAATCTTTTGAGTATTGATTATATGAGGGATGTGGTGAGTCTAAGGAAGAAGTGAAAAACAATGCGGATGTTCATCTCTTCAGAATTAGGTGACAACCCGAGGTTAACCTAGCCTTAGGTCTATGCAAAAGATAGACATGGATTGTCTCTAACATCTATACTGGAATAACTTAATATGTAAAGGACAATGGTTTATTTATAAGCTTAAGCGTTAATTTATAGATGAGGTTTTATTTCTTGAGTTTAAGCCTTTTTAAAAGATGTTTGGTTTCATGAACCGTCAAACATAAATCCTTGTTTAATGTTATGGAGGCTTTCTTTCAATGGGCCATTGACAAGTTATAATTGTATCTTTTATGTAGTTAATTGTGATAACAATGCATCTTGATTTATAAACGCAAATTTCATGGTGGTGGTGTCGACATTTTTGAGGCTATACTGTAAAGTATGTTAGGTGTGAATAAGAGCCAATATTCACATGTAGACAACGGAGACGGGGTTGCATTGAATATTATATATGGTCAATTATTTTGTAACCAAACCTGAGATTGTATTCGAGGGTTAGTTTTCATTTGACCTTTCGAGTTTTATTGGTATATGTTCACTTCGAAGTACATATCCTGTGACTTATTGTGCTTTAGCCCTCAACTAATATATATTCTTCCTTGAATAGTTATGTGCACTATTTTAAGTATCTTTTGCGATTCCTTGATACTCATACAACATTAATTCTGTATAAAAGTTTACGAGGTTCCGCATTTGCTACTACACGAAGTTGTGAAGGACACAAATGGACAAGGTTGCTTGGTTGAGACCAGACGGTCAATCATTCAACCCTTATTCTTTGTTGTTGCCGTTTCTAATTTAACATGAATAAGATAGTGGGACATCTTGGATACCGACTTGGTTGGAATGCAAACATGCAAGAGAATAGTTTTAGTAGGTTTTACAAAAAGTCAAACAAAAGTACTTCAACATGCTAAGAAAGATATATGGTGGTTTTGATACATCCACGCCTAGACCATTGGTGGATGTGTTCATGCTACTATAATATCTACATTAAATTCTCTTGAGGATGAAGGGCACAAAGTTTGACGATGTACCTCAAGCACATCTATTTCTTTCCATATCACCATGTTTGTGTACTCCTGTTATGTTGTTGCTTTCCTCCCTTCAGTTTTGACGAGCGTAGTGAATTTTAGTTGTTTGATAGTTTTATGGCGAATTTTCAATTTCTGATGCGCAGTTAGTTATGTTATGGTTTGGAGTTGAGCCCAACAAACATATGCAGCCAAATGAAAAACACATGAAGCTATAATATAGCTGTGTTGAAGATTACCATGGTAAAGATGGCTCTCGGTAACATCAACGATCAAATTTAATCAAAGCATGGATGGCGGTGACATACATACTCTTTTCAGTCCACAACGAATAGTTACTCATATCAAGATTCGAAGGCTTATTTATCTCGTTTGGAAATACACTCAGAATGAACACGTGTGCTTTGAATGAAAGTGGACGAAGAGTCAGCAGGTCAGGTCAGATCAGATCAGTGAGTGGAAAAGACATAGCAACAGACAGGCCGGGCTCTCCTTTTAGAAAATTAAATTTGGTCAAGAACCCTCCCGAGTCCCAACCCAAACCAAATGGCAGAAAGACCTAATTTGTGATGTGCTGTATGTAGCCTGTGCTGGGCTCAGCCTGTATGTCACCCACCCACCTTTTGATTCATTCATTGCTTGCCAATTCATTCATTGTTTGGCCTTCACGCCCAAACAAACCAATCGTGCCAGTCAACCCAACCGATTCAACTTAAAAACTTGTCTTGTGGCAGCAAGAAACACACACACACACACACTCTCTCTCTCTCTCTCATTCACTCACTCGAAACTTACACCAAAAACTCCATCCACCTCATGCCCATGCCTGGACTATAACTAACTAACTAACTTAACTATATATATATATACTTCAAAGAAGGAGCCAACAACATTGTCTCACTGAGCCACACACATACCTAGTACAGAAATAATCCACTAATAATCCACTATCAAATATAAATCTGATACACCAAAGTTCGACTCTAAACAAGTTAGAGTAGCAGACATGGCATCGTCCCCGGATCATCATCATCGTCATCCTGATCTCTCTGGCCGAGTGGCCATAGTCACAGGGGGGTCCCGCGGGATCGGGCGAGAGGTGTGCCTACACTTAGCACAACACGGCGCCTCTGTGGTAGTATGCTACGCAGGAGACGCGCAAGCAGCATCAGACGTCCTGGGCCTCATCAATATGCAGACACAAACACAAACGGATGTGGCTGGCGGACAAGAAGAAGAGCAGAAGGCAAAGGCGAAGGCGAAGGCGATAGCCGTGAAGGGCGACGTGTCGAAAGAGGCGGATGTAAAGGCCATTTTCGATGCTGCGATTCAAGCCTTTGGCCATGTCAACATCGTCATAAATCTGGCTGGCATTTTTCTGAGTAGCTACCCCACCTTAGAGCAGACCTCCTCAGAAGATTGGGAGCGAACCATGTCGGTGAACGCCACCGGAACATTCCTGGTCCTTAAAGAGGCTGCCCAACGAATTGTGGCCGGAGGCAAAGGTCGTATTGTGACCACAAGCTCATCTATGGTGCATGTCCTCAAGCCCGGCTACGGTGCCTATGTGGCCAGCAAGGCAGCCGTCGAAACCTTAACTAAAATCATGGCCAAGGAATTGAGAGGTCGTCGCATAACAGCCAATTGTGTGGCACCAGGACCAGTGGCCACAGACATGTTTTATGCGGGGAAAGACGAGGCACTCGTGGAGAGCTTCAGGGATGCGCCTCCATTGCAACGCCTGGGCACCCCTCAGGACATCGCACCTCTTATCTTATTCCTGGTCAGTGATGCTGGAGAATGGGTGAATGGGCAGGTCATTCAGGCTAACGGTGGATTGGCCATATGATATGATATGATTATGTCAATACGGCACATCTCATATCATACATATAGTGTGCTCTTCTGCTAGTCAGCTGCCTCATTTCTTGTCCTCTTTATGTTATGTAGGTACCATAAATCCGATTTTCCCTCACATTGGGCTTTAAAGTATGTATGTAGGATATGTATTTCTTCTAATGCCATCAGCAGACGCACAAATCTAAAACACCTGAAGCTAGCTAGCTTTATCAAGTCATTATACATAAGGTTTTGCATAAGTTACATACATGACTCTGCAAAATAGTACAGTCAAAATAAAACATTGAAGTTGCAAACACATTTTGAATAAAACACGGGAATCATAAGTAGACTGAATATGTCCAATTTGCATCAAACAACGTCATTAGCTGATTTTCTGGTGATGCAACATGGTGGCTCCAAATTAGTAGTGCACATACAGTCGATGGTACCACTTCTAATTACCTGCAGTGCAACTCCAAATTCTTGTAGTATATCTTAAAAGAATAAGTGTACCATCTTGAGTTATAACCTATCATTTACAGACATCTTTTGTTCGCACCTGTCTTGAGTGCTTGTTTTGTAAGTAAGCGTCTATACGTATAAACAGTTCTTTTACTATAATCAAGCATACCATTTGTACAAACTTTGTTCTTGATATGTGTCTCCTCCTAAGAAGGGCTTTTCATACATTGAAGCACAAAGTCTCTATGTGTGAATAAAGCATACACATATGAGCTCAACCTTCTTGGTGGTGTCTTAAGAATGACACTTAAGTTATCGCTCCCTCCCTCTTAGTATGTTAGGATATCTTGAACGAATTGCACTATATGTCGAGCAAGTGACATACATCCTCTACCATGCCTTCATTGCATACTTTGCATGACTTCAAATTCGTTAGATTTTGGTACCATGATGCAACTTCAATACCTAACTTATGAGATCGAGTGCGAAGTAGTGTAAGGGCTCTATGAGCATTACTACTCATACTGGTAATGAGATAAGCTTGGATACGATCAATAGACATTCTTGCTTTATATTGACACCAACATTCAGGGTTGACATTTGCAATGTAGTATTCTAGCTTTGTCCTCTTAGCATCTTCCCACTTCATCCTTGATTCCACCAACCTTTCCTCAATCCTAACATCCTGCATAACATTACCTGAAAGCTCTAAAGGGTCATCCTCACCCCATCCTCTAAACCATTTCCTTATGTCAACAACCCAACCAAATGAGAGAATCTTAATTTTATGATTCTTTTGTATCTTACATCCAACATTCCAAGCAAGATGTGGTAATCGACGATTCGACATATTCTTGACTTTTGTAATGTATTTATATACTCTTTGGAGTGCCAATAGTTTTATGGGTCGAACACTTCTTTCCAAGAGCATAACTTGGTAAGAGGTAGTGCATTTAGATTATGATTCCCTCCTTACAAACATCTTTTGATTTTCTCAATCTCATTCCATACATTAAGAGAGATGATGCCACCCCATACTTGTACTCCATAAAGCAATACTTGAGTTACCATGACATTAAACAACAATAGTTTTACTTCCCATCCACAAGTATCCACTTTGCTTGCATTAGGCCTCCAAAAGGTAATACGATTCCCAACCAGCTTGGAGCCTAGAATCAAAGCATGCACTCCATTTATTTATGGCGGGTACATCAATACCAAGATATTTAAAGCTTCGAACAAATTGTATTTATCCACCTCTATATGTGAGCATAGGGTAATGATGAGGTTGCATGGTTTGCACTACCATCATTTTTGTTTTCTCCACATTCATTGTTAGTCCACTACTATGGCAAAATTCTTCTAATACCCCAAGTAAATTTTGCTTTCTATCAATATCATATGAGAAGAGTACCACATTATCTGCATATAGAAGCAATAAGATAACATGTTGCATCAATTTGGGGCATTCAATTCTTCTTCTCTTGTAACCTTATTCGCCACTTCTTCTAATTTATCAACACATAAGCCAAAGAGTATGGGTGATAGTGGACATCCTTGCTTGACCCCCATGTTACTTAAAAACTACTTTGAGAATCCACTATCCATTTTTAGTTGGCATTTAACTGGTTCATATAGGCATGCAACAGTAACTCCGTACTCTAATGACATATCAATCTCTACCATTCTATTCCAAAGCTCACTTCGTGGTACGATATCATGTTTGCAACTTGGAGACTTCACAAGCAATGTGGGAGTACATACTAAACTCAGTCGACCCTGTGTTGGAACAACAAAAATAAAATATTCCCCTATAGTTCTCTCATGAACCTAGAATTGCATGAGGCCAAATTACAACATGATCCATTTATTAGCAAGTGCAAAAAACAATTAGATGCAACAACGACATAACATACGTAGATTGAGACCTTGAAATGTGAGATCTTGATGGTAGAATTACCATAATCTTGGAGCATGTTTGTCAACATCCATAGTGAGCACAAAGACTTCAACCTATAAAGCCTAATAGCAACACTGAAGCTTGACGAATTGTGAAGGAAAAGGACAAACGCTCAACGTGAAGCAGCCACGGTCGTGGAATCAATGAGTCAAGGAAACTTTTCAACACAAAAGTTTCAGAAATGTAAACCTAAAAATAGGCCTAATTGAGTAGGTATCGCCATATTCACTATTAGTTGCGGATCTTGCACCAGTCTAGCCATTTTGAACAAGAGCACTGCAAGAAGAAGTGGTACACCCTAAAAGGAAAGGCGGAGAGAGTTCTTCCTCCAGTACATAGTGCCTTCCTTGTTAGAAACTCCGAATACACATTGTTATGAAGAAGAAGCTAACAATCCCATTCAAGTTGGAAAAACTATTGGTGCTAAACCCTTAACAAATAATTGAACCCTCCACAACTACCAACTTTTTTTACAAGCCCTTGAACTTACTGAGATTGGGTGATTGTAAAGAATCGGATATGATTCTTGTGAAGCAGAAGAGATGTGAGTTATGTGTGTATGTGTGAGAGAAGAGAGGAGAAGAGAGAAACACAAGATAGATAAGAGACAATATGAAGTACTCAAGAAGAAGAAGGAGATGTATATTAACAAGTAGAATATGAGATACAAAATAGCGTTACAAGGAGTCACAACCGACTTAGTATGAAGTATGAGGAGGGTGCTTTATATAGAGTTATCCTCTCTCTTCATTAACTTACAACAACCACTCTCTATCTTGGGGAATGTGAAGCCTCATAGTCATGGGGAATATGTAACTCATTAGTTATGTGTCATAAAATATGATTCTATGACACATAGTTAATGTGTAGAGAGTAGTGGTGTGACTCTTGACCTTTGAGTAATCATAGATTCTCAAAAGGTGTGTTCACACGTTGTGCTATGTTGATCTTGATTCTCAACACAACCCCTCAAGATCAACTCGGGTTGGTTCCTTTTGATTGATGTCCGCTTCGGTTGGTATCCGATTCGGACGATCTCCGGTGTCCGTTTCGGCTCATACCCGGTTCGGACAATATCTGGTTCTCGCTTGTACTCCCCGTCAAGCTTGGCAAGTCAGGGATCGTCAATCCAAGGTCTGACATGAATTGTCGAAGCTTGTCGGCTCCTAAGGCTTTGGTGAAGATGTCGGCCGTCTGAAGATTCGTGTTGATGTGTTGAAGGTCAACATCTCCAACCTCTACGCGCTCTCGAATGAAGTGATAGTGCACTTCGATATGCTTTGTGTGTGCGTGGAACACCGGGTTCTGAGCCAGATATATACTTCTCATGTTGTCGCAGTAAAGGGGAGTCAGATCCTTGATGGGAACGCCCAGATCCTTCAAAATCCTCTTGAGCCATACGGCTTCACATGCAGCTACGGATGTGCCCATGTATTCCGCCGCCGTACTTGAAAGAGCGACGGTAGTTGCTTCTTGCTACTCCACGAAATCGCTCTGATGCCGAGGGGGAAGACAAATCCGGAGGTCAATCGTCGATCGGCTTTGTAGGTAGCCTAGTCCGCGTCTGTGTACCCTTTGAGTCATATTGGTGTGGCCAATGCGTAGAGAACGTCGTAATCCATTGTGTCGCTCACGTATCGTAATACTCGCTTAGCGTAATCCAAGTGTCGTGACTTGAGAATAGGAGAGAGAAAAATAAGATGACAATAGAAGGTAGAGGGGGAGAGAGAGAGAGAGAGAGAGAGAGAGAAAGAACACTAGAAATGGAAAGAGAGTTTATATTATAAGAGAGCAAGGATTACAAAGAGTAGGCTAAGGGGCTACAAACTAGTGTTGAACCGAATGAGTTGTGATGAATGAATAGACACCTATTTATAGGTCCTTATGGAGTATTCTAGAATGTTCTAGAATATTTTAGATATTTATGATATTTAATATAATCATGGAATATCCTAGAATGTTCTAGAATACTCTAGATTGTTCTGGAATACTCTAGAATGTTCTAGAATACTCTAAATGTCTTGTAATAACTAATAATACATTTATTATAACTATACATCATATATGTTAGTATAATGGTTAAAGGTTTAACATATTGTAAAGAATCAAGAGATTGATTCTTGTGAAGCGGAATAGGTGTGAACTGTGTGTGTATGTGTGTATGAGATAGAGAGAGAGACACACACACAGAGTATACGCAAGGTTAAGTATATTAGCAAAGGAGAAAGACTCAACATTATACAAGCTGGGAGGAGGGTGCTTTATGTAGTCACCCTCTCTCTTCATTAACTACAAGGCTCATGGAGCATGGGGAATGTGAAAGCTCATAAGTTACGTGTCATAGAATATGATTCTATGACTCATACTAAATGCTAGAATACAAAGTGGTGACATAATGGTGACTCTTGACCGTTGGAGTGTCTCTTCACTCTCAAGGTGAGTTCACACACTAGACCAAGTTGAGCTTGATTCTCAACACGCCCCCTCAAGCTCAAGTCGGGTCGGTTTCAGACTGTATCCGAAATCCGCTTCAACTCGCGTTCTAGAGTCCGCGTCAACTCGTGTCGACTCGCATGTATGCGGAGTTGCGGAATCCGTGCTCCAGCTTGCGTTGTGCGTAGTTACGAAATCAGTGCTTCGGCTTGCGTGCGTAGTTGCGAAGTTTGTGCTTCGACTTGCGTCTTTCTTCGCGGTTTTGTTGCGTGGTTGCGGAATCCACGCGTTATTGCATAGTGTCTTCAGTACTCCCCCTCAAGCTTGGCAAATCACGGATCGTCAATCCGAGATCGGTCATGAATTGCCATAGCTTGTCGGCTCCTAAGGCTTTAGTGAAGATGTCGGCCGTTTGAAAATTGGTGCTTATGTGTTGTAGGTCGACGTCGCTAGCCAGAACGCGCTCTCGGATGAAGTGATAGTGCACTTCGATGTGCTTTGTCCTCGCGTGGAACACCGGGTTCCGAGCCAGATAGATATTGCTCATGTTGTCGCAGTAAAGGGAAGTCGGATCCTTGATGGGTACGCCCAGATCCTTCAAAATCCTCTTGAGCCATACGGCTTCACACGCAGCTACAGCTGCGCCCCTGTATTCCGCCTCCGTACTCGAAAGAGCGACGGTGGGCTGCTTCTTGCTACTCCAGGATATTGCTCCGCTGCAAAGGGAGAAAACAAATCCGGAGGTTGATCTTCTATCGGCTTTGTAGCCGGCCCAATCGGCGTCTGTGTACCCCTCGAGTCGTATTGGCATCGCAGCCTTGTAGAGGATGCCACAATCCATTGTGCCGCTCACGTACCGTAGAACTCGCTTAGCGCAATCCAAGTGAGTATCACACGGTGTTTGCATGAATTGGCTAAGGAGACCGACCGGATAACTGAGATCGGGTCGAGTGATCGTGAGGTAGATGAGACTCCCGATGAGTTGCCAATACTGAGTCATCTTTGCCACCAGGGCAAAGGTCTCTTCGTAGTCGACGCCATGCGTCTGAGCGTATCCTTTCGCTACGAGTCGAGCTTTGTAGCGGTTTACAGAGTCATCGGCGTTATACTTCACCTTGTAGATCCATCTAGATCCGATCGCCTTTTTGTGTGGTGAGGTGGGAACGAGATCCCACGTCTCGTTCTTCCGTAGTGCCTGCATCTCCTCGTTCATTGCTTCGATCCATCGCGGGTCCTTCGCGGCTTCCGAAAAGGTTTCCGGCTCCCGTACTGTCACTACCTTCATCATAAAGGCGTAATGGTACGCCATGTAATCGTTGTAGCCGAATCGGCTTACGGGGTTCTTTTCACGAGTGGATCGGCGGAGCTTTTCATTTGCAGAGATGAGGACTTTCTTTGCTCCGATTGGTACCTCGAAACAGCCGAACTCACTGTCGAGTGAGTGAGTTGACTCATCATCGGTGAAGCGATCGTCTTCGTATTCCGCCATTTTCGCCTTGCCTTTGTCCATCTACGGGCTAGGCCGTGATGTGCTTTGATCGCTCAAAGGCTCTTGTGGTCCGCTCAGTCGAGTCGTGATCGGACTTTCTTCGAACATGCGCGTAAGATGATCTTCATCCTCTATCTCTTGTTCGGTGGATTCCGGATCGAGCGGAGTCGGAGGCGAAGTTGTCTCTGGTGCGTACCAGGATGCAGACTCGTCAAAGACGACGTCTCGACTTACCCGAGATTTTCGAGTTGAGGGGTTGTAGCACTTGTACCCCTTTTGCTCCAGTGAGTATCCTACGAGGATACATTTCTCCGACTTCGGGTCAAGCTTTTGATGCTTCTCGTCGGGGATGTGCACGTACGCAATGGAGCCGAATATCCGAACATGTGATAGATTCGGCTTCTTTCCGAAGAATCTTTCATGTGGAGTGACCTCGTGCACGCCGGATGTTGTGCATCGGTTCATTAGGTAGACAGCCGTATTTGCCGCTTCGGCCCAATATGACTTGGGCATATGCTTCTCGTTCATCATGGCCCGCGCTACTTCGAGGATGTGTCAATTTTTGCGCTCGGCTACTCCGTCTTGTTGCGGAGTGTGTCGGCAAGTGAATTCTCGCCGAATTCCTTCCTTTCGGAGATACACCGTGAAATCATCCGAGAAGTACTCCTTGCCGCCATCCGATCGAAGGCATCGTACATGTCGGCCCGTGGCTTTCTCGACTTCATTCTTGAAATTTTGGAAGTGTCTGAACACTTCGCTCTTTTGCCGCATCGGGTAGATCCAAGTGTGCCTAGAAAAGTCGTCGACGAAGAGCACGTAATAGGGGCATCCGCCGAATGTCGCCGTTTGAGCCGGACCCCATATATCGGAATGAATTACGTCGAGTACGCCTTTGCTCACATTCCGCTCCTTCGGAAATGGGTGTCGGTGTTGCTTGCCGAATTGGCACGCTTCGCATACACCTTCAATCTCCTTCTCTTTGAATGTCGGGAGTCCGATAACAACTCCTTTCGATTTCATTGCTTTGAGTTTGTTGAGCTTGATGTGGCCGATTCGCTTATGCCATAGCTCTATGTCGGAGTTGGCTTTTGTGCTTTTCGCGAACATGGCGGATTTCATCTCGTGTGAATCGAGAATGAACATTCGGCCCTCTCTTCTTCCGCGTGCGATGATTCGGCCTTCTTTTTCGATGAAGCACCCTTCTTGGTCGAATCGTACTTGCATCCCTTGCTCAACCATTTGGCCAACCGAGACCAAATTCTTTGTGATGGTAGGTACATGCAAGACATTTTTAATGTATGTTTGCTTACCTCTTTCGCCGAACGAGACATTCCCAATGTGCCGAATCGGGTGCGTAGTGTCATCTCCGGTTTCGACATAACCGGGTCGCTCCGGCTCTCGAAGTCGAGAAACCATTCTTTATGGGATGTCATATGGTTTGAGGCTCCGGAGTCTACAAACCATACGTCCTCCGGATTGAGGGCACTAGTTGAGGTAGAGGCCGACATAAAGTTTGCTCTATGTTTTATCATGAACATTCCGCCACGGTCGGAGTTGCGTGTATACATTCCGCCACGATCTTCATAGTCGGAGTTGTTCCCGTACATTCCGCTATACTCTTCGTAGTCGGAATTGTGTGCGTAATTCGTGAGTTATCGGCTTGTGGAAGCCAATTCACGCATCTTCTTTCGGCACTCTTCTTCGTGGTGGTCGAGCTTTCCGCAATATCCGCATTTGGTTGCGTTTTGACGGCTCAGGCCGGAGTGGAAGCTCCCCCTTCTTGCGAAGGTTCCTCGTTGGCCTCCGTTTTGCGGCCGAAATTGGGAGTTGTTGTCGTAGGTCGGACCTCGTCCGCCTTGTCCTTGTCCGAATCGGCCTCTCGCTCGTCCGCGTCCTCTTCCTCCAGTAGAGTGCGTGTAGAGCATGTGGCCTTCCGACTCATTGCTCCTTGTACGCACATGGTTTTCTTCGACCAATAGCATTGATTGGAGCTCGAAGAAGGAGGGCGATTTCTCCCGTGCTAGAACGGGGGTTCGCATCGCGCCGAACCGTGGTGCGAGGCCGCCGAGGCATATTTGCACCATCTCATCATCATCTATACATCATGGCCCGCGCTACTTCGAGGATGTGTCAATTTTTGCGCTCGGCTACTCCGTCTTGTTGCGGAGTGTGTCGGCAAGTGAATTCTCGCCGAATTCCTTCCTTTCGGAGATACACCGTGAAATCATCCGAGAAGTACTCCTTGCCGCCATCCGATCGAAGGCATCGTACATGTCGGCCCGTGGCTTTCTCGACTTCATTCTTGAAATTTTGGAAGTGTCTGAACACTTCGCTCTTTTGCCGCATCGGGTAGATCCAAGTGTGCCTAGAAAAGTCGTCGACGAAGAGCACGTAATAGGGGCATCCGCCGAATGTCGCCGTTTGAGCCGGACCCCATATATCGGAATGAATTACGTCGAGTACGCCTTTGCTCACATTCCGCTCCTTCGGAAATGGGTGTCGGTGTTGCTTGCCGAATTGGCACGCTTCGCATACACCTTCAATCTCCTTCTCTTTGAATGTCGGGAGTCCGATAACAACTCCTTTCGATTTCATTGCTTTGAGTTTGTTGAGCTTGATGTGGCCGATTCGCTTATGCCATAGCTCTATGTCGGAGTTGGCTTTTGTGCTTTTCGCGAACATGGCGGATTTCATCTCGTGTGAATCGAGAATGAACATTCGGCCCTCTCTTCTTCCGCGTGCGATGATTCGGCCTTCTTTTTCGATGAAGCACCCTTCTTGGTCGAATCGTACTTGCATCCCTTGCTCAACCATTTGGCCAACCGAGACCAAATTCTTTGTGATGGTAGGTACATGCAAGACATTTTTAATGTATGTTTGCTTACCTCTTTCGCCGAACGAGACATTCCCAATGTGCCGAATCGGGTGCGTAGTGTCATCTCCGGTTTCGACATAACCGGGTCGCTCCGGCTCTCGAAGTTCGAGAAACCATTCTTTATGGGATGTCATATGGTTTGAGGCTCCGGAGTCTACAAACCATACGTCCTCCGGATTGAGGGCACTAGTTGAGGTAGAGGCCGACATAAAGTTTGCTCTATGTTTTATCATGAACATTCCGCCACGGTCGGAGTTGCGTGTATACATTCCGCCACGATCTTCATAGTCGGAGTTGTTCCCGTACATTCCGCTATACTCTTCGTAGTCGGAATTGTGTGCGTAATTCGTGAGTTATCGGCTTGTGGAAGCCAATTCACGCATCTTCTTTCGGCACTCTTCTTCGTGGTGGTCGAGCTTTCCGCAATATCCGCATTTGGTTGCGTTTTGACGGCTCAGGCCGGAGTGGAAGCTCCCCCTTCTTGCGAAGGTTCCTCGTTGGCCTCCGTTTTGCGGCCGAAATTGGGAGTTGTTGTCGTAGGTCGGACCTCGTCCGCCTTGTCCTTGTCCGAATCGGCCTCTCGCTCGTCCGCGTCCTCTTCCTCCAGTAGAGTGCGTGTAGAGCATGTGGCCTTCCGACTCATTGCTCCTTGTACGCACATGGTTTTCTTCGACCAATAGCATTGATTGGAGCTCGAAGAAGGAGGGCGATTTCTCCCGTGCTAGAACGGGGGTTCGCATCGCGCCGAACCGTGGTGCGAGGCCGCCGAGGCATTATTGAGCCGAGCGAGTCGCAAAGCTCCTTGATCTTCAAGGTATATGTCGTGATAAACATATCCCTTTGTTGAATGTTGTTCAACTCTTGGCGGAGTTGAAGCTTCCTCGAGGTCGTGTTGGCAGCGAAAATCTTTCGTAGGTTTTCCCACGCTTCCTTCGGCGTCTTGGCTTCTCGAATGTAACCGAGCATGTGGTCGTGAACACATGTCGCCAAACAATACATCACGCGGCTTGCGGCTTGCTCCCATGTCGCGTATCCGGGAGCCGCTTCAGCGGGTCGGTCTTCATGCGCTCCTTTGATGTAGCTCCAATAGCCTTGTTCGACAAGGTATTGGTGCATCTTGTACTCCCAAGATGCGAAGTTGTTTCGATCCAACTTCTCGGTAGGGAGAGCGCTCCCCATTTGAGTATTCATTATGTCGATTCTTCTTCTTCTTCTTCGCTCTTCGAATGCGAGCTATGTAGCGACGCTACGATAGCTATGAGCCGGTTCTTGGTCGTCAGCGTAGAGCACAACACACGATCACGATGAGGCGAATGGGCTAGATCGAGCTACCAAATCGCTCTGATACCATGTAAAGAATCAAGAGATTGATTCTTGTGAAGCGGAATAGGTGTGAACTGTGTGTGTATGTGTGTATGAGATAGAGAGAGAGACACACACACAGAGTATACGCAAGGTTAAGTATATTAGCAAAGGAGAAAGACTCAACATTATACAAGCTGGGAGGAGGGTGCTTTATGTAGTCACCCTCTCTCTTCATTAACTACAAGGCTCATGGAGCATGGGGAATGTGAAAGCTCATAAGTTACGTGTCATAGAATATGAGGCTTTACGTTCAGACAATGGAGGTGAGTATACCTCTCACGAATTTGGTGACTTTTGTAAGTTTGGAGGCATTCGGAGAGAGTTTGCAGCTCCTTACACCCCTATCCAAAATGGTGTGGCTGAGAGGATGAATAGAACCATCCAAGACAGAGTTGTCTCTATGCTACACCATGCAAACATCTCACAAGGTTTTTGGGCAAAAGCCGTTTTAACAGCAATCCATGTGATTAATCTATGACCGAACACGGCCATAGGTCTAAAAGTGGCACAAGAGTTGTGGACAAGCAAGACACCTCATTATGCTCATCTTAGAGTTTTTGGATGCGAAGCATATGTACACGTTCCAAAAACTTTAAGAAGGAAATTGGACTATAAATGTAGAAAATGTATATTCCTTGGTTACGGAATTGATGGGCAGTTTGGATATGGCTTATGGGACCCTGACACACGTACTGTGGTCAAAAGTAGTGATGTTGTTTTTTATGAGAACAAAATGCATAAATAGTTTGTAAAGGAGGTAGAAGTGAGAAAGGTTGTGTTTAAAGATATTATGCCTTCTATTGATGTAAAACAAAAAAATATTATTGATGTACATGCTTCTACATGTGGGCAATCACGAAAAATTGTTATTGGTCAGTATGATGATGCCCAAAATGATGATGCTCAGCACAATGATGTGCAAAATAATGATTTCAACAAGAATATGCTCAGAATGATATTTATCATGCACAACCTGAGGGTATTTAGGTCCAAGAATCATTGAGGAGATCCATGTGTGTCTCCAAAGCACCTAGTAAGTTTGTTGATTATGTAATGCTAACAGATGTCGGTGAGCCTTCATGTTACAATGAAGCCATATCTGTTCATGATCATGCTAAATGGAAACAAGCGATGCAAAATGAGTTGGACAATATCCATAAGAATGGAAATTGGGATTTAGTGCCTTTGCCAAAAGGTGTAAATGATTGTATAAATACAAGTACACATCTGATAGTGTTCATCCCAAGTATAAAGCTCGCATTGTGGCAAAAGGTTTTAAACAAGAACAAGGAGTCGATTTCGATGAAATCTTCTCGTCGGTAGTCAAGATGACTATGTTACGCATGATGCTTGCATTGGTTGCTAAGAATGATCTTGATTTATTTCAAATGGATGTAAAAACTGTCTTTTTGCATGGAGATCTCGATGAAGAGATCTATATGGAGCAACCAAAGGGTTTTAAAGTTTATGGGAAAATGCCTTTGGTATGTAAACTTAAGAAAAGTTTATATGGTCTTAAGCAATCACCACGAAAATGGTATCATAAATTCGATGCTTTTATGAGGTCCCAAAGTTATGCTAGGAGTAATGAAGATTCATGCTTATATACAAAGAAATGTATAGATGACTCATATGTTATTTTGATACTCTATGCAAATAACATGCTCATCGCCAGTAAGAACAAGGATGAGTTGTCCAAACTAAAGAAAAATCTGAGTCAAACCTTTGATATGAAAGATTTGGGAAATGCTAAACACATCCTTGGAATGCGTATTACTCGGGATAGGAGTAATGGATGTATTTATTTGTCTGAACCTGAGTATGTATGCAAAATACTCAAGAGGTTTAATATGGAGAATGCAAAGCCTTTGAGCACTCCATTATCTATGCATGTTAAACTGAGCAAAGATGAATGCCCCAAATCTAATCATGAAAAGGAGTTCATGAGTAAAATTCCTTACCAGTCTGTTGTTGGTAGTCGTATGTACGTTATGATAGCGACTAGGCCAGACATTGCTTTTGCAGTGGGAGTTGTGAGCAGATTTTTGTCAAATCTTGGTAAGAAACATTGGGAGGCAGTTAAACTGATATTAAGATATTTGTGTGGCACTAAGAATAGGTGTCTATGTTTAGGTGGCGGAAATATATCCATTATAGGATATACAGACTCTGATTATGTTGGTTGTTCTGACAATAGAAAATCCACTTCGGGTTATATTTTTCAATTTATGGGAGGTGTCATATCTTGGAGATCTCATCTCCAAGAATGCACTGCTCTGTCCACTACAGAAGTAGAGTATGTTGCGGCTAGCAAAGCATTAAGGAAGCCGTATGGGTGTCTAGATTAGCTTGTGACATGGGCATACCTAATCTTGTACCCATATTGTTTTGTGATAGTCAAAGTGACATTGCATTGGCGAAAAGCCCAGTATACCATGCAAAGACCAAGCACATTGGAGTGTGATATCACTTCATTTGGGAATGCATATCTGCTGGCTACATCAGTCTTGAGAAAGTTGCCTCTCAAGAAAATGTCGCAGATGCATTGACCAAAGCTCTACCGCATGATGTGCTAGTCTAGCATTGTTGTCATTTGATGGGAATTACTCAGGTCTTGAGGTTACAGACACTGTTTTTGTATATTGTGTAACATACTCATCAAGTAGGATAGGATGTGTAGGTCTTGTTCAATAATCTTCCCATCAACTTTGTTGATCCCTTGTTTGGCCTTTAGTGGGAGATTGATAGTGAGAAAGGCCAAAAAGGTAATTTCTCACTATTTATGAATAGGTATATAAATGAATAGAAAGGTAATTTCTCACTATGTATGCTGTTCACCATTTTTCTGCACAGCGGCTCCTCCGCTTCCATTGCTCCTCACAACAGGGCTCACGGCCTCGGTGAAATTGAGTGCGAAGAGGGAGGCCGCGCCGAAGACCGCAGAGAGAAGGAGGAGTTGAGTGCGGGTAGGAAGACACCATTCACCTCGATGTGCACCAAGTACTGTAGTTTTGAGCAGGAAGGGCTTGCTTGTATGGAGATTGGCGGGCCTCGGCCACCCCGGGACCTCCAGCGGCACAAAGGAGCAATGCGAGCACGAGAGATGGCGGCCTACGGCTTGGCTTGCATTAATGATGTTGGAAGATGAGGCCCATGCCAAAGCATCCATAGATGGTCTCTAATTTTAAATTTTGCGAAGTGATGCCTTGCGAACTCAAGCGCAATGTGCTTTTTGTCAATCTCTTTATCTTTGGACCTACGAAAATATATGGATATATGTTGGTTGGGATATGTATAGAATTGATTGATATCTATGTGTATGTATGTGTGTTATGTGTGTATGTATGGAATAAGTGCTGTTGATGTTGGTTGTGAGTTTGGACCGTATATATAGCTTAAATTTTAAGATTCTCGTTTCTAAAAATACAAGACAATGCTAAAGACCCGTTGTAAGCACCAATACATACATAACTACTAATAATAACATAGATCTTATTTTGATTGGCTTCACTAGTCTATCCATCCTATACATATATATCTATGTATGAATGTCAAAGTTACCAACCAATAATGCCCATGAAATAAGATCTCTATGTTAATAATGGAAAGTCAAACCTAACGTTGGTGGTATGTGAGTATTTGACTTTTAAATCTGTGTCCACTAGTCATGATCATCATTGCTAGGTTGACAAAACACGTGGATTTATACACCATATGTTTCCAGAAAAAATGGAAACAAATCAAGTCTTAGCACAATCCAAGGACCAAGATGCATGTAAGTTAGGTTCTCAGTATACGTAACTTAGTTTTTACTACACGGCCCACAGCCAATTATTTTTGACATGTGATTGCCCTTTCATGTCTCGTTACTTTTTTTATGAACATTACTATTCGACACCTTCACCTTGGTTACCCAAGTGTTGATTGTGAATCATGATTCTTATCGTGCCAGATAAATAATTTCTAGATATATGAATGCTCAAAGTTCCAAGTGTATGTGAATCATAATCAAATTGGACTCACACATTAAATATGAGGTTCCTAGTATGCCATATGCATAGGTGCTTGGCCCATATCATTCTCTTAGCATAATTTGCCTTAAAACAATGATACAATTATTAGGCAAACAGAAGGTTTATATAGAATGAGTGTGTGGCATGGAGACTAAAATATGGAGGGGAGCATGGCTAAACCAACAGCCTTCTATTTCCATGAGTTAAACCCGAAGATAAAATAAAAAGTACAATTTGATATGCACACCAACCCTTCCTAAGTATCAAACACGTGACCGTTGTTTTACTTGCACATGCCATGCTCCCAAAACAAACCAATGTGCACTTTTAGTGATGGCTATGATATCTCTAATATAGAAAGCCATGTCAAATCAGAACATTCTTTTTAACCAAACAAATTGAAGAGTTGTTAGATCACATGAATTGCTTGGGTCCATATATCATTTCTCCTTTTTTTGACACAAAATTGTCTGGCTTTTGTAATTTATTGTGATTTTCTCTGAAAATACAGAATGGAAGAAACAAATGAGCTGTTTAAGCATTCACCCCATAACTGAAGTTTTGAATTAGCTTTCAGTCTTATTAAGGAGTGAAGCAACACTTTGGAAACCATTTGAATGACTTTAAATATTTGCATTATTGAACGCATTCAATAAGTTCGGATTGATACTAGAAATAATTTTGTGTAACTGGGTTTATGTTATAATGACTGAAGAAGTGTAGTTCAAGCAGTCCAGCTGCTGAGGTCAGCAATAAGATTATCAACTAGAATATCTTTCTCCTCTCTTGAAGTCAGATTCTTAACACGAACTGATCCACGCTCCCATTCACTTGTGAACAGTATGATCTGCTTGACTTGTAAACGTTCAGCATGCTTAAATGCCCTGTGAGTATATAACAGACATGCAACAGTAGTTCAAGCAGTCCAGCTACTGAGCTCAGCAATAAGATTATCAACTAGAATATCTTTCTCCTCTCTTGAAGTCAGATTCTTAACACGAACTGATCCACGCTCCCATTCACTTGTGCCTAACAGTATGATCTGCTTGGCTTGTAAACGTTCAGCATGCTTAAATGCCCTGTGGGTATATAACAGACATGCAACAATTATACACACATACAAAGAAATCATACTACAGTCATACAATAAAAACATAATTATACATGTAGTCAAAATATACAGACACAATAAACACATACCATGAAAACAATGTACATTTGCATTTACATCAGAAACTCATAAATGAAATTGAGGTTACCATTTCATCTTCTTATTCTCAAGAACAAGTTCCACAGCAAATCCTGCATTCCGCAACCGATTTGCGACCAATCCAGCTTGTGGCCTTAGCTCTTCCTCTAGTGCAAACACAATGCAATCCACATCAAGCTGAAGATTGGGCACTAGTCCTTTCTCCTTCAGCAACTGAAAGTATCCAAGTCAATAATAAGTCATTGTGATCAATGATTTCATTTTACGCTTTTTTTGGGTAATAGCTTTTAGGAGAAAATGTCAACTTCCTAAAATATCCGTAACTTGTGGGATATTTACCAGGGTTCAAAATTTTAAAATTTACTAATACAAAGGGTTATTCTGGTGTAATTCCCTAACATATATTGATAGTGAGAAAGCTTGCAATTAAGCGAATAGGTCCAAATGAATGGCAATGTATACAACATTGTGGTAGAGCTTGAATGTATGCGTTAGTGATGTATCTTCATTTCAATGAAAGTTCCAACACAATCAAACATATGTTGTGACCGGATGATCAGTGCTTTTCTACTTAAATCATGCCTTGAGTAATACATCATAAGTTCCATAGAAAGCATTAACACAATCACATTTGCCAAGGATAAATAGAACTAAATACCTCCACAATGACAGCATCACCAAATCCAAAGCCACATGCAGGAATCTCAGGCCCACCAAAAGTTGATAGCAATCGATCATAGCGACCACCTCCACAAATCGCACGAAGCTTTCCATCTCTATCAAAACCCTTCAGAAAAAAGATGGATTGTTTTTATTAGAGTTTACACAAAGAGAAAAACCCTTGTTTTATTATTCATTGATTAAACTTTAGTCCTAAATTTTAAGGCAAAAGATGACCGTGGGGCTCAAATTGATGCTCGTGAAAAAATGGAATATAGATAATTTCTTACTTCAAATACAGTGCCTGTATAGTATGCCAGACCTCTAACAACGGAAGCATCAAAACAAAGCCAGTCAGCATAACCATATCCAC
Source organism: Azolla caroliniana (assembly GCF_043228905.1). NCBI lineage: Eukaryota > Viridiplantae > Streptophyta > Polypodiopsida > Salviniales > Salviniaceae > Azolla > Azolla caroliniana. Next base: position 417,890 of record NW_028230437.1, read on the forward strand.
TAGCTAATGCAAATAGCTGATTCAATTCTCTCACAGCTTCATTGTCAGAGCCCAGAAAACCTGCAAATGGAGGAAAGATTAAAAAAAACTGTTTTTCTATGGAGCATTGAAATTGCACCAGTTGCTGCTTAAATACGCATAAGATTAATAATATCAAAGTCTCCACTCTTAGGGTTCAAGGATATTCAAATGTAAATATATCGTCAGAAACTATATTTTGGCTCCTGAACCTGCAGATAATCTGCAGATGGCTACCATAAGTTTAAAAAAAGAACAAAAAAGACTGCCAGATGACTTTGATGTCCAGCCAAACTCTTACAAAGTGATCGTCTCTATCCTATCAGCAATGAAAAATAAACAAGAGTCTGAAAATATGGCATTCCCTATAAGCACATATATAGAATACAAGAATAGATAACAGTGTTCACAAGTGAGATCCTCCAGTGAAGTCTATCTCCTGCCCAAGGAAGATTATTCACATTATATTTGGAGGAGGACGACCATAAATAAGAAGAACACTCCCATATTCACAAATTCATTCAGGCACAGACATTCTTTAACAGAGGAAATCAGGAGATGATATGAATGGATGATGTTTACGAAGTGCATTTTAATCAGAAGTTTGCCTTCAAGTTCTGAAAGTGATCGCAGAGACAGAGCACTCAGAATGCCATCAACGGCATCTTTTGAAACTCCAAGCTTCAACAGTTCATCCTCAACCTCTTGGCGAGAAATTTTCTCCATCTGTCAATAGAATCTATTTCCTTTTTAGACAAATACCATGCTTCTACTATAACTTAAATGGATGATAGGAAGACAAATTGAATATAAAAGTGCAAAGTTGGACGTTTACATGATTCCACAAAAGATTCAATGAATTTAAAACAAAATTAATACCTTATCAACAATCACACAAACTGCAGCAAATGATTCTTTCGGCACTGAATATTGCCCAAGAACAGATTGAAGCACCTGTCAAACTCCATTATTTATGCAAGTTCTACGAAGATACAAATCAACTGAAATTTGAATATCTAAATTGATTACCTTTCTATTGGATACTCGAATCCCAACATCTTCAGATGTAATGCCAACTTTTTTGAAAAATACAACAATACCAGAGAGAAGTTCTGCTTCTGCCTGGATTTGGAAACAGTTTTAAGTTTCATGCACACATTATGAGAAGGGCTACACATAGAAACTACCTGTAAAATGCAAAAAAACTACAAAAGATCTCGCATTGCTTATATGCTCCTACAATGTCATACAATAGTCATAACTCATAAAGGAACATTTGATCTTTTCCTGAAATTTGAAGCACTATTACATTACATGTTTTAAGCATGCACCAGGTTAATTATGCCTGGTACAAATTAGAAGATTAATTGTCAGTGATCTGAAAACCTAAATGAGTTTCTCTTAAAAGACGTTAATATATCTTCTTTCTTTCTTTCTTTCTACATAAGCCTTTATAGAAACACTCTCAAAGAAACCACGCACTTGATAGGCATATTCCTTATTTGAAGATTTTGCTCAGTTGCAAAAATTGTTAGAAATATTGAGAATTGATTAGATGGGTATATAGAGTTACAATTACAGAGATGGATATATGAAAACAAAACTTCTATTACATATGAGAGTAGCTCACAATGGTAGTTTACCCATGCGCTCACACCTTAGCTCACAATTGGATGATAAAGCAGTGAAATGTATTTTTGTAGGATACAGTTTTGAAAGTAAAGGCTATTGTCTGTATCATCCACAATCTAAAAGCATTTTGGTTAGCCGTGATGTTGTTTTTGTGGAGGGCCACTTCTTTCATGTACGAAGGAGACATCAGTTAGCTCCAGACATGTGTATGACACTTTGTTGCCTCTGTTTACAAGTGGACAGTTAAGTGTTGGCCCACTTGAGGCACCTTCTCTGCCTTTGGAAGCTACTCATAATGATGTAGATCATTCCATTTCTGATGCAGATCATTCTATTTCTGATGCAGACTTACATGATGCACTTATTAATGAGAGGGCTGATATAGAGGAGGCAAAGACTGTGCCTAAATGGCTGTTGCAGACTTTGCAAGACAGTAAATTGGATTTTCCTTTGTCATACCGTACTCGTTCAGGTTATCATAGTGCTTCTTTTGCATCAGATTGTTATGCTATGGCTGCCTCTAGTCTTTGCGATGAGAATGAGCCTATTTCTTTTGATGAAGCACAAAATTCAGAAAATTGGATGGCTGCTATGCAATCAGAATATGATGCTATTATGAGGACTGGTACATGGTCTTTATGTGACTTGCCTCCTGGCAAGAAGGCTATTGGCACAAAGTGGTTATATAAGCTAAAGTGTAAACCTGATGGAACAATTGACAAGTATAAGGCTAGGCTTGTTGCGAAAGGTTATGCCCAAGAAAAAGGCATTGATTTTGATGAGACCTTTGCTCCCACCTGCCATATGACTACTGTTCGTAGCATCTGTGCAATTGCAGCTCATCGTGGTTGGAATGTACATCAGTTGGACATTAAAACAACATTTCTAAATGGCGATCTTCATGACGAAGTGTGTATCCCAGCCCCGTGGTTTTGTGTAGAAAGGGCATGAACACAAAGTGTGCAGGTTGAGAAAGGCATTATATGGCTTGAAGCAAGCACCACATTCTTGGTATGAAAAGATACATGCCTATTTGATTGCATTTGGGTTTGAGAATAGTCCAATTGAAAGCACCTTATATGTTAAGCGTGTTGATGATGTATTTCTGATCATGGTTGTGTATGTCAATGATATGTTGCTCACTGGTCCCAATGAGAAGCATATTGCTGACTTTAAGGCTGATTTGCATGCCTCTTTTGAGATGTCAGATTTGGGGCATTTGCATCATTATTTGGGCATTCAATTCATGCAAGTTGATGGTGGAATAGCTTTGTGTCAATCAAAATACATTGACACATTATTACAGCGTTTTAGCCTTGAAGACTGTAAACCTATTGCTACTCCCATGGAGCTGTACAGGTTTACATTTGAGCCTTCATGATGCTGGAATGAATTTGATGCTGTTCTCTATCAGCAGGCAGTTGGATGCTTGATTTGCTTATGCATAACCCAACCTGACATTCAGTTTGTTGTCTCTCAGATGAGCAGGTTTATGCATTGCCCAGGAGTTAAGCATTGGCAGGCAGTTAAGCGCATCTTTCGCTACTTGAGTGGTACCTGGTCACTTGGGTTGTTTTATCCCAAGTGGGGATCACTACCACCAGACCTGCATGCTTTTTCTGACTCTGATTGGACTGGTTGTTATGACACTCGTGTGTCCACAAGTGGTTTTTGCTTCATGCTTGGTAGCTCATGCATATCTTGGTTGAGCAAGAAGCAGCCTACTGTGGCCACTTCTAGTTGTGAGGCTGAGTGTAGGGCAGCTTTCACAGCTACAGTTGAGTGTGTGTGGCTCAGACGCCTTTTAGCTGATTTGGGTGTTGGTCAGTCTTCTACCACCACCATCTTCACTAACAGTCAAAGCGCAATGGCAGTTGCGAGGAAATCTGTGTTCCATGCTCGCACTAAGCACATTGAGGTGCATTATCACTATGTCACGGAAAGGTTCTCCGCTGGTGAGATCAGTTTGGCTTATGTGCCCACGCAGGAGAACACTGCAGACCTCTTCACAAAGGTCTGCCTAGGGAGAAGTTTCAAGCTTTCCGCAAAGCTTTAGACCTAATCCCATTTGTGGATTCATCTCTATCCACATAGCTTGGCATTTGTTTAACCATGAGTGTCAGCTCCTTGTTCACCGCATCACTGACAATAATGTGTGAACACACTTAGGACTACAGGGGCATTTTTTCCCTCTTTAGGAGGTTTTTTCCCCCTGTCTATAAATACTCTCATAACCCTAAAGTGGAAAAGTTTTTTTGGGGATTCAAAATAAGAACCCAACAGTTTTTTGATAAATTAATTAAATTAAATAAAGGTTCACAAACTCCCCCCTTTTTTATTTGACACTATAAAGGAGAGTTAATACTAATCATATTTTTATAATCTACTAATGAATTATTGCTCTTTTCTTAGTTAATTTAATTTTTTTAATTTAAAAAAGGAAAGCGCTATTTGCCCCCCCATTTTTTTTAGAATTTCTGATAGTTCTCACCTCGTTCGGCAACATGTCTCAACAAGCGTCTTCAGCTTCAATTATCGACAAAACCTTCACCGAGAGAGGGGCTCTGATCAGTTTTATCAAGGACCATTTCCGTGCTCAGAATATCATCGTTGTATTGGATAAGCATAGTGACAACCAAAAAGCCACTTTCAAGTGCTACTATGGGGGGAAATATCGCAACCCTCTAGGCTTGACTGACGATACTCGCAAAAGACAAACGGGACTCGTCTAATGAACTGCCCATTCTTCGTTAGAGCAAACTTCTCGAAGAAAATGGGACATTGGACTATTAAAAAGGCAGCTATTGCGCACAACCATCCTATTTCTGACAATCTCGGTGGTATATCAACGGCTCGTAGACTTAACTGAAACAGAAAAAGCCATTGTTCAAGACATGGCAAATGCTGGAACTGGTGCGGCTTCAACTCTGGCCTACTTGAGAGAAAAAACCAGAAATCAATGAACCACCAGGAAAGAAATCTACAACAAAAAAATTTAGGGGGGGGGATAGCCAAAATGGGGGGGCAAATAGTGCTTTCCATTAACTTCTTGGATATTTATTTTGCAAAACGAATGATTTTATAATATTCTTGGTGCCATTTCGTATTCTCGAATATTGTGAATATCACGCATGTGTCAATCTATCGTTAACTTAAACGAGATGCTTCTAAATTTTAAAGAATGCAACAATTGTATTCTCAAATTTCCATCGAATGTACAATGACCTGTGACAGACATACTTTGTTGTGATTGGAGCACATTTCTAAATTAAGAGTTAAGCCTCAACGTCCTCTGGCAGGCAGCACATATATCCTCATTGGTATAGCAAGAATGTAAAGATTGACTTGGGAGAAAGATATATTAATGTCTGTAAAAGGCCATATTGGCCTATGAGACCTGTCAGACATTTACAACTGTTTATAACTGTTTACAACTGTTTGTGATGCATAGCAAGAATGTAAAGATTGACTTGGGAGAAAGATAGATTAATGTCTGTAAAAGACCATAATGGCCTATGAGACCTGTCAGACATTCATAACTGTTTATAACTAGTCAATGTGAATAACAAAAGAAGAATGTCTTTCTAGATGAAGACTGTCTTTCTAGATTAGGTCCCGAAAACTAAATGGGTTGAAATGAAATCGTGAATAGCTTACAATCAGCTTCTGTGCCCGATCACTGAACCTGAATTTGCTGCCCTCTGAAAGAATTCATCATTGGGTGAGGTGATGATCCAAAATGGAAACGTCAATGGGAGAACGAAAGCACATACAATGCCATTGTCATGAAGAATTCCGGCTATATGAAGAAAGAGGGGTGGATAGGCATGTGAACGAGGGCATGCAAGTAGTCACAGAACACAAGGACCGGAGTACAAGAAATGTGAATATGTGTAAAATAATTAAAGTACTAGGTAGAGTAGTTAATGGGTACTTTATGACCCACACGTATAGAGAATAAGAATAAGTTTAGATGGAGAGAATCGAGGGCAATCTCTGACAGAAAAGGCTGCCATTTACATGCGATGTAACGGCCTCCCCTTGTGCTATAAAGGGGGAGGTTTGATATTGTTTTGGGGTATCCTCGTTTTAGGAGAAGGAAGTGCTGCCACATCGAGCTCTGCAGACTTCTGCTTCTCTATGTTCTGTTTTCCGTTGTCATACTGCGAGGCCTCCATTTCGCACTGGTAGCCCCTGTATCTGTGTGTGTGTGTATAGAGCTCGAAGCTCCGTTGCCAGTTGCGTCCCGTTGTACTTTTTCTGTTTTCCTCTGTTAATCATTAGTTTGTTGAGTCCCTGTGTGTTTGGGAATCCCTGTGCTCTTATCTCTATGCTATTCTTGTTTGAGTGCGCGTAATCAAGAGCGCGAGCCCGTGAGCTCGTCGCTGTTATCAGGCAACCGGTCCGGAACAATATACGTCTCTGAGCGCTCACCGTCCAGCATCCGGGGATCGATCCGGATCAGATACGTGACCGGAAACCGATCTGGACAACCTTTCCTCTCACACCATCTCTTTGGTCCGAAACCCCGGCGGTTCCACCCCGTTTCAACACGTACTCGCGGATTTCCGGGACACTGTGTGATTAGAGAAAGCTTAAAGTAGATATAAATCAAAAGATCTTGTACTTGTTGGTTATACTTATAATTGTGAGATAGCTAGATTATTCCCTAAAGCCAGATAGCTTATTCGTAACTTAAGATAAATGGGACCATCAACTTATAAATCAGAAGTGATCATACCCATTGGGTATACTAATAAAAGGAGACCAATATCTGATTCAAAACTTGTAGTGAAATACTACTGCTACAAGATTTCTACTAGATTATTTGAATGGTGGTCACTAGCTTCTTTCTTTAGGTACTAGGTTTCCATGTGGAATTTGAAACTTTCTCAAAGGATCATTAACTTCATATGAATGAGTACAGAAAATAGGGTAAGAATCAGACACTATTCTTTGTGATTGGAAGTGCATTTTATGCATAGATAGGAATTGAAATCCCACCCCTTTACATTCACTCAAAATTAATCATATAAAAACAAAAAACTTAAGATTTGTAGGCTAAAAAAACAATAAAGGTTTAAACAAACCTAAAAGACATACATCCAAGTACTGCTCTCATACTATACTTTATTTTAACTCACCTCAACACCAGAAACACCAACTATATCCATATTCCACTGATAATGTTCACGTCTCCTTCCCCTTGTCATCCTTTCATACCGCCAACATTGTCCAATTGCAAACCATTTCACAGGAAATGGCAAAGCCTTGCTACATAAAGTAAGAAATAAACATAAATGGCATAGACGAGAACTTTAAACAGTTTTCTTCCACACATTATGGCTGCACATTGACGTTACGTGTTTCATGTACCCTTTCTGCAGTATTAATCGAGCTAATGATGGTGTGAGTTCTGGACGTAGTGAAACCCGACGTCCACCTTTATCTTCAAAATTATAAAGCTGTGCATGAACAATACGAAGTTACTTCAAGCCAAACTGCCCTGATGTTGACTGTATTTTTAAATGTATATAGTTCTCTTCCAAGGACCAATCATGACTCATAACATCACAAGGAAAACATGCAAGAAGAGATGATGTATCAAAACCGCACAACATTCTAATAATAGATACATGTCCTCTGTGGAACTGTTCTCAAAAGTGCTAGATATATGTGATCTAAACATTATTCACAGCACTGAAAAAGCTGATGGGATATCTGCTCAAAAGAAAAAAGAGTATAACACAGGATGCTCAAAACAAACTAGCATATATGGGTGCACATAGAAGCATAAACATTGATAAATTGTTTTCCAATCCTAGCATACTGTTTAAGCATAAATGTATTTAAAACTAGGCACCTGTGATAGAGGTACATGCTTCTCACCAGCTCATAACTGAGGACCAATGCAAGACTCAACTATTTATGCATGCACTTAAGGAATGAACTCCAGTTCCCAATATAAATCATCAGAACCAACATTCTATACCAGATAATGTCAAAGCAAGTTAAGTTTGGAAAGTGATGAAAACCCCGGTCCTCAATATGAAATATGACAGTTACCAGTCTCTCACCAGATGAGCTTAATGCATATATATATATATATATATATATGCTTTGAAGTATAAGGAATGAAGCCCCATTCCCTATAAGGAGAACAAAAATATAATCAACAAAGCAAGGATGGTTCAATATTACCAAATTTAAATACGTAGATATATGGTTTCACTTACTCAATATCATGCAAATGGTAAATCACTAATCGTTCATGTAAACACATCTCTATAGTGCTTCATGTTTAGCCAAGAAAGAAATCCAGAGAATAAACAACTGAGCTTCTATCACTTCCCTACAGGTAATGCACTTAGTCATGATTAACACTCAATAAAAAAATGATCTCAGAGAAAAAGCAAACAAAAACTTCTTAACAGACATACAGATGACTTACGTGAATCAAATTCAAAAGAGCAGCAAGGAAACGCATAGTATCAGAAAATTACCTGCTGTGTAATTTCTTCACCTGCTTTTCTAACAAACAATGCCTCTGATTCCAGGACAGGGAAATCTACCTCCTCGAATGCAAATAATCTGGAAACCTTTAGGCATTGACAACATATATGTCAATATCATTATGCAAAGGTATGATGAAAACAAAGAGCAGCTCAATTACAAATTGACAATAATATATATACAGAGCAAGAGGTGTGATGAAAACTAAGGATAAACCAATTGCGTATGACAAACATGTGTATACTATGATGCAAAGGCATGTGTAAACTTCGAGAAAATCAATTATGAGCACGTTATATCATTAAAAAAAAGATGTGGGAAACAAGAGAGAAAATGGACACTGCATATAATTATGCTAAGGTGTGATGAAAAACAAGAACAAAACAATTATACACAACACAACACACAAACGTGTACATAAAAGGTGTGCAACACGCATATACATATCAATATCTATATCTATCTATTTATCTATCTACATATACATAAAAAGAAAGAGAAAATTCATTCTAACATACAAAACTAAGAAGTGAAATTGTATACCTCTCTAAACTTCTGGAAGAGCCAGCTGCGAAGGCGCATTTCCTCTGGTGCAAAGTCCCTAGTTCCGCGAGGTGGGTTATAATCAATGCTTTCATTGGGATCAAGGAGGGTAGGAGGGCCTGCAGATGCTGGCCCTCTGCTGATATCACCAGCTGCAGTCGTTGCCGCAATAACAGATAGGCTTTTCCTACCTGTGTATGCACATCATTACAAAAATTGGCATTTTCAGATAGGCTTTTCCTTTTAGAAATGGAAAGCACATCAAATTTCGCTTTGTAGAAGCACCATCACACAAGTGGAAATCCGTTTTCAGATAGAAACAGCCAAGTTTAACCAAATGTTCGTACCTGACTCAAATTTTTTGTTAAGAACCATTACATGAAATATAGGCATTCTGAGATAGGAGTTTCATTTACACATAGTAAATGGTAAGTTTAACCAATGATATACATTGATCTGCACTATTTTCAGCTTCTGCGAAGTGGCATCACATGACAAATGGAACCAAAATCAATTTTCAAGAAAAAATTGTATTCTGAAAAACGCTTTTACATGAGAGGAAATACATTTTCAGATCAGTTTTTCTTTCCTGTATACACGTCGGAAATGGAATGTTTGCATTTTGAGAAACACTATTGAGCAAAATACATTTTAAAACAGGCTTTTCCTTCTTGTATCACATTATTAATATATTGCTTCTGAGAAGTGCCACTATATGAAAGGAAAGGAAAATCTTTAATAGTTGGCAACTTTAACGGTTTTTTCCCATTCACGTGCTATTTTTGTTTTTTGGAAGTCCATTACGTATGAATTTAGAAGGCAAAAAAAACGTTTCATCGGCAAGTGTAACAAATGACACACATTTATCTGCGCTGTTACTGGTTCTAAAAAGCTCCACCACATGTAACAACAGGCATTTTAATCATTGTTTGGAAAGCATAACCAAGTTTATAGAGAGGCTACTAGGAATGAAGCCAGGAACAAGATTCTCTATCTGCTCGTGTTTGAATAGAAAGATATATATATATATACACATACCTGATACAAATGGTGATGGCGAGGTGGGGTTCTTGCAGATGACATGATGTGGATAGTTCAACGATCCTGAGATGAGACGAAGAAACCTGTGCACAGAGAGGCTACTAGGAATGAGAGAGAATCGAGATTGACAGGCTGCAGGGAGAGAGCGGAGGCGCCGCCGAGGGGAGCACGAGGAACATGAAGGCGAAGCGAGCGTGGAGGAAGAAGGAATCCTCATGCTTCAGCTTAGAAAGGATAATGGAAATTCCTGAAAGCCTCAGTGAAGTAGAGAGAGTGTGTGTGTTTTTCTGTTTGAACACACAGAGTCAGAGTTAGGAGTCCATCTCGGTTCAAGCCTAAACCGAGACACTAAACCGTTTTTAAACGGTTTGACGGTTTATATGTTCGGCTCGAATCGGATTGGTTCAGACTTTAGCTTCCTTAACCGGTTTGGGTCGGTTGAAGCCGAACCGAACTGTTTTGGGTTTAACCGGTTAAGACTTAATCGGTTTGGATCAACTGATCTATGCTTAATTGATTTGGCCAAATTGGTTAAGCCAAAATCGGTTTTGTTTGGACTAGGCCAAACTGATTAAGCCGAAACCGAACCGTTGTCGATTCCTAGTCAAAGTCTCTCTCTCTCTCTCTCTCTCTCTCTCTCTCTCTCTCTCTCTCTCTCTCTCTCTCTCTCTCTCTCTCTCTTTGTGTGTGTGTTATGGTGTGTGAAGGGATGGTAATCAAATGTCAAAGTATGTTTTTGATGTCGGTTAATGAAGCTCGGCATGGCTAGGTAATCCTTCTTGAATCAACTTAACGACATTAAATGGTTCACACGTTATCATCATGTTCATTGATTAAGATTTTATGGTTTGTTCATTTAACAATGTTGTAAGCAGCGTCACGATTAATTAAGTAATCCATAATTCAAACATGATTTAATATGGAAATCACGTCTCTCATGTTTTCCTATAGCAATACAAATGAATCGCATTTTCACAACGCATAAAGATTGTTGGCATTCTTGCACCACTGATGTTGTAAAATACGTGGCATTTTAAAAGAATAGAAATCTTTAATTATATGTTTTCTACGTTATGTTTCTCAATAAAAAGGTGTGGCTTGGACTCAATTAAAAGACCCATAGTGTTACTAACTCCAAATGGATCGATCGCATCATAGCCACCATTCGCAAAGAGCACTCATCCAATTGGTTACATCATACTCCATGCAAGGGAAGCCTCGCATTTTGCAATTTTCAAAATAAATTAAAAATTATACAAATACCACGCACAAGATGATTGATGTTGCAATTGCAAATGTTGTTCTATGTTTTGGGTTATTGGAATTGGTTTGTAAATCTATACTTCAAGTTGGACTCAATTAAAACACCCACCGAGTTACTAACTCAAAATGGGCCAATCACAACATAGCCACCATTCGCAAAGAGCACTCATCCAATTGGTTGCATCATACTCCATGCAAGGAAGCCTCATGTTTTGCAAGTTTCAAAATAAATTAAAAAATATACAAACACCATGCGAAGATGATTGATGTTGAAATAGCAAATGTTGTTCTATGTTCTCGAGACGTGTTGTACAAGAAGAACAAGAAGATCATCATCATGTTTACAACGTTAGGTTATCGCTTATATACTAAGCCCTAACTCTTTGGACAAGTTCATACTCGGATACAAAGTGGAAGGAGTCGGCCTTTTATGCCAACAAACTCCCTCGAGACTACTCTTTCTTATGTGTACAAGTGTTTGGGGTTATCTCTCCCGTAAACCTAGATTACAAAATCAATCTAAATTTATATTTACAAGTCAGTCGGCATGTGGCCGAGTCACCAGAGATATGTTCAATGGCTAGTCAGTTAGATTGACTTGTCTGAGTCGATCGGTTCGACTTACTTTCTGCTCTTTGTTCGACCTTCTTCTACTTGGTCGCTTCCGGACTTCAAGCTTCCTCTCAGTTATGAGGTCCCGGATGTGACGATACCGCACCTCAATATGCTTTGTCTTTGCGTGATAGACAGGATTATTGATGAGATGTATTGCACTTTGTGAGTCGCAATAAATGGTTGGCGTTGGTCGGTCGATTCGGCTTGTAGTTGAAAAATCAGTAGATAGTCAGTGCTGCCAGATCGTGTCCTTCACTGCCTCTAATGTTGTTATGTACTCAGCCTTTGTAGTTGACAAGGTCATGCACGCTTGAAGCTTCGACCTCCATGATATAGCACCACCACCATAGGTGAAAATATAGCCTAATGTTGACTTCCGATTGTCCGTATTGCCAACATAGTCAGAATCAGTGTAGCCTTCAACTTCGGTTGAGGTTGTCAAACCGAAAGTCAACTGAGTATCTTCGATCCCTCTCAAGTACCTGAAGATGTGCTTGATAGCCTCCCAATGCTTCCATCGTGGATTCGACATGTACCGGTTGACCACCCCTACGGCATAGGCTAGGTCGGGTCGAGTTGCCACCATTGCATACATGATACTTCCTACGGCCGATGCATATGGCATCTTTCCATTAACCTCTCACTCCTTGTTTGTTGAAGGAGAGCCTTTGTTTGATAGTCGGATCAACGTCGGAAGTGGTGTTGGTGTTGGCTTCACATTCTCCATGTTGAAGTGCTTCAACACCTTCTTGATATAGTCGTACTAGGAGAGTCAGAGTGTTAGCCGGTCAGCTAAGGAGCCGGACAAGTATGGAAGCGTCAGAGTCAACAATGTTCGGATGTACACAGAGTCGGAGTTGGATCGATGAGTCAACGTTTTGCCGAGTAAATAAAAAATAGATATTAGAATTAGTTAGAATGGTTTTGGTTAGTTCTTGTTAACAAGACAAGTGTAGTTCTTGATGAGTAAAGCCATCGACCACCTATAAAAAGGGGTCAAGGACATTGTCATACTATCGTTCTAATTTGAGTTTAATATAGTTATTAGTTATGGAAAATCTATGTCGCTTATTTTGTTACTATGTTCGACTCAGTGTTAAATCTTCTATTAATTATATTAAGTCAATTAGTCGATCACAGTACCTTATATTTGCATTCTGAGTAACCGACTCGTACGAAATTCAATTTTTACTTCTGTAATTTCTTGATAGAAATTTAGAACTGTTGAGAAGCCAATGTGACACAAGAATTTAGTAGAGGAAGAAGCAGACACAGAAGCCCTAAAAATAGAGATAAGTCTTATGCTAGGTCGAAATCTAGAGGAAGACCTACATGCTTTTATTGTGGAAAGCCTAGTCAGTTCCAAAAGAAATGTTGACATATTAGGAAGGACAAAGGCATGTTGATGAGGTCGAACCTAGAAAATTTTATGATGATAAAAACACCCTAACCATTGCAACTAGTGAAGAAGAGATGTTATTTATTTGTGAACAAGGTAGTGTGAACCTTGCAAATGTTGAGTGCTCTTGGGTAGTGGACTCAGGATGTCATATTCAATCTTGTTGAGAGACAAGTTCAACATTAGTGCGTAATACGATGCGTAAACCAGTGCGTAGACTGGGTGCGTAAATCGGTACACATAACATGGCCGTATTGGTGCGTAAACCGCGAGGCCGTTGGGAAGATATTCCTCGTAAGGAATAATTTTGGGAGTTAGTGTAGTAGGCTCATTTATGAGCGGTCAAGTACTGTCAGTACTTGTGTCAGCCTATTGACAGGGCTTGTATAAAAGGTGCTCACGGAGCACGGTGTATGTACAAATTGAGTATTATTTTGAATTGAGTTTCTGTGTGTTCTCTCTCTATCTCTCCCACGTACTGTGTGTATATCCTAAGCTCTCCATTAAACCTGCGTATTTCCTGTGTTCGTTTTCCTATTGCTTCCGCACATATTCTTTTACATGGTATCAGAGCGCAAGGGTTGAGAACCTCTGCAGCCGACATAGCTTGAAAGGAAAACCAACCAAGAAGAACAGGTAAAACCGATGGATAGAGGCATGGCTAGCTCGCTTCCGACGGAGAAGCTCGACAGAAACAACTACGTGTCTTGGTCCTACAAGATGCACCAGTACTTGCTCGGGCACGGTTACTGGAGCTATGTCGACGGAGCAAATGACACAACACCCAAATCGACACACAGAGATTTCCCGGCGTGGGAACAGTCGGCGAGCAGAGTACTGTACTGCTTCGCGTCTTGTGTGGGCGAACAACTCCTAAGCTACATTCGGGATGCAAAAACGCCGAAAAATGCTTGGGGAAATCTAAAGAAGATTTTCGCCGCAAGCACTATAGCCAAGAAGCTTCAACTTCGACAGGAGCTGAGCAACCTACGACAACGTGACTTGTCGGTGGTTGATTACACCTCGAAGATCAAAGAGATATGCGACTCCTTAGCCTCTATCGATGTGAACGTCGAGGAAGGCGAGATGGTGCAAATCTATCTCGGGGGACTGGTGTCGAAGTTCGAAGCGTTCCGAACTGTTGTGTGTACACGGGAGAATACGTCGTCGTTTTTCGACTTACAATCGATGCTCTTTATAGAGGAGAACCATGGGGGTGCGTCGACAAGCACGCATGCCGACAATAAGATGTTGTAAACAGAGGGAGATAGGCCTCGTGGTCATGGCGGACGAGGCGAGTCGGTGCACAATGGAGGCGGCCGACAGGATCAAGGAAGATGGCACCGAAGTGATGCTGACAACAATTCCGGACCCTCCGAAAACAAGGGGAGTCAAGGCGATGAGAAACGGCAAGGGAAATCCGCCACGGAATGCTGCTATTGTGGCAAGAAAGGCCACAGAGAGAGCGAGTGCTGGAAAAAGCGCGCCGATTCGGAGAGGATTGGACCCGGATCAGGCTCCGAACAGACCAACAAAGGAAACCAGCAGCGATCACACTACGCCAAAGGATGCGAAGAAGGGTCAGTCTTCGTGATGAGACACGAAGCAAACTCAATGAAGAAGATCACCTCGAAGTCGGATGAGGTATGGTACGTCAACTCCGGCGCGTCAAACCACATGACGTGCCACAAGGAGTGGTTCTCGTACTTGGAAAAACCGATGCAACCGAGAGTAGTCGCAATCGGAGACGACACTCCGCATCCGATCGCGAATGTCGGTGAAGTTACCCTGAGCCATGTCGGGCAAAAAGGGAAACTCATGAACGTGTTACACGTTCCAACAATCACGAAGAACCTGGTGTCGGTCGGACAGATCATCGACCAGGGGATGCAGGTTCGGTTCACGCATCTCAAGTGCTTCATTGAGGAAGAAGGCCGAGTTATTGCGCAAGGGCGCAGAGACGGGAGGATGTTTATCCTCGACTCTAGTGATGGTGGCACCGCAATGTTCATGAAAGGACAAAAAGTAGAGTCAGATATCGACTTATGGCACAAGCGGATAGGCCACGTCAACTATAAACGGCTTCAAGACCTGCAATTGAAACATGTGGTGTTTGGATTGCCCAAATTTAGTGGCCAGAAGGCACAAATTTGTGAAGCATGCCAGCTAGGGAAGCAACACCGACTTCCTTTCCCCAACGAGTATAACCGAAGACGGAACAAGCTCGACTTGATACATTCCAATGTATGGGGGCCGGCACAGAATGTTAGTCTTGGCGGGAGTCGATATTTCATCTCCTTCATTGACGACTATACGCGGCACACGTGGGTCCCTGTTTCCCAACAGTTTTAGCGAATATCCATACAGACAAAAATAGATCAAACATGCTTACTAAAATCCTATCTATGGTAAAACTTGTTACGTGCCAACGAAGGACTAGTTTGGTTGACTCTCCCCCTACAAGAGTGAAGGGTGAGTTTGTTATGCAAGGTTGTCCCTCCTTATAGGGGAGTTGGCTGGAAAGCCGAACCGAGACACGGTTGGCTGAAATCGGCCGAAGAGCCAAACCAAGACACTGCTAGAAGAATGTGTGTGTGTGTGTGTGTGTGTGTGTATGAGTTAGGTTAGTATATATATAGACATAGTGGTATTAGTTGCATATGTATGTGGGATAAATCATTGAGAGTATAATAGTGAGAGAAGCGTTAGAGTGAATGTGTGAGTAAGCGCAGGCGAGAGAGAACGCGTTGCAAGGAACGTGAGTGCTAACACAATGGTGGTTGTGAAAGAGAGATAGACATAGCTGTGCACCTGAGTGTGTGAGGAAGCAAGAAAAGAAGGACAAAACACAGAAGATAAGAGAGATAGAACAGAGAAGCTCTGAAAGCTTCAAAAGAGGGAAACAATCCACGACTGAAACTGTGGTTTTAGACAACTACCTGGGAGTACATTCATACTCAATCAGGTTCTATCATTCTAGGCTTGTATTCTTTCTCTGTCTCATAGTGAAATCTTGTTCATAGTGGTTTTTCCCTGGAATCAAGGTCATACCATGAGCTAGTATAATCGGACTCATACAATGAACGAGAGGCCTTAAAGGCTTGATGGGATATTCTATCATGTGGTTGGTTATGTACTCTGTGGATAACGACTACAAGTTGAAAAAGTGCCTCAGCCCTAATAATGTCATGTGGTACTGTCGATTTGCTTCGAAGTCTCTCTAATTGCATCCACATGAAAGATGGTAGTCTTGGAGCCCAAACCACTGATGCATACATAAGGGAGGGAGTCACTAATGAGTCAAAGAGCCACCCTTTAGTCAGTGGCTCTTGAAAGTATGCTTGATGGCATTGTCTCTTGAGGAGTGAGAGGGATGCATGTCCTCTCGTAAGTCTATCCTTTACTGCTTGTGTCATCGAAAATTTACCTGAGCAGGCATTGAAAGTGACTCCGAGATAGACATATGATCCAACCACCTCAATTGGGCTATGGGAGATAGTTATGTGACCCTTAGCTCTAACTTGGGCCGATGTGTGGAAGATAAGGACTTTAGTTTTCCCTAGATTCACTGCCAATCCTCGTTGTGCGCAAAAGTCATCTAAGGCATTAAGGTGCCTTTGTAGGTCATGTTCGGATTCCATGACCTATCATAATGGTCCTACATGTATTTGGGTCCATGGGGTTCCCCCTTTTATGTATGGGGGCCACTGTGTTCATAGTCCATTGTGGTGGAAAACCCTCCGCGAGGGCATGATTCAAGATTAGAGTTAGCAAGGGAGTTAGGCACTCTCTCGCATATATGATGTGTTTTGCTCGCAATCCTATGTGGTCCATGGACTTCCTATGTTGTAATTTCTTTATGACCTTCACGACCCTAGAGGTTGCGAAAAGTGTCCCCACCGTAGGTCGGGGTGTAGAAGGCATTGGAATGGGTGGTTGGTTTGGGATTTGGTAAAGTCTCTCTGTATATGTGTGCCAGGTTTTGGGATCTTCGATGGGTGTTTGTGGTCTTGGTTCCCGTAATCTCTTCCATGCAGTGGCGCAATCGCTACTCATGAGCATATGGTAGAGTTCCTAATATTGGGATGCCTCCCATGCTCGTCTCTTACGACGTGTCATCTTGCGCATTTCTTTGCAAGCTTGTATTGAGGTAATACTACCACTGAGTTGCGATATTGTAAGTTGTCTATGTAAGTTCCAACAATCCTCATCATACCATCTATTTTGTGGCATAGATCCTAATCTACCTTGATTGGAGTGTTTCGTATATGGGAAACTACTAACTGTTGCGGAGTGAAGGATGTGTGTGAGTTTCGTACTAAGGCTCTCTAAAGGTAGGGAGGGATCAAGGGAGGAGAGATGGGCTTGAACACGTTGAGAGTATATGTCAGAGAGCTCATGTGTGAAATGTATTGTGGTGTGATGGCGTGGTTGACTAGATTCGGTGATGTTAGAGATATCGCATTTTAGCTCGAAGTATAAGACACTATGGTCCACGCCAATAGGGCATGGGGCCACCCGGAAGGAGTTAATCATGTGGGTAGTTTCAGGGCGTCCTATTAGATAATCAGTTGTGCTTTCCCCTGCTCCATGTGGGAAACACGTGAGCTCTTTCGAGTTTGGCCACTTGGCTAAACTACTATACATATATGACCATCTGGTGGCGACTGCCAAGTTCGAGCAAATGATGGAGAGAAAGAGAGAGAGAGAGCTCCTAGAAGAATGAGCAAAGCCAAGGAAGGAAGTTAATAAGAAATAGTTTGTACATACATATCTATTATATGTGTATTGTTTGGGCTTATGATGAGGAGAGGGGCTGAACACTAAAACTAAGGCTCTTCTTGTCAGAGTCCGAGCCAGAGAGAGAGAGAGAGAGAGAGAGAGAGAGAGAGAGAGAGATGGCATCCTCATCCCTTTCTGCCCCTGCACAGGAGGAGGATCTAGCAGGACGAGTGGCCATAGTCACAGGTGGGTCCCGCGGGATCGGGCGAGAGGTATGCCTACACTTAGCACAACACGGCGCCTCTGTGGTAGTATGCTATGCAGGAGACGCGCAAGCAGCATCAGACGTCCTGGGCCTCATCAATACGCAGACACAAACACAAACGGATGTGGCAGGCGGACAAGAAGAAGAGCAGAAGGCAAAGGTGAAGGTGAAGGTGAAGGCGATAGCTGTGAAGGGCGACGTGTCGAAAGAGGCGGATGTAAAGGCCATTTTCGATGCTGCAATTCAAGCCTTTGGCCATGTCAACATCGTCATAAATCTGGCTGGCATTCTTCTAAGTAGCTACCCCAGCTTAGAGCAGACCTCCTCAGAAGATTGGGAGCGAACCATGTCGGTGAACGCCACCGGAACATTCCTGGTCCTTAAAGAGGCTGCCCAACGAATTGTGGCAGGAGGCAAAGGTCGTATTGTGACCACAAGCTCATCTATGGTGCATGTCCTGAAGCCCGGCTACGGGGCCTATGTGGCCAGCAAGGCAGCCGTCGAAACCTTAACTAAAATCATGGCCAAGGAATTGAGAGGTCGTCGCATAACAGCCAATTGTGTGGCACCAGGCCCAGTGGCCACAGACATGTTTTATGCTGGGAAAGATGAGGCACTCGTGGAGAGCTTCAGGGATGCGCCTCCATTGCAACGCCTGGGCACCCCTCAGGACATCGCACCTCTTATCTTATTCCTGGTCAGTGATGCTGGAGAATGGGTGAATGGGCAGGTCATTCGAGCCAACGGTGGATTGGCCATATGATATGATATGATATGACACATCTCATACATACATCCATATAGCTCTTGTGCTAGTCAACCTCATTTTGTCTTTATAGTAAGTTAACGCCAGATATTTTGGCTCTATAATAAGTTAATGTCACGACGTTTTCCATGCTTATGCTAGGTTCTATGTATGTATAGGCAAACATATTTTGATTTCATGATATTGGATTTCTGTCTACGACTTTTATCTCTTTTGTAATTAACTAAAGCATGAATCTGAAATATGGCATTCCATTCTGATGGTCACTCCCTTTTTGCATGCTACTTATGATTCCTTCCATGATCCAGTGTCAATTTCTGATGGATGGTGAACAAAATGAAATCCACATTGGAGCCAGTAAAATTTCTGTAATTGAATGTTGGCCACACCATACATGGCAATGAAAAGGACATGGTCTTTCTGCCAAAACCACGATGTGAAATGCACAAATTTATCTCACATTCTAAGGAAAGCCCACCTAGTGAAACATGGTGGGACAAAGAAATCATACTCTAACTCAATAGTTTGAGTAAGCAAATCCATTCATACATGGAAATTGTAACACATGTTGAGTGAAGATACAAATTGCTAGTGCAGGAGACAAGAAAGGGTTAATTCAATAAGTAAAGATTAATTCAATACATGGGTATGGATTGTCTCATGAATTGAAAACTAAATGACTCATTTTTGGAACATAATTGTCATGAGAAAGATACTAGGGAAAGGAGACAGAAGACATGACTTATGCAAGGGAACCCAAAAAATACTCATGTTTTGTGTTTGAATTTTCCACTTGGCTTCTATGGCTTGAAAGTAAAGACTTATGCTTTGATGCCTTCTAAATTTTACAAATCTTTGCATAGTAACAAAAGTGACAACATGAGGATTGGAGCCCCTCTAAATCTCATTGTCATCTTCATTGGTTTAGTACTTTGCCAAGTCTTGTGTACCCTCAAACATGTTCCAAGTTCTTTTACCTTCTTATTGTGGTTTTAATAATAAAATCTTTGAAAATGACTATCGACTCTTGACATTGACAAGAATGTAGAAATGAATTATGCAAGCTCACGTCGAGAGATGTAACTAGTGAAGAATTCTATATTATGCTAAGCTCAACCACACACAAGTCATAAGTTTGGTAGCAAGGAAACTAGAACTAATTCAAATAATAGACTTATTGTCCCGACTCCCAAATTAGAATAGGCTCTAGTGTCACTTAAACGAGACATATACATAATTCATCAACGTAATTAAGTAGAGAGAAAAGGCAAAATGTACACCTTAAATCATCTATCCCTTTACAAGGTTATTATATTGATTTATAGACTATAGGGGTTAGGGTTATGGCCATGACACATGTAGGGTGGGATGCAATCATTGCTTGCTCCTCAAAGTGGGTTCTATATTAAGTAAATATCATATTATATGACCCGTAATTGGGTTCTTGTGCATGACTCCATTTAAGTATATTCCTACCTATTCATAAAGGTGTCTTGGCTCCTTAACGAGGTATTTTACATCATCGACATCCAATCGTACAAACCAACCAAGAAAGCCTACTTAAGTTGTTTGGCGAATTCCTTTACTCTTTGGGAGGTTATGTTTTCCACATGTTGGGATCTAAGTTAATCATACGCTATACCATAAGAAGTTTAATTGCTAATACTTTAATATAGTTGTGTGAGGCATTTGTTTCGTCTTCCTCTTAACTATTGTTCAAGTACTTAGACTTGTGTGCTATGTTTTGAGCTATCCATTGGGCTTTTGTGACAATACTCATGCCTAATTTAGACAATACAACAAACAACAAAATCCCACTAGCCTACCCAATGTATACTTCTCTATGCAAAAAGGTACATAGTGCTCATGGCCACAACTAGGTAACATGGCCTCCCATTGGAACTACGCAATTAACATGGTGTATAGAGAGGACAGATGGTTTGTTGGTCTACTAGGTCCTAGTAATGTCATAATGTACTAGATTCACGTTTTAGAGCATAATACTCCAACTTGGTCATACGCTAGCTAACAATGTGGGGACACAAGCAATTAAAACTTCTCTATGGTCATGAGTGTGATTCTCAACATATATAGAGGATATATGTTGTCATCTATTTCTATCTATTGTGAAAAAATTGTCTTGTGCTTACTATCCTCCTTGTTATAGGCTATATTACTGAGATAGTAGGGGATTTAGGATCTTGAACTTCCTTCCATGAGGCAAGAAGTCTCCCCTTGAAGTTCATATGTGCACCTCTCTACAAAATGAAGCATGTGTGCCATAGTTGTGGTTCGGTGGTATATGGTTATTGGTTTGAAACAATTTTTGGCAACAATGGTCAACCGAGCCACTTCAAGTATTAGAGCTTGTTGAGGAGTAACAATGATCTATGCCATAGAGTAGAGATCTTGCATGTGCACGCTCTCTCTCTCTCTCTCTCTCTCTCACACACACACACACACACACAACGGTGATGTTCAATTAGTAATCGTTTATGGTTCGGTTCAGCTGAGGAGTGTCAAAGGCAAACCTTTTACCAAATTGAACCGTGAAGTATAAACCATTTGAGGGATTTTAAGCTCAAACCAAACACATTAACATATTTATAAAGTGGTAAGACATTAACTCATGGTTTAGCTATTTGGTTTTGACTCAAATTGAATTATTAAAAGGGTTATTTTTTTTTAAACTCTAGAAAGAATATTCTATCAATTGTTGCTCATTTTTTGCTTTGTCATTGTACAAATCTCTTCCCAATTATAGTGATGACCAAATGCCATCATAATTCTTCAATGGCATTGTATCTCATATGTACTCCCTCAAGGTTCAAAGGTGCCGCCTTTAGGGATGACCACCTACCCTTGTTCTAACAAACATGTAAGGGGGTCTTTGTGAAGACATCTAATCCTTGTTTTGGCATAACTGACTATAAAGCCAAAGGTAATGCAAAATAAGCATCGAGAGTGCATCCATGTAAGGTTACTGATGTTGAAGAAAATAAATTCATTTAGGCTTGTCCACAATAGGCCCACATACTATTATTTTCATGTATAGAGTGTCAAGCTTCCATTGACTTGTGGAATCAATATACATATGACGAAGGCGAAGGTAGAAAAGGGGGACATTATGGGTGCATGTGAAGAAGATGTCATGATACCAAAGGGGAAGGTTGAGGTGGGATAGGAATGAATAATGCTCATCAACTCGTGATATGCAAGAACTAGAGGATTTATTCATATGCTTAGAAGAGAATACTTCTAGTGAAGCTCTTAGATAAGTGTGTGGTAGTACATATAGCGCGATTCCTTTTCGAATGTTCATAATATATAACCCTAACGTTTGTAGTGCAGAGTTCATAACTTTAGATGCGATATAATTTCCTTGTCAAAAGCACAATGGGTTTCTCGCCTTTGAATTGCAAGGACTGCAAATAGTTCCCCGCATAATTAATTGCCTGCTTTCTTATTCCAAGAATATACATAGTGTGGATTTTCAATTATTAACATCATCAGCCCATGTACAGATAGGTAGCAGTTTTCTGATTTCTTCTTTATTTTTTTTACTCCTAAAATTTTATCTCTCCATCCCATACAAACATACATACATATACTTACGTACATATATGATATAATATACTATTATAATACGTACATTTATATATGTATGTATATGTATGTACGTGTGTGTGCGTATGTTTTTATTTACAACTGAATAATTATGGTAGAAAGGACTTTTGTTTTGGGGGAATGTAAGTAAGTATCCATGGGATCGATCATATGTCCTTCCTTGCTAGCAAACTGTGGAGCCAAGCTTTTCTCAAGAGAAGGAAAAAATAAGGTGAATGCCACCACGTGTCTCATCGTATGTATATGATGATGATGATGATCATCATCATCATCATGGTGAACCAGATACTAGAAGTTCTCTTTGTGGAACTCAAATCTTGTGCTAGAAGAATGGTTGTAGGTCTTGACTAGATTTTCCAGTTCCTTGGCAACCATCAATGGGCCACAATAGAAGACTCCTAATTTGGCAACAGAGAAATGTTACAATGTAAGAAAAGAAAACACATTCCAAGTTGACCTAATCCAGCCTAACGTCTTAGTTGGAGAGCCCTGAAATGATTGAGATCAATGGTGCATACATACCAATGGTAGATCCTTTGTGGATATTTGCAACCCGGGAAAATACTTTCTTCCAATTTGGTCTGGCAAAGTGGGTCCTCACCTGCCCATACATATAATACATAGAAAGATCAAAGATCAGGCATTATTATGTATAATAAGCTAAAGTTGTTATTCAGCAACAGGTTTGTTAACAAGCTCACCCTCGTTCCTGAAACGATGTCCACCCCATTCTTGGCATGATGCAAACTTTGAATCATCATGATGAGTGCTGATCTAGCATCACCATCCTCATAAACACTCGTCAAATAATTGTGCATCTCAATGACCGCCTGAAATATGTAAGAGAACCATATGCACTACTCCAGTTACTAGTTAGGCCTTGGATAATAATGTCCATCCTTTAAAATGGACTTCACCTTAAGGAGCCATCCTTCCCCTTGGACGTACATAAAATTAATGTACATACATATAATGGATGCAAACTATTACCCAAAATTCTGATAATAAAAATAAAAGGAATTGATAGTACCTGGTTATCTTTCTCGGCTACCTCATCCATCACCCCACGAAACCATTCAAAAGAGCCTTGTTCCCTCGTAACCCAATAGAAGTAAGCATTTGTCGGACAACGGTATTTCTTGTTTTTCTTCACATTATATGTGCATCCTTCTGAAGACGACTTCGTAGTGCTAGCAGTTTCCAAAGAGTTGATGCTCGAGTTGGAGCTGAAATTTGAAGTACAGCTATTACTTGAATCCTACAAAATATAAATCCTATGAATCAAATCCTATAGGAATTTGAAATGGTAAAAGGTTAAACTACTACAATACTTTTATATGGCATAAATTCAATATTGTAGCATGGCTTAGATCAAGAGTGAAGGGCCTCCAACATGTGTAGACGAGTGCTGATCTGCAAGCTTTATGTTATACAACATGTTCTTCAAAATACTGATGAAAGGGGTTGCTCCAATACCCAGTCCAACAAGCAAGAGCACATCATACTTCTTATAGTCCTGTGCTGGAGCCCCATAAGGTCCATCTATTCGAAGTCTTGGAAATCTGAAACCATGCCAGACAATGGAAAAGTTGTTATGTTTTATGAGGTTCAAACAATAGATGGATCATAGCCTTGTACAAGTTAACAATTTATGGGATTGGGATCATGGCGGAGTAAGGATCAGGTTTAGATTGCATGCTTTTTTTATACATAATTCATTGAGCATGGATCACAATGTGAGGCCCAAAGAAAGACCTACAATATTCACAGCATTACTATGCCACTACCTAATGGCAGAAGTGGGAAGAAGCAAATGCAAAATACGAATATATACTCAACTGCCTAAATTTGTTATCCAAGACGGAAATGTCACATATATAGAGAGATCATAGCATAGAACACATGTGATGCCTAGTGTTACCTGATTTCTACTCCAATTTTGCTTTCAGCGCTTAGCAACCCACTTTTGCCAGGAACTAGAGGAGGCTCCATCATCTATGTAAATAGCTCAATTTTAGTTTTAAATGCTTCACTGAAACAATGCTGTCAAGGAAATCCTCACCTCTGAGAAGATTCTCTTCATTTCCAGTGTCCAATCCCCACAAGTCCTAATATGAACACTTAGGACATCATCTCCTGGAGCAGAGGTAAGGGAGAAAGGATGCCTGCATGTTTAGAACCAGATATTAACAGGCATACTATTATATCCTCATAGTAACTTATGATTCTGAAAGAAGAAGAATGGAAGAATCTCTCTAACCACTCAAAGGGTGAAACATCTGGGCACTGCAAGAATGTGTACATGCCACTCTTGTATTTGAAACCAGGAGGCTTTGTCATATGGAGGGCTAATACATTCCCAGGATAAACAGCAGCCTACAATATATTATGAATTAAGAAGGAATTTCCATTAAGCAACGCCTTCCTGACTTCGACTTGTAATTTACAGCGTATAAATATAAGAACTGAGCCACCTTAACCACGGTGACAGTGTAATAACCAGCTCGCAATGTTCTCAGAATGCGCTCGCCCATATATAGAAGAACTGGAACAGCCAAATACATCCATGTCTGTTTTATTTACTCCATAACATTAGTCAATGGCCTCCTCTTAATTATTCTGAATAAAGATAGAATCATGTGATTAATCTAGATTCTTTAAATCATTCAACTTGGAGTGTAATTACTTAAAACCGTGTCTATTTCCCATTGGCTGTGTTCATCACTAAAGCAAGACTCGTGTCATTAGTCTCTTCTCCAACTGTCGTTACCTCAATGTAGACCTATTAAGAACTTTTGTGTAATTGGGCTTGGCTGTGTTATGAGATTCTCGATCCAATTTAATTGGAATGGGTAATAGTACATGAACCACAGCCCCAGCCCCATGATTGATCGTCATTAATCTCTAGAAACTATAGGGTTGCTAACTTTTTCTCTTGCTCATACGTCGCTAACTAACATGCCAGCTTCATTGTGCAAAAGCTCGTGTCATCTTACCGTTTTCTGCCTCCAGTCGTGATTGAGGTACAGATATTGAGAATGAAGGATGAGAAGCACGTAGAGGATGGCGAAGAGGTGATGTGAATACCAAAACGCATTGAATCCTGTCATTCTGTGCAGAGGCCATGGGAGCTTCACCAAGTTCCTCCTGAACCACCTGGAAGCTAGAACAAAGGCAATAACCATGAGAAGCACCATGACCACGCCGGTCACACCCTCGACGCCCTTCACCAAGTCCGCATATGTTGGTTTAATGTAGCCAAAGTCGGAGCCTAAATACTTGTCGAAGGTTTCATTGTCGCTGCCGATCAAGCGAGGGAAGTCACAGGCCATGTGAATCCCGGCATGCAACATTACCCCAACACCTAGTGCAACAGCAATGGCCTGCAAAACAATAAATTATATATCTAGTCCATGTATTCTCAATCAATCAATTACATACCTATATAGTTCATGATTCTATGGTATGAGAGGTTTGTGACATAAAAAATAAACTAAACTGTGGGCTATATACATTATATATATACCTTGTGGAAATTGATGTTGTCATCGAAAGGAAGGATTGAACTCAGAAATGTTGATCGCAGCCATGTGATGGAGTTTCTGCAAACAGGAAGGAGGATGAGAGCCATATTGAGCTTCAAGGTTTCTGCAGCACCTTTGGCAGTGCAAACACAATAGCCCATTATTTGGAAAGATGTCCTCTGCCTATACTGCAAGAACTTCCATGTGAATAGCCCAACCATAGCCACAATCCAAAGCCCCATTACCCACCAACGTTGCCAATTCTCGTCCAAAGCATATACCACTGCCATAGACATCCTGTGAAAGGCATTCCTTCTCTTCCTTGCTGTCACCACCGACGTCTGGCTTAGGGTTTGGCTATAGTTATTGGGCGCAGTATCTTGTCCACATAGGTTATTGCAATCTTGTTCTTGAAGCAAAGCCTCAAATTGCCAAAGCTGCAATTGATTCATATTTATGGGTGGGTATAATGATTGATTCTGGGATAATCAGAAATTATGACAGAAAAGATGAGATGATTGATAACTCCATATTAAGGAAATTACACACACTCATGTTACCTCTATATAACCAAGATTATCAGGATCAAGCTCTTCCATTATCAATGCTGCATATTCGTCTGCTTGGTCTCTAAGCTTTGACAAATTGTTGGCAGAAGCACTCAAGGCGATGACCTACATACATACATGTTAGAGCATAAACCAACGACGGAATCAGAATCAAATAGAACTAACTAGTCACAAATAGTTTTAAGAAACTAAGTACATCATGGTACTAACTAATTTATATTCTCTCTCACCTCCTTCACCTCTTCTTCTGTGATTCGTCCATCCGCATTCTTATCACACCTGTGCATTTTGTGTTCATCCCAAAGAGGAGTTGCATCGAAGATTAAATGAAATGAGCTAGAAAAAAACATCGTACTTGGCGGTTATCATAACATACAGAAATTGTCCCTTACATGTCGAAGAAAATCTGTATGCGCGAACCGAAGGTTTGATCGGAGATCTGAATCCAAAAGTCTCGTAATTCTTCCAACGTTATAAATTGCAGCATGACACCTTGTCTTCGAGCCAATGCATCAAATAGCTCGCATGCAAATTCATGAGAATCTTTCATTCCTGCACATAGGGATCGATTTTTTTAATGTTTATCAAGCAAATCAAACTTGGACGAATTCCTGGCTAAAATACACAAGCAATTCAATGAAAATTTATTTCCGTGGGTCAACCGTATGTTCCATCCACTGAGGATTAAGCTGAATATCCCTGGAACATGTTGCCGTAACATCCACTGAGGTTACGCTGAATATCCTCCGTGGATATTAAACTTATGCCCCATGAATATTAACATTATGTCTCACGGCATTAAAGCTTGAGCTCCACAGTTATGTTCCCTGGATAATAAGCCTATATGCTCCATGGCCATTCAGCTTATAAGCCTATGTTCTATGGCAGTCCAGATGATGTACTTCCATTGATGTTCAGCTTTTGCTCCATGCTTATTCACCTCATCCTTCGGTGGTGATTAAGCAAATCAAGCTCTCAGAGCTGTTCTGCTAATAGCTTTGGCAATGATCCTAACCCAGATCCCATAGATGTTATGACACGGGCATCAAATGGATGGATTATATCGATTGAATCTTACCAATGCAGTAGCCGAAATCACACCGAGAGATGAGGCCATCAGAAGAAGCGAGCTCATAAAAACGATTCTCAACATCCTTCCATTGAGCAGCCAAATCACTCTCGGTGGTTTTACTGATGAATCGAAGGCTCTCTAGAGCAAATTCTGTGCAGCTTGACTTGCATCTACCCAAGTATAAATTTGTAGAATCTAACTTGGAGTCGTGTGCAGAGAGATCAGTAGCCAAATTAGTAGTACTTATGTTGATCATGTTATTATTAGCAGAATCAGTCGGGGAATCATGGAAAGCTGGATTTGTAGAAAAAAGTAAGGCTTTGCTACTGTTGTTGCTATCGTTATAGGTAGTACTACTACTACTATGGTTCCCATCGACGTAATTAGCGCTAGAGTTATGATGAGCACAGAGATTAGACTTCAACATAAAGTCTTTATTCGTTAATAATCTCTGCGGCGCGGTGTAACTACTACTACAACTACTACTGCGTTTGGAGTCTGTGAAGAGCTCTTGCGATTTTCGCTTCACGTGTTTACACAGATTTAGAAGGCGTGAGGAGGAGCCTACTTTCTTCATATTCTCCCCCGACGACTCTTGCTGCACCAGATTCTGGCGACGATTGGGATACTCATCAATTATATTATAGGGTCCTGAAGAAGAAGAAGAAGAAGTTTCTATTCCTCTCAGGAGCACTGAATCGTCTCTCACATCCAATGTTTTCTCTACCGTGTCTACTGTTTCTGAGGCGGCTCCTTCTTGCATTGCCATCGCTTCTTCTGCACATTTCCATGGAAGCGCTATTCTGCTGCTGTGATTTAAAGCATCTCTAGATGTAATGTTGCAGAAATCAGCGACGCTTCCCTGCTGCAACTCACAGGGAGAACGCCTTACTAATGTTCCCCCTTCTTCTTCCCCTGGCTTTCTCACAGCGATTGTATCGTGAAGCTTCCATGAAAGCGCTCCGCCCATAGATATATAATAATCATCTCTTTCACTGTTGCGGATATCATAACTTCCATGTCCATGAACAACATTGAACTTGTCAGAAGACCTTGCATCTCCTTCTTTCATTGTTGTCATTTTGGCAACATCCTGAAGCTTCCAAGGAAGCCCCCTGTAATCATCATCTAGGCTAGATGTCTTATTGCAGAAATCAAAATCAACTGTACTGTTTCCCTGCAAATTATCGCCGGGGGCGAGACGACTATTTATATCTTCTGATCCACCTGCCGTGGTAACAGAAATATGATGTTGCATCTTGATCTTCTTTCACAGATATTTTGTGCTAAATCCGATTACAAGTGGGCATGAATTTGGGTCCTTATCAGAGATTGACTTATATAAGTCTGCGAGAATTCTATAACAAAGAGGTTTGTGATGGAAGCTTATAGTTAATGTCGATCTTCCTCGTCTTCTTCGACGGTGATCAGTCTGCGAAGATTGGAAGGTAAGAACCGAATCCAGGCTTGCTGTGTGATCAATGGCGTGGGAATGGAAGCTTAATATAGCTGAACTGTGCTTCTTTCAAAAGAGAAGCAGATAGGAAACGTAAAGAGGAAAAGGGGGAGAGTAATTGGAAGGAGAAGAAATGTTACAATTGTGGATGAATGAGTGGTGAGTGCATTGTAGGTAATTAATTACGTCAAAAAATCTGAGATTTCTTCGTCATAAATCAAAAAGCTTGGGGGTGACAGACAGCGGCATACGCACTTAACTTTGCTTAAGAGGGACAAATTGGAAATATGCATGCATGGATTATATAAATATATATATATATATATATTGTAGAGAGAGAGAGAGAGAGAGAGAGAGAGAAGGAATGATGGTTTACAGAAGGAATGAATGGTTTTGGAAGAGGGAGAGTTAAGATTCGTTATTCAAAATCTAAGTCTCTCTCTCTCTCTCTCACACACACACACACACACACAAACATGTATGTATGTATGTATGTATGTATGTATGTATGTATGTATGTAACTTGTATGCATGGCCTTCCCCGCCCTGCTCACTCTGCTCTGCCATGCGTAGTTTTGGTGTTGGTGTTTTTTTATTATTTAATACTGGGGACTTAACTTAAACCTGTTTCCTTTTGATCCCTGGTTTTGTTTAACACTAACTAACTAGGTAAGCAAGTTAGTTATGTATGCTCATTGTTAGTTAATGAGTTGTCATAAGCCCCGCGCTGCTTTTTATTTGAAGTAGTAGTAGCTGCGAAGAAGAAGAAGAAGAACTGCTTTTTATTTGAAGTAGTAGTTAGTAGCTGCGAAGAAGACGAAGACGGATGATGCTGATGATCATTGATGATCATTGATGAAGGATGGATGGGAGGGCTTCTTTATGTTTATTAAGTATTTTTCTCGTTTTGGTTTCTAAGTTTTTACAATATTTGCTGATACGCCACACCCACATTACATTACATTCTCTCAAAGCCTCTCTCTCACTCTCATTTCTTTGTGCTGCTGTTGTTTACATTTTATCTCTTTTCTCAACTGTGTGTCTGTAAATTAATATTATGTATGTATGTATGTATGTATGTATTCAGGTACATACATACATACATACATGGTGTCAATTCTTTTGTTGTGTTGTGTACTTCTCTTCCCTTTGAAGCGTGGGCTGCCTCTCCCTCTCTCTCTCTCTCTCTCTCTCTCTCTCTCTCTCTCTCTCTCTCTCTCTCTCTCTTTTCTGGACAGACACCGGATTTAACTCCAACTGCGTTGCATTGCTTTATTTACAGCCAAAGCCACTTCTTTCCCATCCCAGAAGAGACAGATGGGTACCTACTACCCACTCCCCCCCCCCCCCCCAAAAAAAAGAAAAATTAAAAATTAAAAATCGCTTGCTGCATAATAACATTACATTATGTATTATCATTAAATCAATGAATCTTAGCGACGCTCATCAAACCCTCACACCATGAAGGTCGAAGAAAGTCATGCGTGCATTTAAAACACAAACACACGAAGGAAAGGAAAGGAAAGGAAAGGCAAGGAATTGTATTTAGGGAGGTAGGGTGAGTTGGGTGGGACCGTGGTGGCACTGTCATGCACATACACTCCTTCCCTTAGAGTTTGGATTTATGACCATCCCAATCCAATCCTCCTTTCTTTTCTTTTCTTTTCCTTTCCTTTCCTTTCCTTTCCTAATGAAAGCTCTTCTCGTCTCATCACTCATCACCCTTTAACAAAATAAACCAACTATCGTTCATTTTGGAATTCCCTCCATTTCCTCGACCACGAAAGTCGCATAATGTTTGTAACCTTGTGCTTTCAACTCTTACCAGATCATGTACATCAAATGTGTCGCCTTCTTGTCACGAGCTTCTTTCACACCCCACGCACGTCTATGTTTAGGTGAAATAAATGTACTCACCAGATAGCATCTTCTATGTCATCATCCTTGTTCATCTGAGTTGTTTTGTCAAAATGATGCTTTCACATATCATCTCTTTCCAACCATGCTCTAAATTACGAGCACTTACATGTCTTTTTTGTAGCATTAGTAATGTTATAAGCAAGCATCAATTTGACTATTCATCAATTCTAGGAGTAAATCTAAAGATGCGCGCCCCTTTGCAATTGATCTGTCTTTGGCCTGCATTATTTGTGATTGTTATTGCATCTCTTTTTACTTTTATACTAAGTTGCTCATAATAAATATCGATGCCATGAATATTTTGGTCAAATCATCCATTCTCAACCTTCAATTTAGGCTCATGTGAGGTAGATAACTTAAGCAAAATGTGTATTGACTCTTGACCATGCAACCAAACAAACCCCATATGAACTGTAAAGGTTCATTCTTGAGCGCTCATTGACCCAAATCAAGCTTCAAATGCAACAAATGAATTATCAATATGGTATGAGCGCTCATTATGGTATGCCTTGATGCGTATCGGCCGATTTCCAACATAAACAATGCATTATATGTTAATGGATTGCCTTTGTCCATCATATCTACAACATTTCATCTATAGTCCATTTAAGACACGTAAAATTGATGACGTATTGATGGAGCTTATGCAATATGAGTTTGATGTTTGATGAGCTCCTAGAAATACTAGTTTACGAAGTTTTCTTCCAATAAACCAAGGGTGGGGAAATCAATACCATTTCCTTGGGCGGTGATAATAATGAGCAAGCAATGTTGACAAATTTTGGTGGATATTTCACAAATAAATAATAGACCGGCAATGTTGTCAAATTTAATAGAGTGAAACTTTGTGGGATAGCCATTCCGCACATATATTTGTTTATAACTTCTTTGTGGCGTATGTCCACATTTGGAAATTTGTGTAATGATTTATTTTCTTAGATGCGTAAGGATTTGTAGTTTTGCGTGCTTGATATGCGTATGCACATAAATTATTGGATAAAACATTGGCTCTTTATAATTTATTATTATTATTTAAGTCACACACGAAGACGCAATGTGAGTGTTCTCATAATAAACTATTATTTTGGAAAAAGTTGGTGGTTGGTGGCATGCTTGTGTCATCGAGTGCATATTGAAATCATGAGTTATTTTTACTCGGAGTTATTTTCCTTGTTAACGTGTTATACAACCACATGAAACTCTTTGGTGGGGAATGATTGAACACAACATCAACATACACATTTATCTTTCAATATTGACACTTGGCCAAATCACGATGATAATATGTCCCAAAGTACACAATCCGTGTCAACATTTATGTTAGTCGCCTTAGTGCATAATATGGGAGAATACATATGAGCTTTTGGTAGATTGGTTCGAATTTGAAACCAAGTAACGTTGGTGCTAAATTGCAACTTAAAACTTTCATCTTAGAGGGCATGCCATTACTAAGACTCAAGCCTATGCCCAACGCAAGAGATTCTTGTTGTCATTAAAGGTTGTAAACTCCACATCAAGATACAAATGAGCATTGTTGTAGACAACAATTCTTAAGAGTAATCATTAAGAATGGCAAATGGTGTTTGTTGTGATGTTTTATGTGATTGACTCTATTAAAACAAAGTGGATAATAATCAAGAATGACAAATTGTGATTGTTGTGATGTCTCAAGCAAAAGATTTTATTTAAATGAAATAAGCACCAATTTGATACATGTCATATTTATTTGGTCTTGGTTGATAGTTTCATAAAGCAAGAGTTATGGCCACAAACTATCTATTGGTGAATGTATTTTATGCTCTATGACTTATATATATTATTTACGATTGGTTGGGGTTTATCACCACCATGAATGCATCATTGTTTTTGGTATTCTTCTTCGTACATTGAATATATATGCATACCTGCATGGCTAACATCGTTGACATTTTGACAATGCCAAAATACGATTCTGGATCAAACATGTGAACATTGGATAAGGGTGTGCTGCCAAAAATTTTACTTTGGGAAAAAGGTAGTGGGTGGTGTGTGCATATCAATATAATATAATTGAGCATAGGTGGTAGGTGATTGGACCAAATTTTGTATAACTTAAAGTTTAGACATAACGCTTGGAAAAACTTATTTGAAAGTTTTATAAACCAGATTACAATTACATTTGGCATTGTTTTAATTCTTTCTCATTTTGAGCATATAAAAATGGTTTGTTGATTTTGATGATGTTTGTTCACGTTGTTGGATTTTTTGTTTTCTTTCTTGTTTAGAAGAATTTTCAACAATTCCACATTATATTATCCCAACATGATTTGCATTTCTCTTCATGTTAGTGTTGTGTTTTAGTATGTTATGATTAAGTTCATTGGGTTTCCAACTCAAGAGCTACCTTTCTTTTTATAACACGTCCACCTTCCAAATCAAGGGAGTACGTAAAGAATAGAGCATGAAGCTATATAACAACACGAGCAAGGTTGTTCTTCTAGATGATCCCTTCCTAGTTCCTTCTTCCAAGGAGGGGCCAATGTTTGTGTCTTCGATTTTCCTAGTTAAATACATGTTTCAAGTGTGTTGACTATGTGCACCAACTTAGAGGTGTTCAAAACTATGAGCCACTTAAATTGTCTCCTTTGTACAGAACACTATGAGTTGTCTACCAACATTAAACATTGACAAAGCTTACCACCGTATTATGGGTCTTTGCTACTTGACTATAAGGTCACTATGTTCATAAAAAGTGTGGACTATATCTAATAGTTTTTCTGTCTTGACTCAAGTTCAACATGTCCATACAAATATAAATGATACTCTAAAACACCAAACGGTTGGTTTGTAAGTACTATCCTAATAATCTAAACACAAACGGATTGCCAATGTTCAATCAACATTGATAATGCTTACTCCCATGACTTGTGTCTTAGCCAAGTTGACTATAATGCGATTATATTCACAAAAAGTATGGATTCTAAAATGTCATTTGGTTTTCCCTCGTAATATTCTAATAATCTATAGATGAGTTGTTCTAGTTGGTTACCACATAAAACCAAATAGAGTATATGATAGTGTGCATCTTTTGTCACTCCCATGATTAGAAAAACCTTTGTATGCCTTCAAATTGTGTTTCTCTTGATGGTATAACTTGGCCACAAATTCTACAATGCATATTAGTGCTCAAGTTTTTTTCCATTCTTTACTGTAACATTTCCATTGGGATTGTGTTGAAAGCCTTCTCAAAATCTATCAAGCAGTAATACAAATTGTTGATCTTTAAGCCTACTCCTTGCATAACTACCCATGGTAAACAATATGATTAATAATGTCATATTTTGGTCGAAAACTTGCTTAGGCCACAACTTTTTTTGGGTGTGTTTTTCAGCTTATTCATTGATTTAATGATCGATATTGATTCGAAGTATAGCCAAACAATATCTCATGTGATTATGATATACTTGGTGAGTTGATTTTTATTCCCTTGTCATGTTCCATTCTTGCAAAACTCGAGGAATACCTTGCATTGTTGCATGATTTAACAATGCAAGTATATGTTCTTTAGCCAATGCACCAACCCATTTTTGCATTTTTTTCATCATAGATAATAGATATAGTATATATGCATCTTGCCATTTTTAAGTTTATTCGTGCTTTTCATGGCCTCTTTATGCCCAAAAGCTTCCGCGTGCATCGAGGGAAACATGACAGTCACGAGTTATTTGTCCTTAACATTTAAGTATACCACATATGTCAATATTTCACTCAAGGACAAATGGCACTTTTACTTCCATGTATTATCCCTTGATAGCTCCATGTCTCTCTTAGATTCTTAAAACGTAATGTTTTGCGTCTCTTCATCAAGTTCACGATGTCTTGGTTTCTTCCTTTCAAGGATATTGTATTCCCTTGCTACACTTGTCCATGCATGACTTTGATTCTTGGGTGGCCTTATGACTGCATTTGATTAGTGAATTATGTTCATCATCGGATTTTACATCATAAGGATGCCTTCTTTCTAGTTGTTGTGTTTGAGGTTTATCTTTAGTGGCATACTTTATATAGAGGTAGACATGACTAGTACTTGGTCTCACAATAGGATGTTGATCATGGACCAATGTGTATACACTCGCTTTGTTAATTGCTTCTCCTTTCCTACTATTTAGAGTCGATGTTTGCTTTTGTCTTTCTTTTGCTATTGGCCAAGGGTCATGAGGATTTTAGACCTTTTGAGCCTTTTGTCATTGCCAACTATCAAAATTTGGGCTTTGAGGACTTGAATATGGGATATACATGTGCCATGCTGGATTCCTTTCTCACGTGTTATATCTATCTATATATCTATACACACACACATATGGAGAGAGAGAGAGAGAGAGAGAGAGAGAGAGAGAGAGAGAGAGAGAGAGAGAGAGAGCACAACAATCATAGGTTTATTAGTTGTCTAGTATTAAGATCTATTGGACGTTTAATATATCATGGTATGTGTCTCTTTAACTGAGGTACCAAAACACCATTTCCAATGCATGTTTGATCATTGTGAGATAGGAGGATTGTCCCATGGGCAAATTCAATTTGTGTTTGTTTCTTTAGTGCTAGGGATTATGACATAAGTGGTGTATGAAGGATGCTTTTTTTTAATGCTCAATTTGGAGTCCAAAGAC
The DNA here is from genome assembly GCF_043228905.1 of Azolla caroliniana. Lineage (NCBI taxonomy): Eukaryota > Viridiplantae > Streptophyta > Polypodiopsida > Salviniales > Salviniaceae > Azolla > Azolla caroliniana. Next base: position 453,481 of record NW_028230437.1, read on the forward strand.
ACATTTGACGCTTAAACGACATATTGTTATGGTAACTCTCTTTGCTAGTGACTTTTGAAGGTTATCACAATATCAATTAGATGTTTGTAGGCTTATAGGTAATCATGTTTGCCGGTTGCATTGGCCAATATGTAGCATGATGCAATAGGTTCATAAAGAGGAATTAAGTGATGTAGGGATACAAAGGGGAATCTTATGGGGTCACTTGACATTGCAACCCCATATATGATAACTATACATTTTGTTATTAATACAATTACTATTTACGAAAGAGAAGAAGAATTGGTGGTGAGAGAGCATGGAAGTTATGGTGGTGCAACGTGCTAATAAAATTGATTAACTAGGACAATTTATATGGTTAGACTACATTAATAATAATAAAGGGATCAAATTGATATTACCCTTAATATAAGGATATTTTCCTTGGTAAGCATAAATTAGGAAGGCTTGCTAATGGATTGCAACCAATTACAAAAAAAGAAAGAGAGTGCGAGGATGTGTAGTCTATACATAATTTAAGAAGAGGAAGAGACAACATGGGGAATCGGGGGAAAACTTATCGAGGGGACAAAAAAAGTGGTCGAGTTAGACGAGACTTGGGTCAACTCAAATGAAAAATAAATAAATGATGCAAGCATTTGGAAGGGAATTAAGAAGAAAGAAAAGAACGGGGCTGCCTTAATGGTGAACATCCATCCCCAGACGCTCATATACATACATCACTCAAATAACACAGACACAAACACACACGCACACAGACAGACACAAAGATAGACCGCCTGCCACATGATGGCATGGCAATGTGCAATTTACAAAGAAACCCTATAAAACGCATAGGCTTACAAGAGCACCGCATGGACACAAAAGGTTGGTCGAGAGTGCCCCGTTAATTGTTGGTGTGGCATCATCGTTACTCAGGCATGCGCACACTCTCTCCCTCAGTATTCAGAAAACATATGGGAAGGGATTCAGAAAAGTGAGAGGAGGAAGCGCGGGAGGCTAAATGAACTCATGTCGGTAGAGCCACGTGGCAGCATCCCAGTTGTTCGAGCGCCACGAAGGAAATGCCTACGTGGCATCATGACGTGGCGACGTCAATGTCACCCACTCAACCACTCTCTCTCTCTCTCTCTCTCTCTCTCAGTTTTCTGTGTGTTTTATTTTTCTTCCCCTCCTCCCCGTTTCTGAAACCCTAACCCTAATGTTTTTTTCTTCAATTTTCTTTCTTCTCCGTTTCTGAAATCGTAACACCAACCCTGATAACGCACTCTATATACTTTCCTTCTGTATCGATTTACACAGTATGATCCATGGAACAATTCGCTACCACTAATTCTTCGTCATCTTCAAAACGCAGGCCTACTACAGGTCCACTTCGTCTATCTCTTCAAACTTCTTCTGTTCCTCGACCTAATTACAATAGCTTTGATCAGGAGTGGCATTTGCAGAGCTCTCCTTTACTTCAGCAGCAGCAGCAGCAGCAGCAGCAACATCAACAACAATATCATCATCATGGAGTTGGAATCTCAGCTCCTTCTAATGGCTATGGTACAGGAGCAACTTACTCTAATTTTGAAGGTACGTCTTTTCAGAGAAAGAGAGAGAGATTAGCGTCTTTTAAGATGATATATATGCATCCTTTTAAGGTGATATATTAGCATACTTGGGTAATCAATCACTTGTGCAAAAGCACACTTCTCTGCAATGCAGGTGGGGGGTATTAAAATGTTAAAAAAAAACAAAAAGTGAAAGGCGAAAATGAAGAACTAAGCTTGAGTCTGAATTTACTGTTTGGGTCTTCCATGAGTTTGGTTCTGTGGTCATGTAGACGAGCTACTAAAATGTTCAGTGTTTTCAGCAATGGTTCCTTCCTCATAAGGAGTTCTTGAAGTCATGTATGACCTTGTAGGAGTGATTAGAAAGCATGCTTGTTGTTCTCATATGGGAAGCATTCCAAACTGACATATTCTTCTGTTTCTGGTACACTAACATATTGTCTTTTTCCTCTCAATGTCCAGACAACCCCTAATTTCCATTATCAATGTATGTGAGTGTGTACATCAATGCGGCCAGTATTCTCGCTCCTTTGGGCATGGATGCCTAGATATGAGTTTGGGTTTCAGTAACTTCCCCAATATTGAGTATTAATGCATCTGCAATAGTATTAAAACTTAGATCTATGTTGGACTTTTCTTGATCTTGGGTGGAGTGTTTCCAGTGTGGTTCAGTAAATCATGAACTCTTTTTTTCTGTTCCTTCCTTTTCCTCTATGTCCACATGCATATATTCTTCAAGATTCCACTTGGACAAAAACATTTACTTATATGACCTTTCTTTGTTAAGCATCCAATTTCCCATGGGGTCTTGGTTGGCAATTTCGAGGCATTGTCCTTACTTTCAAGATTTACTTAACTCTTCAAAGGGCATGGAATTCAATATGTCTTCTTCTAGTTTCTAGGAACATTATGGACTGTAGGATTGTTCTCTTAACCTCTAAATGATGCTGTAGAAATTTTGTCTCTATTTTTTCTGTTTCAGTCCACAAGCTTGCTGAAAATACTTAATCCCCAAACCTCAATTCCATAAAACAGAGTTTGCAGCACACATGCATCAAATACGATTGCTCTAATTTTCCATCTTTGGGTATGCTCAAGTGGTGCATTTTATGGTCTCCATTCTCTAGCTAGAAATTTGTTCTAAGTGTGCTCATTAGGGTGTCAACTCCAAAGTATTTGAAACTATCAAGCGCTTCAGTTGTCTTCTCTTAATCGTACATACTAGCTGCTGGCTTTCAGATTTAAGAGTAGTTACCACCATGATTTGGTCCAGCTCAGATTGAATGCTAGGCCACTGTGCTCATAGAAAGTATTTATTGCACCTAAAAGATTTTGTAGTCTCAGCTGATAATATGCCAAAAGTACAACATCATCGACTTAAATCAGTAGCAATACGGTGAAATTGCTCAATGACCGGTTTCTCCTCATGTTTCTCCTAACATTTCTCAGATGAACTCATTTAGTTGGTCAATCCATAGACTGAATAGAGTGAGTGGGGGTGGGCATCCATGTTTCACTCTAATGCTGTTCATGACATCTCTTGAGAAGCCTTCATTCGTCTTCAACTGCATCTTATTTGCTGGTGTAACCGGGTTACGATTGATTTCTTGCTTGCTAGTACTCCAAGTTTTTCTATTTTTTTCCATAACTTTGTCCTTATTCCTGAAAGTTTTTTTGAAATTTGCAACAGTTACCCTTTAAGGCCAAGTCTTCTCCATACAATCTGCAGACAAAGGAGAGGATCAAGAGTGCCATGCTTGGTTTATAAACCTGTTTGACACACAACTCTCTTCCTCTGTTTATCAGCCCATTTAGTTGAGATGATATTCAGCAGTAATGTATAGAGATTCAGTTCTACAATATCCCACCATAATCATGGGATAGGTAGGAAATTGATTTCTAGGCCCTCCTTAGTATAGTTCCTTGATCTAGTCATCTCACCGATGTCCAGGAAAACCTTGAGCTACACCTGATTTAGGGATGCATGTCTCTATCTGTTTATCCATTTGGCCCGCCCATTTTGAGCATTCCTGATTATAGGTGAAGCGTGTCTGCACCCTTGCCCTTTTGACGTTTTTCTCTCGTTTCATTACTTTCTTGTCCTCCAAAGCTTCCTTGTGCATTAAAGGAAACATGTGTTCATGGCCTTTTCCTTTTTTATGTATAATTGCTCTATACATGTGAAGACTTCAGTTGATGAGAAATGTCCCTTTATTGCAATGCACTATCTCTTGATAGCACTCTATGCCTGTTTGAGTTTTTTTGAAGATGTAACATATATTGTGCCTATCTATCAAGTTCATATTGTTTTCATTGTGTGTCACTTGAATCTGTGCACTGTCCCTTAATAACTCTGTATTCCCATTTTGAGGTTTTTTAAAGATGTAATTGTTTTTGAGTTTATCTATAAAGTTCATATTGTTTTCACTATGTGTCACTTGCTACATTTGTCCATGTGTCACTTGAACCAGAATGGTCTCAAGATTGCATTTGGTGGCATTTCATTCATCATCCAACCATGCATTAAGAGATGGCCCTTTCACATGTATTTGATTATTAGAATACCCATTGTACATTCTACGTTTTTGAAAAACTACCATGCATCCTCAATATCATATGGTTGTGGTGACACAGGAGCAGTTCCTCTGATGTGTTTGCATAAGTATTTTTGTTTTGTCGTTTCATCTTAAATGGCGAATCTAATGCATGCATTGTTTGACTTCTGCATGGCTTGGCAACGTCACCTCACATGTCTTTCTGCGTTGATTGGAATTTATCTATCCCCAACTTCAAAAGTTTTTATCACATTGAAGGCATTTTTTTAGACTAGTACATAGTCGATGTCTGTAATTCCCTTGCTGTGTGGTATGTCTAGTAGTTTGAGGTGGGGAAAGTTTGTGTTCCATTGAGAGGTACAATATTCAGAGAGTTCATCATACTTATTGTTATAGGAATAATCTTAAGAACCAATTCTATTTTAACGGTTTAAAGGCAGGATAGTTGTGAAACCAGTTGTCCTAGGAATTGGGACAAATCCATAATGAGCTATGACATGTTGGAACACGTGTTGGTATGGGAGCTTAAATCAGTGTTAGACTACATATATATACGGGGCTAGTTACCCCCTCCATTATGGCATCTTGAGACGTTGTCAAGCTTCTAGTAGGCTAAACTTTCTTCTTTGGATCTGTTATTCAACTACCAAGGTATAACATAAGGCAATATTTGGTGGTATGGGACACTGATGGCATTTTATGTTCGTCTCATGTCTGTCGCTGGATGAACCCTACGTAATTTTTATCAGAATATACTAAAGGTAATCATTCTAGATTAAATAAAATGAACATTCTCCAAATGGAGCATGCAAATTTGTGTTTGTTTGTAACAAGGGGTTAAAAATAGAGTTCACCATTTAGAAAAAGTTCTCAAAACCTATCAAGTACTTGTGAAAGGGGGAAGAAATAGCGGGTGTAATGGATGTTGCTTGTTTGACAAAACAATCAAAGAACTAGAGGATGGGACTAAATCCAAGTATCCTTGTCAAACAAAGCGTGCATCTCCTCCCTCGTTCCCTCGATCCAACGGGGATCTTGGGCAGCTTCTTTGTAAGTCTCGGGTTCTTGGTCTGCTGCGACCTTCATCATGAATGCATAATGGTGCGCAATGTAATCCTTGTACCCGAACCTAACTATCGGGTTCTTTTGTCGGTTTGATTGACGGAGGTTTCCTTTGGTCACCTCCGGGGCCTTCTTCATTTCATACTTGTTGTCAACCGATCGGGGTGAATGATCGTGTCCTTGGCCTCTTGCCTTTTTTTTTTCTTTCTGCGGGTGTAGCACCAAGGTGACACGACATCAGAGGTTTCTTCATGCCGTGAAGACTCTGATTGCTGGACGACATGTCAGGTCCAATCAGCTGGAGTGTGGGCAGACTCTCTGCTGGTTCTCCACCCATAATGGTCATTAGCATCTCTTTTCTTCTTCACTCTCAGAATCTGCTCCAGATCTGCTTGTTTCGAACATGACGGGGGTCACTGATGCTGAGCCATACCATGATGTCACCTCATCAAATACCACATCTCGGCTTACTCGTGACTGTCGAATGATGGGGTTAAAACACTTATAACCCTTTTGCTCAAGTGAGTAACTGATGAGGATCATCTTCTCCGATTTTGGGTCAAGCTTTCTCTGCTTCTCTGCCAAAAACCTTCAAGTGCGAAACGTCTGGCTTTGTTCCAAAATACTTCTCGTGAGGGGTGATGTCATGGACACTCTCGGTCGTGCACCTATTGATGAGATACACAGCCGTAACTGCTGCCTCTGCCCAATAGATCTTGGGCATGTTCTTCTCCTACAGCATGGCGTGGGCCATCTCAAGAATTGTGCAATTCTTCCACTCAGCAACACCATTTTGCTGTGGTGTGTACTGGCAAGAGAATTCCCGGCGAATCCTCTTCTCTTCTAGAAAGGCCTTGAACTCGGTTGAGAAGTGTTCTTGGCCACCATCAGACTGTAAGCATCGTCTCTTGCGATTCGTCTCATTTTCCACGTGATTCTTTAACTTGAGAAAGTGGGAGAAGACCTCACTTTTCGACTTCATCAGGCATATCTAGGTATGCTGTGAATAGTCGTCAATGAAGGTAACGAAGTTCCTACACCCACCGATTGTCACTGTTTGAGCTGGGCCCCATACATCTGAGTGGATGACGTCCAAGAAGCCTTTATTCACATTTCTTTCGCTTAGGAATGGATGCCTATGTTGCTTGCCTAACTGGCATGTCTCACATACATTATCAAGATGTTTCGAAGTAAATCGTGGCAATCCATGCACAACCCCTTTTGTTTGCATTGAGCGGAGTTTACCGAGGTTTACATGGCCAACCCTTTTGTCCCACAACTCAATATCAGACTCAGTCTTGAGTCCCTTTGCATACACTGCTGTGTTCACCTCAGTCGCATCAAGAATAAACATATGACCTTCTCTTCTTGCATGAGCGATAAGTTGGCCCTTATCCTCGATGAAGCAACCTTCCTGGTTGAATCATACTTGCATTCCTTGCTAGACAATTTGGCCAACCGAGACCAAATTCTTTGTGATTGTCGGGACATGCAGTACATCCTTCATCTAGCCCTTGTTGTTGTGATTGTTAAGGGCCACATCTCCAATGTGCTCAATCATGTGTGTGGAGTCATCACCAGTCTCCACCACGCCGGGTCTCTCGGGTTCCCTCAAATTCATGAACCATTCTTGATGACTTGTCATATGATTTGAGGCACTTGAGTCCACGAACCAGACATCATTAGGTTGGGAAACACTTGTTATCATGTTATTCGCCCAGTGTTGCATAACAAACATTGGAACTTTGTTTTCTAGGTCAGCCATCACAACATAGTTTGCTTGCTGCTGGGTTGAGGCAGCCGAGTCATTCTTCTTCTTCCGACACTCGGCTTCAAAGTGGCCAGGCTTTCCACAATATCAGCACTCAGTTTGCTGGTTCTGCCTGGTTGATGCAGGCTGGTGGAAGCTCTCCTTTTTGCTGGAATTCCCTCGGCTGTTTCGATCTTCTTGCTGCGTGGAATTAAACTGTTGTGGACCTCGTCCACCTCTTCCTTGACCGTTCCTCCCCCTCCACGACCACGACCGTGACCTCGATCGAGATCATCATGTGGATATAGCATCTGCCCATCAGATGCCGTGCTTTTCGACCGTGTATGGTTCTTCTCAACCATTAGCATGGATTGCAAGTCGAAAAAGTTCGGGGGGATCTCCCTTGTTGTTATGGCAGTTTGAAATGAGCCATATTTTTGTGCGAGGCCACCAAGGCAGATATGCACCATCTCGTCATCATCAACTGCGACATTGATGGAGCCAAGTGAATCACATAAGTCTTTGATCCGGAGGGTATAGTCCGTCACGGACATATCCGCCTGCTGAATATTGTTCAACTCCGTTCTCGCTGTGGTTGAAGCCGCGAAAATCTTTTTCAATTTTTTCCACGCTTTTGTCGGGGCTTTATCATCTCGAATATAGCTTAACATGTGATCTTGCACACATGTTGCCAAACAATACAATACCCTACTGGTGCCTTGCTGCCATGTGGGGTAGTTGGGATTTATAATATCGGGGGCTGTTTCTTGAGCTCCCTTGATATAACTCCAATACCCTTGCCCAACTAAGTATTGATGCATCTTATATTCCCAAGATGGTCCAACTTCTGCGCTACTCATTTGTGCATTCATCTTTTTGATTTAGCTTGATTTGTATGCTCTTGTTAACGTGAGCCTCTTGCCGTGCAACACTACAACGACGATAGCCGGTTTGAAACAACGTCTCTAGCTGCTCACACAGTTTCAATGGTAGAGCTCAGTGAAGGATCTCTAACCCTCACGCTTTGATACCCCGTAAAGAATGTAACTCTATTAAGTTGAGTATTCAGAAGCGTAGTGTGTGTGTGAGAGAGTGGGTGTATAAGCAAGCAAGCAAGAAAGAAAGATATATTAACGTCTTTTAAGAGAAGAAATCAGAGAGAATAACCAGAAAAGAATAAGAAAATATACAGTAGGGGGATGACAGCTTATGCATTGAAGAGAGCTATATTAATTAACTATAGATCATCAACAAAACAGAATGGACAAAGGGGTTTTTATATACAAGTCCTCAAGGGACTGCCATATTAAATGTGTTGGTGGAATCTAACCAAGATATTCACTTGAGTATGATTTTGTCATAAGAATACCTAATATTCTTTGATCACATTAACACTCGACAACTACACGGATTACAATAAAGTGTTCACACACTTTTTCACACATTGTCCTTTTCTTCATAAACATATGTTCACACAAGTTGAGCTTGATTCTCAACAGTAAGGAGGCGCAATTTATTATAGACAAGAAGTACAAGAGCTGTAAGATTATGCCAAAGATTGCCATTGCCACTTGCTCAGCATCTAGCATCAATGCAGTTTGCAAGTTGCCTATCCTACATGTTCGCCATTTGGTTATAATGTGTAACTATTTCACCACAATAATGTAAACCCTAATAATGCTGCAAATGCAATAGTTACAAATAATATCATGAATGTGATGTTAGTCTATGATACTATAGGTTGAGGCATTTGATATGATTAATGGGGTCACGAGTCTCATCCGCATGATTCTTGTCTTGAACCTTAATCAGATCATAATAATCTGTAACAAGTCCATACTAATGGGCGTTTTATTTGTCCACGATCGTATTTCTTGTTACACGATACAATTCACGTCTTGTTGCATGATATAGTGAACTTCCTCAAGGTACTGTTCTTCCTCACAAGAGAGGGAGAAAGAAAGATATGTAACGTCATTTTAGAGGTTGAAATAGCCTATAACATCAACAAGAGTTTCATCTTAAAACTGTTGTCTTTTGGAACAGAAAACCAAAATAATGTAACTAAATAAATAAGTAAATAAAAATATGATTGACAAAGAATCCCATTATGTATACATGTAAGCTTCTCCAGTGAGATAGATTGTAATTTTAGTCTTCCAAAGAACTCTAGTGTAGGTTGATCCAGAATGGAGATATCTGAAGCCAGGAAGCACCTACAATTGTGGAAGATAATGTCTTTTATTTGTTGATAACAAGGGTGGCAAGATCGTAGTCCACAATGTTGATGCTTATGTGCACTAGAAATTGCTATTGCCCTATCTACTGTAACCTCTTTGTAACCTCTTTGCAATATCGTAGTTGGAAGCTCCTTGTGTAGCCCTTGATTGGCTTGTAGCATGAGTAGGAGTGATAGGGCTAAAGAAAATTGTGAATTTTCTTTGTTGATGAGCTTGTGTGCTTGTATTGTCGTCCAACAACTTCTCATTGTGTCTCTTGAGTTCTAGCAAGTACGCTCCCAAGCACCGTTGGTCCTCATATTCCATTACCTGAGTTAGTGGGTGAAATCCTTGTATTGTGGTCTGACAACTTCGCATTGCGTCTCTTCAGTTGTAGCAAGTACGGTCCCAAGCACCATTGGTCCTCATATTCGATTATCTGGGTTAGTGGGTGAAATCCTTGATTAAAGACGCAATAATATCTCCCTCATATTTCATAAAAAACAGTATGATGGAAAACATTGTGTTCTTCAAATTCCACTCCTTGAATGACACAATTGGCACATTCTTTATGCATCATATTTGCCTATCTTTGGCACTTGGAACTGCAAATGTGCAGGGTGTCTTTCAAGAAGGGTGCCAAGGGCTGCATACCCATTGAGAGAGGGAGATAGACCATAAGCTCATGCTTCATATTTTTGTGTTGGCATTGGGGTACTTGTGATCCAGAGCCTTCCCACCATTTTGTGGTGAAAATAAACAATGATACACTCTCAGAATCTCGCTTCATTACAACAGAATGCTTTTAAGAACTAGTGACTCAAATTTATCATTAGTATTGCCTGCATGTAAAATTCAGTGAATTTGAAGATGGTATATTTGTCATATGAAAGGAATGAGAACACAAACTCGAGCTGTTTAGCTTTGTCATCACAGTGGCATTCTACTTATCTAGAACCCCCCCTCCGGAACTCTCCTTTGTTGGAAAGAAAAATTAAAATAAGATGAAGGACCTTGAATAATAACTGAGTTTTGCTCCATCTTGTAGAAGCAACAATGTGGCAAAACCCAATGATCCAGTCTCACACACAGGGGGCAGATGTGGTCCCAAGAGGCTTTCCAGAACGCCCTAATGAACCTGATTGTGTCTACTACATTCGAACAGGCCAGTGTGCTTATGGGATGGACTGCAAATTTAATCATCCACCTGACCGAAATATGGTACTTATTAATTGATTGGATCATAGCCTGTTGAATTAATGGTCATAACCCTGAATCAAAACTGTGAGAAAACATAGTTTATATAGTTTATGTTTGGTTGCCCGCCAGGCTACATCATTCGTGAGGGATAATGGAGAATATCCTGAACGCATTGGACAACCAGAATGTCAGGTTTGTAATAATTAAGTGTTATGGAAACAATAGTTGTACTATTAAATACATATGTTTTTAATTTATTGAACTAATGATCTTGAATTAAGTTACAGTACTATATGAAAACGGGAATTTGCAAGTTTGGCTCCACCTGCAAATTTCACCATCCAAAGGAAAGGTTGGAGAGGATATCAACTAATGCTCTCGGCTTTCCTTTGCGTGAGGTGAGGAATATGGCGGTTTGATTTTTATATGTTTTATTGGTATTCCAATGTTTCTTGTTTGATGTCAAAAGAGTAGTTATCTCCATTGCATAAATCTCAATCATGGTTTATATCCCTGAAAAGTCATAGTTTTCCATAAAAATTGTATCATATTGTACATCACCATACTATTGTGCATATCTGTTGCAGAGTGACTGCAAATGCTGAGATTTTCCAAATAACAATTGTTTCATTCATAGCCTATAACTGGCTTGATCTGACTTTCTTTCTTGGGCGAGGCCTGAAAGAAAAGAAGCGCGCGTTAGGCAGGCAACAAGCCTGCCCTCGCAATTCCAGCCATAATCTGCGTATTTATAAAACAAAATAACTGCGCATATTGTGTTTCTCTTAGTTGATTGGTAGACTCATTTATTAATCTCATGGTTTTGCACTTCAATTTTAGTATCTTTATTTACTTATTTGCAAATTTGTAGTGGAGATATACAATACTATGGTGATTTATATTAAATTTCATCACCATAGTATTGTACATCTCCACGGCAGAGCTGCTGCCAATGCTGAGATTTCCAAAATTAGTTGTGTAGCTTGATTGAGTCATTATCCTGAGGTTTATTTTCAGTTATCAGATCAATTAATGATTCCTAATAAGACTCGGTGTTTGAAAAACTTGATTTTAATTTTTGACATTCAAAACTTGAAATCACTCCCAAATTATAAACTTGAAAGTAAAAAAGCTTCAACTTTGATGAAATCCTAGAACAAAGTCAATCACAACTTGATCATTTTCCATTGAACAATTCGCTTTCAATGGTTTTTTGGGAAAAATGATTTTTTGTAGTAGTAAAAATTGTCCAGATTGAGACATGATTGAAGCTAATTAATAATTATTTAGTCTGTTGCAGCTATTTTTTTCTATTGCAACTAATTAATATTTATTTAGTCTAAATATAGTCTATTGCATCTCTTTTTTCTGAGAGCTTCGGAGAAAAAAATGATCGCTAAAATTGAGTTCATCAAGCAAGATACCTAAATATCTAAATCCTGTCTCTTTTATATGGTATGTACATATGCTATAATTGACAGTGGGTAGTCAATATTTAAATATCTGAATCCTCTGCTCCTTTAATATGGGGTACATATGATATAATCCTTTCGATGTGAATGGAAAAACATCATAATCAATGATAAGTAATCAATCTAATGTGCGAATCTATGCAAGGAAGCTGTTGCAAATAAGAGAACTTGTGTCTTTACATGAACATGGTCATTGATTTGATAGAGGTTTCTTATTCAAAACATTATAGCATTTCCTTTCTTATACAGAAATGAAGGCCACACTTTTCTCTCTTATACTAATAGGAAGTTCTCACTTTTTTTCTCTTTTGTCATTGAAAAGCTAACAGATCATTTAATCAAAAAATTAATGTTTGTGAAAACATGTCAAATTCTACTCCGAGTTCCACTTTTTAAGAGGCTGCTAACCTTATGCTAGGCCTCTTTTGTATAGGAAGGTTGAAAAGGTGCTTAAATATATAAATGTCGCCCCAATACATTTATGATGATTTGTTCTCATCTATGTATATCTATCTTACTAAGACTTCCTGCTAGAGTGATTGCTAATTGTACTTTATATTGATTGAATTTGTGTTAAGAGAGGTACCAAGTAGTGATCCGTTTCTTCCACCAACATTCACTCCTCAATTGATACATTTATTGATGAATCTCAAGGTGGACAATAATCTCATTGATCAGAATGTTGGATTTGTAATGATCATATAGGGGTGCAGGAGTTTTGTTCTCGTTTTTATAATCTTGTCTATAAATCCAAATAGGAGTATAGAATATTTCACTTATTTGGCCTTGTGATTATCTCTTCAGAAACAAGCTGTATGAGTTAATGATAGCAATTTTGAATGTTTTCCTGATTTTCTGTATGGAGATGCTCCTTAATAGCATTTGCATTGGGAAATGTATAAGAAAGGCATTGCTGGAGATTAGTTATGAAATATTGTGATAATTTGGTATAACCTTTTTTCTCTTGCAATGAGTATATTCTAGTTTGGAAACAACTAAGTAAAAAAAGTAATAATCCAGCATTTCTAAAACGTTGGTGTAACTCAGAATTCATTTGGATTGCGCAGGGTGAAAAAGATTGTCCATATTATATGCGAACTGGATCATGTAAATTTGCAGCAACTTGTAAATTTAACCATCCGGAACCTGCTGGAATTAATGCTTTGATGACAGTAACAGGATCTTCTGCGTATCCATCTAATGTCTCTGCAGGAGCACCTTCACCACATCCATTTCCCACAGGGGTGGCATCATGGTCACTACCTAGGGCACAGTATGTGCCAAGCTCCCGGTTTCAGAGACCTTCCAATTTTACTCCTTTGATCGTGCAACCCCAAAACATGGTTTCTGTACCTGGATGGAGTCCATATCAAGTAAGCCGTGCCATGTTATAAACTTTTGAGTTCATGAAAAACTTGCATTTCTTAGTTTCGTGTCAAAATAATCTTGTACAAATGTTGAATTTCCTATGAATTAAGTTGGGGCAAAGAAGAAACTACAATGACTAGAGACTTATTATAACATGAGTGCAGTTTCAAAAATTCCATGAAATACAAACGTCTATAAATATTAATATTTGTAATCTTGCACCCATAGTCAAATTGCCATAAACCTAAGGTAAAACAGCACAAAAATTGTTGAGACAGCAACAGATACAAAACCACTATAACACATGAAACAAAATTTCCTCTGCTTTATGGCTTGAGGAGACAGCACAAACATTGTTGAGACATCAACAGATAAGAAACCACTATAGCACATGAAACAAATTTTCCTCTGCTTTATGGCTTGAGGAGTTTCAAGCTACTTAAATTTAGTGAAAGACACATACACAATATCTGATAGATATACGACATTATTGGGGTACCTTATGAGCCATGTATCCATGTAACTTGGGTGTTTGCTCATACATGGACATCTCTCAAAGTTCAATTGATTGATTTAAAAATCTAAAGTCTCAAAAGATTGGATTCTGAAAGAAAAATTCAGGAGCATCTTCAGGGTAGGCTAATTTTATACATGAAATACAATCTTCTAAATATTATCCATATAAAATGGGAATTATAGGCACTTAATTAAGATGCTAACAATGCTATTTGGAATTAGGCCCGAATGGGCCCTGTGACTTCATTGGATGCCCAACAATCTCCACTTGGAAGAGCAAATCTGATATATGGAACGGCGTCATCGAACAATGAAGCGTCATCTGGTAGTATTCATTCATCATACAATAGTTATGTGCTGGGGTCTGCTGCAACAGGTTTTCCCTCAGCCATACAATCAAATGTTATCTCTAAGGAAGCTGTGTTTCCAGAACGACCTGGCCAGCTTGATTGTCACTACTATATGAAAACAGGGGACTGTAAATATGGAATGACTTGCCGTTTTAATCATCCAAAGGAGAGGGCTTCAGCATTGCCCAACTGCACCCTTAGCCCCCTTGGCCTTCCATTACGACAAGTAAGCTCCTTAACATTTTTTTAAAATCTCAAAAATTTCAAAATGCCAATACATGTAATGCATGCAGTGCATCTTTTTTCTGTCTGATTTCTTTGCTACGAATATTTATCTTGTGAACACTCTTATTTTCCTACCAACCACTTAATGTATTAGTTTGCATAATTCTTGCACGGTGATGCACCAAACCATTACCATCTTTGTCAGAATTGGCCAAATTGCATTATAGATGGAAAACTATTGGTGTATATGGTGTTTCTAGCTAAATTTAATTCTTTAATGATGTGTAAGAAATCATTAGCAAACCTGATCATGGTAGATTGGGGAACATCTTGGCACCTTATGCTGATGCTAGAGGTTACCGCCAAAATGATGCGAAGGGTAAAGGTAATCCTTCGATATATAGCATCATGCAGTAGGTACTCACTGGGGTTGTCATAGCATTCAAAGTTTTTCTGAATAGATCTGTTGTATAGCATGTCCCATGTGTCTTTCCTTTATTTTGATTCTTTATAGAAACATGGACTAGTTCTCATCTAGGTAAAAACTGCAGTCTCCAAATGTCTATCCTGTGATAAACATTAGAGGTTCATCTAGATATGAGTAAAATATAGTTCACGTGACTTCCTGGTAGGTGTATGGAAACTCATGATTTGTAATCGGGGATTTCATGGTTTGATTTACAACTATGTTGACTAGACTCCATGTGGAAAGTATTGACAAATTTAATAGCATCTTTACTTAAACAGATACATATAATGTCCTTGATTTGTTGAACGTTTTTTTAAAAACTTAACCTCTTCAAGTCCTTTACAAAATGAAATTGTATGATTTCTAATACAAATCTGTGAACAATTATATTTTCTTTTTGGTATCCTTGAATAAAAAAAAGGATTTTCCTCTGTGATTAAATATGGATTTTAATGTTTTGGCAATCCTTTTTCTATCTTTGGAAGGGTGCTACACAGTGTGCATTCTACATGCAGTATGGTACATGCAAATACGGTAGCACTTGCAAGTTTGACCACCCTATTACCAATAACCTGACATACAGCTCCTCAACCTCATCACTGACAGAACTAACCTTAACTCCTTATCCGGTGGGAATGTCAGTTGCAACTTTTCTACCTGCTTTAAACAATGGAGCCAAGATGATGTACCCTAAAGTTGTTTCAAATAGAAATACAGATAAACAGCAGCAAGTATATGACGATGATTCATTTGGTGATGATAATGGAGATGGCAGCAATGGAACTCGGTCAGGAACTGCAGGTTCAAACAGGTCATCCAGTGCAGACTCTTTGGATATGAGGGGTCATGAGTCTATCCAAGTTGCCACTAATATGAGTGCATCCTCATAAAGGAGTTTGCTTTTTTATTTATTATTTCTCATTAATGGGCAGGTAATTATAGTTTTCAAAGCTCTATCATGCTCGGACTTTCCTCATAAAGTGACCCAACTGTTGGCAACAGCTCTTCCACTACACATGATAATGATGTGATCATTGCAGAATTTCCTTGCAAATATCCTTTATTTTCCAATGTTCATATATATTTTTATATATACATCCTGCCCCAAAACATGCCAGTTTCTGGTCGCTGGTGTAGCTTCCTCGGTTACTCGCTTTCAAATGGATATGGACACCTTAGGGCCTCTTGGCTCACAAATAATGCTTATGTTCAAATGCTCTCATCCATGACAAGACACGGAAAAGAGTTGTTCGGATATATACATACGTCTAATGTATCCAACTAAATAATGTCATCATCGCATGTACTGTTGCTCCTCACTATTATGAATGTTGTATGATAAAAGTTTTTAATACAAGAATCCACATTGAAAAACTAATTAGGTTTGTTTTGAGAGATTAACTCGCTCGTGCTAGCCAAGGTGTTTGCAAAACCTTGATAGCCATTATAAAAGTAAATCTTCGTGAATGAATATGACTTCAGGATGCATGTTGCCAAACAGAAAACATATATGAATTTCCATGGCAATAGTTTTTTAAGCTAACTCTTATGGGTCAAATCCAAGACTGAAGAATACAGTAGAATGTATTCCAGCTGTTGAAATCCGAAATTCAATGGTTCACAAATTTGTTATAACTTTATTAAGAGTGAACTAGTAATAAATGATATAATGATTTCATTCAGTAACAATCCTCACATGTTCATCAAATGTGAAGCTCTTGTAACACAACATCTAAAGTGCATGGGGCGTTATGTTTGCAAGGATATTTGAGGTGTTGAGAAAATTATTCCTGCCTGTGTGTATTGTATCCTCGAAGAAGGAATTGATTCATCATGTATATGCAAAGAGAAAATCATGAACCTATTGACTTTTTCTGAGTGCAAATCTGAAAGTTTATCATAGCATCAGGTAGATTGATAAAAGAGAGACATCGATATAAATTCTGCGTGTATATAAGAAAAGGAGGCTATCCTATTGGAGTGGGAGTGAGTTGGGAGATCTACAATCTTGCCTCAACATCGAGATTATTTACTGCCTACTGAGCACATCTTTACGTTAAGAACAGTGAGGGAGATTAAAGTGTGACCGCAAAGCTCCTTATGGTTAAAGAATGTGCATGAGGGAGAAAACTTCAAGTGTTTTGCTTAAGAATAGCACATGAGAAATTAAGCTTGTACCAGCGTCGGTGGAAACGATAAAGATGTTTTGTGCTCACTGAAGTTCAAGCTAAGGAATTTAGTTCATAGAAATGTAAATAACTAAAGTAATGGGGCTTAGCCATGGGGATGATATATCAAAGGGCTTCATGCTGCCTGATAAGATATATAGGAAAATATAAAATTTGACAGCATATTACAAAAAATATATCACCAACATTAGAGCTATTGATAACGACGATGCAAAAGTTACAAGCCATGATGATGTGGTAGTGGAAGTACCGGCTTCCCTATTTTCAGCATGCTTGTTTTGAGGTTCAGGTTCATGCCTTCTTGAATGGCCGTATGCAGATCCATTCAAATCATCCCGTTTGGTCAAATAACAGCTATCTGTTTAGGCTTTCAAAGCCTAAAATCCATCTTATGTTTCTTTCTCCTCGAAATCAATCATCTAATTGTGGCAACATGGGAGCTGTTCCAGAAAATTAATGCATAGAAAATCCTTGTCAAGGAGAGGTTCCGTGTAGGGATTAGTTCAATTAAATGATGAGCCTAAGGCGGCCGAGTGCAATACATAGCTCCAAACATTGGGTTAGGAGGCATGAGATCATTAGTTGAGAAGCTGAAGAGGAAACATCGAGGTATCGGCTCGTAGGAGGCTCGTAGGAGAGACAATCCATCGTTCTGACTAATACTAAAACTTTCGCATTACCAGAATGCAGACATACGTTATTGCAGTTCTCAACCACGTGTTTGTCTAAAACATTTCAGAATGTAAGAATGAAGCCTACAGTGGGCATATCCATCTTTCTCTTGACACATTTCATGCTATCCCTATTCCATTAGATGTGGAAGGCGTACTGTAGAAATTAAATGAACTGATATGTAACCATCTTCTAATGGCCAAAATGACCAATGAGACCAAACAAATTATATCCGACGAAATTTTGATACGGTGTGTTATAAAATGGTTAAAAAACGAAGAAAAGAAATTCTACTTACAGTAAACAGAAATCCTGGTAGAACCGTAGTACTACAACTACTGATACAAAAATGAGGGGAACTGTCTCATGATAATAACCCACATGGATCTCTCTATAGTGACAACAACATCTTCCAAGGTAAGATGTTCAATTGAGTGTGCTCAGTGAGTCAGTTGTGCACGATGAGGACCTCATCTGTCGATACAATTGCTGTTTATGGTAGTGAAGAGCCATACACCATACATCATGGAGAACAATCAACGGATAACATGGCCTCAAATGAAGCTGATTTTCAATACATCCAAGATTCTAGACCCATTGAAGATTTTAAAGAAAATTGGAATTTTCAATGCATCAGGATAACTTCAAGCTATCTAAGATTTTTCAAAATAAGTTCTAGAATTCACAAAGGTTGTGTTATGAAAAAGCAGCTCTAATTCCAGGATAGATACAGAAGTTATTACATTTAGACAGATCATATTATAAAATACAGACAAATGTTACCACATTAGGCAGACCCCGTTCGAAAATATGGACAAGTTACCAGATTAAGACATATCCATTATATATCGAGAGCTTGTGTTGGCCTAATGAAGTTGAGCATGACGCTTGGAAATATATGCTCTACTTCCATAACAAACCCAACTTCATCTCATTTTCTAGTTGTTTCATTTCAAAGAGCAAACACAATTGAATATTGTATTTCCATGAAACGAAAATTTTCCACAATAACTCATTTCTTATCTCAATCTCTAGAGACAGCTCTAATATCCAGAGATTCTGTGATGCTTCATCACCAAGACTCTTATT
Organism: Azolla caroliniana; assembly: GCF_043228905.1. Taxonomy (NCBI): domain Eukaryota; kingdom Viridiplantae; phylum Streptophyta; class Polypodiopsida; order Salviniales; family Salviniaceae; genus Azolla; species Azolla caroliniana. The sequence continues at coordinate 472,173 of NW_028230437.1, forward strand.
AACAACATCCCACACTGGATGAATAACCAATACACCAACCAGGCACAGCCCCGTGAACAGCAAGTTTTATTTATGCACAACATGTCTAACCCTTTTATTCCCAAGGTTTCAAGTGTAATCTGCACAAAAGCAAATACCACATTAAAAAACCTGGATATGGACTCTGTATTGTTTACTTGAATCTTGTGCTTTGATATGTGTAAGGCGGCAGAATGGCAATATTATGAATCTGCACGTCCTGATGATATGTATATGCATGCGTTAGCCGTATTAATCGAGGCATACGTTGTAACCAAGTTCTCACCATGGACACAACACATTCTCCTTTTTTATATCTGGAAGGGCCTATACCGAATTCAAATCTGGGAAATGACCACGTGCGTTATTCTATATTCTCAAAGCCTCAGCTCCATCTAGCTCTGTTTGAAATCCAGCTGCTGCATATATATTTTCCATGAAGACATATGTACGTCCACAATTTTCATCCAACTGCACTGATTTCTCAAATACCCATCTCCCCAGCTGCATATTTTCAGATTTTCTACAAGCACCCAACATAGCAATGAATAGTGGGAGATGGCCAGAATGTGACACCTCGTCGAGAAAGGATGTTGCCTTTCCCAAGTGCCCTGCACGGCCAAATAAATCAATCATACAGGTGTAATGTTCTAGGGTCGGCTTGAGACAATAAACAGCACGCATTTCATTAAATAACTTTTCCCCCTCCTTCAATAGACCTGCATGACTACATGCAGAAAGCAAATGAGTGAAGGTGATCAAATTTGGCTCTGCACCTTCTGACCTCATTTTCATATACATGTCTAATACCATGTTAGCTTGTCCTAACTGAGCATATCCATCAATCAGGGAATTCCACGCCATAATGTCACCTGCAGGAAGCTCTTCGAACACTTCTCGTGCTTTCTTAGGTGCACCACACTTTGAATACATACCAACCAATGTAGTGCAAAGCTCAGTATCCTTCTGCAATAATCCTTGCTTTCTGATTTGAATATGTATATCTTCCCCAACCTCTAGGGACCCAACTAAGCCACAAGCTTTGAGAATGCAGAGATAAGTTACTGCAGTGGGGCAGATTCCCAGATCTTGCATTTGCCTGAAGAAGTTTAATGCTTCCTCACCGAACCCATGTTGGGTATATCCAGTAAGCAGGGCATTCCAAGAGACAGGATCCTGCTTAGGGAGCATCTGAAACACTTCTTGTGCTTTCTCCAATGCACCACATTTGGAATACATGTCCACCAAGGCAGTGCTAAGCATGATGCTTTTCTGTAATAACCCTTGCTTTCTGACCTCGACATCAATATCTTGCCCAAACTCTAGACATCCAAGGATGCTACAAGCTTTTAAACTGCAGATATAACTTACCACATCTGGGTAAACTCCCTCATTTTGCATTTGTCTAAAACACCTCAGTGCTTCTTCACCAAGCCCATTCTGAGCATATCCAGCAATCATTGCATTCCAGGACACAACATCTCGTACTGGAAGCTGTTCAAATACTTCTCGTGCTTTATCCAATTTACCACATTTAGAGTACATGTCCAATAATGCAGTGCCAAGCACAATGTTTTTCTGCAATAACCCTTGCTTCCTAACCTGAGTGTCTATATCTTCCCCAACCTCGATAGACCTAACAATGCTAGATGCTTTCAAAATGCAGACATATGTTACAACATCGGGACGGATTCCCTTATCGTGCATTGACCTAAAACAATTCAATGCTTCTTGACCCAGCCCATGCTCACAATATCCAGTGAGCAAGGCATTCCAAGGTATGACATCCTGAACTAGAAGTTTTTCACATACTTCTTGTGCTTTCTCCAATGCACCAAACTTGGAATACATGTCCACCAATGCAGTGTTAAGCACCACATTTTTTTGCAATAACCCTTGCTTTCTGATTTTGGTATTGATCTCCTCCCCAACCTCTAAGGAACCAACAATGCCACAAGATTTCAAAATGCAGGCATAAGTTATGGCATCTGGATTAACTCCCTCATCTTCCATCTGTCTGAAACATTTTATCACTTCACCATCAAGCCCATGCCGGGCACATCCAGTGATCATGATATTCCAAGACACAACATCATGCACAGGAAGTTGTTCAAACAGTTCTCGTGCTTTCTCCAATGCATCACATTTAGAATACATGTCCATCAATGTATTGCTAAGCACGATATCTTTATACAATAAACCTTTTTTACGAACCTCAGCATCAATGTATTCTCCAACCTGTAGAGAGCTGGCAATGCCACAAGCTTTCAAAACACAGATGTACGTTACTGCATTCGGATAGACTCTGGCATCTTGCATCTGCCTGAAGCATTTCAGTCCTTCACAACCAAGGCCACTTTGAACATATCCACTGATCAGAGAATTCCAAGTTACAACATTCCGATTTGGAAGATGCTCAAACACTTCCTGTGCTTTCATTAGGGCACCACACTTGCAATACATCCCCACTAATGTATTGCCCAACATAACATCTTTGTGCAGTAACCCTTGCTTTCTAATCTCAGCGTCTATCTCTTCCCCAACCTTTAGATATTGACCAATGCCACAAGCTTTCAAAACAAAGATATAAGTTACTATATCAGGCCGAACTCTTGCCTCTTGCATATTCTTGAAGCATTTCAAAGCTTTATCACTGAGACCGTGTTGGGTATATCCAGTAATTAGGGCATTCCAACACGTAACATCTCTTGTCTGAAGCCTTTCAAACACATCTTGTGCTTTGTCTAAAGCGCCACATTTGGCATATTTTGAAATCAAAGCAGCAGCAATGTCAGGATTGTACTTAATCAAGTCTTTCTTGACAATATCAGTATGTATCCTTTTTACTCTCCATATGTTATTTCCTTTTCTACAGGACCTTATCTCATTCAGAAGCTTAATTCGATCCTGAAACCCTACAGCAAGCAATTTACCAAAAGCAGTATTCCAGTAAAAAGGGTCATTATTCACTACAACAATGGACAAATTCTTGAGCTTGCTGGTTGGAAATATGAATAAAGGGAACAGGTTCAGCAGAAATGGAAAAAAAAACTCTACTAAATCCCTGTACATTTGTAGTTCTTTCAAATGATTTCATAGTATTTTAGGCATGCAAATGAAATTCTAGAATTCTGGTTGAGATTTGGATGTTCAGGCACAAAATTTACTATTAATTCATGCATACAAGGTAATTCATTTGATGTTCAGGCAAAAATTTTACAATTAATTCATGCATATAAGGTAATTCAAAATTGATCCTAAAAATGTGTGGTGTTTTCTCATCGTTACTCTGCTAGATTCTGCATGAAAAAGAGAAGTCTACAGTCCCCGTTGATCAAAATCGGGTACAAATATATAGAATTTCTACAAAATTCCTATAAATGTGCAGCATTTACTGCATAGAAAGGCTCACTTACTGATGCAGCTGAACTCTTTGAGCTTGTCAGAATCATTGATGCTGCATCTACAAAACAATGATGCTTTCTCTTTTTCACTACGTCTCAAGTTGAGAGATGTATGGCTTCCCTGAAAAATGGGGGGGAAGAAGAAGCCATGAAATATTTTGAAGCTTGGAATTAGTCTTCGTGAAATTTGAGAGGGAAGAGAAGCAAGTGAGGGGAGGGGGAGGTGATGATGATGAGTCATGGCTGACTGACGTACCTACCATAATAGGGTCGAGAAACAGAGAGGGATTCATTCCAGAAGACTGCGGCTACGCCAGGAGACATAAAGCTTCATTTTCATTCACACTGAGAAAAATGAATGAATGAATGAATGTAGAGGAAGGAAGGGGATGGTTGTTGGTTGGCTCATATCAATCAATATGAGAGAACAGGGCAGGACAACTGCCTAACTATTTCTTGGGTGTGCCTCTAGGCTCTATCTAGATTCTATCTACATACATACATATCTGTACATATGTATAAGTATGTATGTATGTATGTATAATGTATACATCGACGTGTCTATTATGACACAAATCATAAAGAGGCCTGGTGAGGGAATCGCGGCCACAGACGGTGCAGGTCGCTCAGAGAAGGCGCGTGTGATCTGCACCGTCCGATTTGGATGAGGAAGAAGGCGCCAAAAAAAAAGTTGCGCAGGCGGTCGCCCAACCCTGTCAGAGGTCTCCCAACCATTTTTTTTTAAAATTTTTGGTTGATTTGGTCACCCAACCAACTCAAAAAAAAAAGCAGGTCACCCAACTGTTTATTTTTAAATAGGTTGGGTGACCTGTTTAACCAGGTTGGGAGACTCCTTTAGAGTTTATATTGAGTTGGTCACCCAACCAACTCAATAAAAGAAGCAGGTCACCCAACTGTTGATTTTTAAAACAGTTGGGCGACCTGTTTATCCAGGTTGGGAGACTCCTTTAGAGTTTATATTGAGTTGGTCACCCAACCAACTCAATAAAAGAAGCAGGTCACCCAACTGTTGATTTTTAAAACAGTTGGGAGACCTGTTTATCTAGGTTGGGAGACTCCTTTAGGGATGTCTATAAAAGCCCTAAACCTGTCATAATCTGTCATTTTTTCAAACGAGATTGACAGGTTGGGTTTGCCGGGAAAGAGGTGGGAGCTCCTCCATCACAAATCGTCTGTGGCTGCACAAATCGATCTCCTCCATCACAAATCGATCTCCTCCATCACTATTCCCAGGTATGCTCCTTGTTATTATATCTTCCACAATGTTATATTCATCGCTTCTTAATAATAATGAAAACAAGCAAGATTGTATGGACCATATTGATGCATAGACATGTTTAAGCTTTAGGGTTTAGAGTCACTATAGACAAGAAGATTGTATGGACCATATTGATGCATAGACATGTTTAAGCTTTAGGGTTTAGAGTCACTATAGACAAGAAGATTGTATGGACCATATTGATGCATAGACATGTTTAAGCTTTAGGGTTTAGAGTCACTATAGACAAGAAGATTGTATGGACCATATTGATGCATAGACATGTTTAAGCTTTAGGGTTTAGAGTCACTATAGACAAGAAGATAAGCGAACCATAAGTGAAGTATAATAGGATCTAATAGGCAAGGCTTTGTTGATTTCCAGCCACTCTAATCCCAACCAGTATCTTGAAGGCATAATCTAGAAGAGGATGTAACCACTCTTATCCACACTATAGGTGAGGCCTATCAAACTTATTATGATCTTGCGTTCACTAGATTTGCTTGCTTAAACTTGATTTAATCACCTATATTTTGATTGTTGGTTTTAATGATTTGCTTGCTTAAACTTGATATTTTGTGTGTTTGAGTACTAAAATCAAAAAATGTTTGATTACTTGAATGGTGGTAGATGACTTCCAACTCCAAGTACAAAGATTGGTGGGATTTCGATAACAGTGATATATATCCAACTCAAGAGAGGTATGTCACGAACCAATCTCCCCCAAGAATGGTTTAGGGTTTGATGCATGTATGTTGACTCGTGATTTGTTAAAGGGTCTTCGTTAGAAGACATTGGCGAAGTCGAGGAGCCGACATGTGTACGAGTGGGGACAAAATGGACCAAGATGCTCCTCCAAATGGTATGTGGATTTGGTGTCGTTGCAATATCTCAATCTTTATGCCAATCTTTATGTCAATCTTAAATATGTAACACAGGTGCAGAAGGAACAGTTGCTCCTCGTCCCGACTTGTTGTATAAGGTTGGAAGAGATGCAAATGGGAACAAGGCTCGTGCATGTATCTACACTGAGTTTTGCCGCCTCTCGCCAAGGTGGTATCGGAAAAAAAGTGACATGGAGTCACATTTACGCAGAGAACATGCAATAGACGTAGTCCTACCACGAGGGATGCGTATAGAGGAGGAGGAGGGTATTCTGGGGGCATGCTTTAACAGTTATGAGCGTCAAAGATCACTCAAAAGATTCATGGACCCGGAAATCAAGTACTACAGAAATCGACAAAAATATATCCGAAAGTTGAAGGTTAGGGCTGTTTCGAAATACAACTCTATTCCTGCTGAACTCCGTCTTGACACACAGGCAGAGTTCGTGGCACGATTTATGGACAAAGAGATGACTATATACGACTCCAATAAGGATGAGCGTTTGGAGATGTTGACGAAGAAGATAGCAGCTGGTTTGGATTCTTATGTAAGTATGAGTGAGGATTTCATTTCAGATTGTTGGAGGGTTTATTGGCAAAATTCAGATAATAAGATGTGTCTTATTGTGGTGAAACAGTGTAAAAAGGCGGGGATATCCACCCAACCGCAGGGTGTGTCCATGGATGTGGATGAGAGTCAAAACCCATCTGAGGGTGGTGTGTCCACTCCACCGAGACGGAGACGACCGAAAATGCCAATCCGACGGAAGGAGGTCGAGTCAAACACTGATGTTGTTTCCCTAACATCAGATTCAGATGACGCTGCATCGGATGTGGCCATAGTTCAAATTCAACATGGCAAGGGCATAAGGTTATGGATTCAAACCCCAAATAAACACTTTTCCAGGTAGGGTTTAAGTGAAATATAAACTAGTATCTTACTAATTGACATGGAGTGTGATTTACCTACTCAAAACTACATATTTCCATGCATTCAGGTACCAGCTAACTTGCCCACGTCTCGATATGGCCCTTGATGTTACCGAGTCAGATCTTGAGACCATATGCAAGAGCCGTGAAATGGCATCGACATGGACTATGACCTTATTCACGTTGTGGATGGAATACTCATTGCCACTCGAGGTGACAGAACGCTTCACCATCGTCGACCCACTATGGGTGCAGCTACACCAGCAGGCAATGAAGGAGCAAGACATCCTTAAGAAAGTTGCGCAATGTGAGATTACGTTCATTCCGAGCGTGCTTGATGGGCATTGGAACTTGTGGTTCACCATGCGACAACAAGCTTCTAAGCTAACTAGCAAAGTAGTCTTCTGCGATCCATTGAACAGACTAGCAACAGACAACATGCGGAGAATGGTAGAGTTGGCAATTCGGACAATTTCATCTGAACCGTCAGACCACACCATTGTGCCCAATGGTCGACATCAGGTACTGCACATCCCAACACAGCCAAATTGTTGGGATTGTGGCTTTTATGTGATGAAGACTATCCAAATGTTGGTGAGGGAGTTCTTACAAGGATGGATATCTTCGACTTTTGTAAGTGTAATTGCAATTCCTTGTTCATGTGGATTGTGTATAGATGTGTTCTTATACATATTTGGTTACAAGGCACAGAGATGTGGTTCACCAAACGCGAAGTGGATTCACTTCGGATTCATGTGGACGAGTGGGCACGATCGGTATTAGGATTTGCACCTGCGACCGGTGGCTCCATATTGTAAATTTTGGGAATGTTGTTTTCAGCACAGATTTGGCTATAGAGCTGATGTTGTAACTATATTTTGGAATCCCCAGAAATTTTGTATAGTGAGAATCGACTCATTGTATATCGCGATTACTTATTAATGGAAATGTTGTTTACAACAATTATTTATCTCAATCTGAATGTATTTATCTCAATCTGAATATTGTGGATGATCTGAATGTATGGTTTTAAACCAATCGCAAGTTGTGGTATTGTTATGGTCACCCAACCAGGTTAAAATTAATTATCTTCTGTTATGGTCACCCAACCAGGTTGCCCAAACCTTTTAAAATTAATTATCTTTTGTTATGGTCACCCAACCAGGTTGCCCAAACCTTTTAAAATTAATTATCTTTTGTTTTGGTCACCCAACCAGGTTGCCCAAACCTTTTAAAATTAATTATCTTTTGTTTTGGTCACCCAACCAGGTCGCCCAACCTGTTATGTAAACGGCCAGAAAAACGGTCATCTTAACATGTAAATTAATCACATTCTCTGTCACTTTAAACCATTCTCTGTCATTTTAATCATAGCTCATTGCATCTCCAATATCTGTCTTATAATCACATTCTGCGTCTTAATCACATTCTTATTTTGCACAATCTCTAAAAGCTAATCAGGATTAGTTATATTCTTAATCAGTTATAATCAGATTAGTTAGATTCTTAATAAGATTAGTTAGATTCTTAATCAGATTAGGGGGATTCTTAATCAGATTAGTTAGATTCTTAATCATCTTAGTTAGATTCTTAATCAGTTATAATCAGATTTTGTAGATTCTTAATAAGATTAGTTAGATTCTTAATCAGATTAGGGGGATTCTTAATCAGATTAGTTAGATTCTTAATCATCTTAGTTAGATTCTTAATCAGTTATAATCAGATTTTGTAGATTCTTAATAAGATTAGTTAGATTCTTAATCAGATTAGGGGGATTCTTAATCACATTAGTTAGATTCTTAATAAGATTAGTTAGAGTCTTAATCATATTAGGGGGATTCTTAATCAATTATAATCAGATTAGTTAGATTCTTATAACCAGATTAGTTAGATTCTTAATCAGATTAGTTAGATTCATTCGAGATGAATCCCAACGAAATAGATTTAATCACGTCCTTGTATGATTCTGAGGATGGTTATGCATCACCATACTCCGCAACCATCGACGATGACTGTCAGGAACTCTATTAAGGCAGAGAAGGAGTTAGTACTAAAAGAAGGATTAGTACTATTGTTGGGGAATAGTACTAAGACAGAGAAGGATTAGTACTATGAGAGGTGTCGAACTTTGAGAGAAGGAATGAGTGAGAGAGAGAGAGAGAGAGAGAGAGAGAATGATGATGCGAAAGATATATGTATTATATGACGGAAGATATACAACAGTAGTTAGAAGGCTTAAGACTGGCGTTGAACCGATTTGGTTCGAACTAATGCCTTGCGCCTCCTTTTATAGTGTCTTCAGGAATACTCCTGAAGTTTCTAGAATGTTCCAGAGAAATCTGGAATATACATCAATTTCCCAATAAAACCTAAATGAAAATAATATCCTTCAAATTACAATTCATATCCTAATGGTAAAGTCTCGACCCGTGTAACAAAAGGTTATGGGTTCGAGTCTAGTTATGACACTATCCCCCCTTTAAAACGACGAGTTTCACGAGTCGTTTTGGATTGAGGACCCGGTTTCTCGAGATATCGTCGATGGAAGTCTTCTAGAAGAGCACGAGCATTGGTCACATTCTCGATCGGTTCCCAAGTACGCTCGCTGGGACTATATCCTAGCCAATCGACTAGATAGTAGAGCTTGTTGCGAACAATCTTGGAATCGAGGATGGCAGCGACCTCATACTCAGGTCCATCTTCGAGCTCGATAGGAGGTGGAGGTTGTATAGTACGTCCTGGGATAGTGCTCTCGTGATAGGGTTCGAGGAGAGAACTATGAAACACCGGGTGTATCCGAAGTTGCGGAGGTAGCTCGAGACGAAAAGCGACATCATTAATCTTCCCGATAATACGGAAAGGACCTAATCGCCGATAATCCAACTTCTCACATGGGCGAGTAGTCTTGATGTGTCGTCGTAGCAGCCACACCCGATCTCCAATGTTAAAACTGGATGGAAGTCGATGACGATCTGCGTAGTCCTTGTGTGATTGTTGAGCTTGCTGGAGTTGAGTAGATAAATCCGCTTGTATCTTGCGTAACCGCTCCAAACGATCCTCCGCGCAAGGATTTGTGGACACTTCTGGGGTTTCAAGGACACACCACCGGGGATGATATCCCGTATAAGCGTAGAATGGCGTGACTTTAGTCGATGCGTGGGTAGCGTTATTATAGGCAAATTCGGCGAACTGAAGAATATCTGCCCAGTCATTCTGATGATAGTTGAGAAAGCACCGCAGATACTGCTCCAGTGTTTGATTTGTTCGTTCGGCTTGACCGTCGGTTTGTGGGTGGTAGCCGGAGGAGAGGTTACAAGTGACCTTCAGCATTTTAAAAAGGTGCTTCCAGAATTTTGACACAAACTGGGGTCCACGATCGCTGATGATATTATCAGGGAGTCCATGATGCCGACATACTTCCCGCATGACAATTTCGGCGGTGTCTTCACTAGATATTTCTTTAGTACATGGTAAGAAATGAGCCATCTTCGTATATCGATCCACCACTGTGAGAATCGCACTGAATCCCTTAGAGACTGGAAGATCTGTAATGAAGTCAAGAGCAATGGATTGCCATGGCTTGCTTGGAATTGGTAATGGTTCTAATAAACCATATGGATGATGTCTTGGCATTTTCGCTCTGCAGCATGTATCGCAAGTCCGAACAAAATCTTCGACAAATTGTCGCATACGGGGCCACCAGAATGATCGTTGTACTAAATCTAATGTTTTAGTACTACCAAAATGTCCTGCTGTATATGTGTCATGGCAGTTTTGTACTACTCGAAGGCGGCAAGAACCATTAGGAACATACAAAAGTTCTTTAAAGAAGAGTAATCCATCACAGTATTTGAATTGCCGATAATCCGTACCTGGTGATTGTGATTGTGAACATGACGCTCGAGAGGGGTCAATTTGTGCTAGTATAGCTTGGGCGAAAGCGTCAGTCTTCAAGTCCTCACGTATAGTATTGGTAATGTCGGAATCCACGGGCATGTCAAAGACCTGTGCTGCTTGCAGTCGTGCTGGACCCAAGATTACTTGCTTCTGGTTATCGAAAGCTGGCTCACCGGGACGTGGTGTTAGATACGAACGCCGTGATAATGCATCTGCCTTCCCTTGGTGCTTCCCCGGACGATATGTAATTTTGAAGTCGAAGCGTGTGAGGAAGTGGGCCCACCGAGCTTGACGTCGATTCAGTACACGAGCATCTTGAAAGTAGGCAAGGTTCTTGTGGTCACTGAATACAGTGACCTGATGAGGAGATCCCTCCAGGAAATGCCTCCATTGCATAAAAGAATCAACTATTGCTAATAGCTCTTTATCATGAATTTCGTAGTTGATTTCGGCGGCGTCAAACTTACGGGAGTGGAAAGCCACAGGATGTAGCTTCTCGTCGTTACCCTGTTGTGACAGAATGCTCCCCAATGCGAAATCCGATGCATCAGCTTCGATAATGAATGGTTTTTCCGGATCCACATGACCTAAAAGTGGAGCTGATGTAAACGCCTTCTTAAGACTCTCGAAAGCCATGTCCGTCTCTTTAGACCAAAGGAATGATTGTCCCTTCCTGGTGAGCTGTGTGAGAGGCAGCACAATTTTTGAGTAATTTTGTATGAACTTCCGGTAGAAATTTGCAAAGCCTAGGAAGCATTGCACATCCCGCACCGAACGCGGAGTGTGCCATTCTATCACCGTTTTGACCTTGGCTGGGTCCATAGATATGCCTTCTGAGGAGATGACATAGCCGAGAAACTCCACTTGGTTGCACCCGAAACTACATTTCTCTAACTTTGCATACAGACCATGTTCTCGAAGTCGTTTTAGTACTAATAGTACATGAGAATCATGTTCTTCTTGGGTCTTTGAATAAACCAGTAGATCATCCAAATAGATGATCAAAAAATCATCCAAGAGATCTCGAAATATATCATTCGCCATGTGCTGGAAGACTGCCGGCGCATTAGTGAGTCCAAACGGCATGACCGTATACTCGAAGTGCCCATATCTGGTGCGAAACGCGGTCTTCCATTCATCTCCTGGTCGGATCCGTACGAGGTTATAGGCTCCTCGTAAGTCTATCTTCGTGAAGAACCTGGCACCGTTGATCCGTTCTAAAAGACTTGAGATAAGGGGAAGAGCATACCTATTTCTTACTGTGACCTTATTCAAGCCACGGTAATCTACAACGAGTCGAAGCGAGCCATCTTTTTTCTTGACGAAGAAAATGGGTGCGCCGGCTGGAGATTTCGAATGCCGAATGAAACCGTTCTCCAAATTCTCCTCTATATAGGCTCGAAGGACTTCTAGCTCGGTTGGTGACAAATTGTAGATCGGCCCCCATGGCGGCTCTTTTCCCGGTTGTAAGTCAATGGCGCAGTCGTACGGCCGATGATGAGGAAGTGTGTTGGCTTGTACTTTATCGAAGACATCAGCATACTGACGATACTTCTCGGGAAGTTGAACGGTGGACTCCTCTTTGGTGGTGCTGGAGGGTTGTACTGATATTGCAAAGAGAAACATTTCCTCCTTGCGCCCTTCCTCACGCAACTGACGTAGCGAAATGGTTGCAACCTTCTGGGTAGATCCTTGGGTTTGTCGCAACCGGATTTCCCTTGTCCTCCAATCTATGTCTGGGTCATGTAACTCGAACCATGGTAATCCTAAAACTATGGGATGTTCTGGAATACTAATAATATTAAATGATACTACACATGTTAAGTTATCTAGGACAATATTAACGGGTTCCGACTCTTCTATGATATTACCAGAAGCAATGGGACGACCATCAATGACTACTACTGAGGCTGGACATGGGAGCTTTCTGAGAGATATCTGATGAGCTCGGGCAAAATTCCTATCCATGAAGCAAGAATTAGCTCCGGAATCTAGAAGGGCTAAGGTATGTACTGGAGGGGTACTTTTAGTACTAACTGCTACTTGGGCTACGAACACATCACTAACTTGCTTAGAGGGAATGGAACCACTAATGGGCTGCACAGATCTAGGGCTGTCCAACCAAACGGCTCCTATTTTGGCTGGACTTAGTCGTTTAACTCTTCTTCTAATTGGCTAAGGACATCAAATTTGTTTGCGAGATTCGGACTATTAGTACTATTAGGACTATTATGACTATGAGGATTATCAGAGATTCCTACTGAAATAGACTCGGGTTTAGTATAGTCAGAACTAACAATGACTTGGTTTACCTGCCTTCTTGGTCTATGGGGACAGTTTATCGCGATATGCCCTGGTCCACCGCAATAAAGGCATAATCGGTTTGTTCGGCGTCGTTGCTTTTCCTCCTCCGATAGCGGCCCACGACGACGTGTAGTGTCAATTTCCATTGGAGTTGGAGTACTTACTGGAGGCGCATTATGTGACTCCCTTTGAAAAGGTTTCGCTACCACTGAGGCATAGGTAGGTTCGGATCTTGCCCTCGGCATCTGAAATTGTCGTTCCGAACGTCGCTCGAAGAGGCGGTTGTCACATCTGACCGCTCGACTGATTGCTTCTGTTAATGATTTTGGCTCTTCAGGGAAAGTCAAGAGTAAATCCTTGACATCGTTGCGTAGACCATAGCGGAACTGCTCCATCAATGCTTGATCATCCCAGGGGATATCGGCGGCGAGTAGGCGGAAATCTGCAGCATATGCGGAGGCTGGACGGTCACCTTGGCGTAATCGCCGGATTTTGTTGATTGCAGTCCTTATGCTGTCAGTATCTCCAAAACATGCTTTAAACTCACTTATGAATTCTTCAAAATTATTTAGTACTGGAGATTCCTTTTCTAGTAGCGGAGCGAACCATGCTAATGCTGAGCCATTTAACAACGTGCCTACTAAACCCACTCGTGATGCATCGGTGGGATATCGGGACGGATGCATTTGAATAACTAACCGTACCTGGTTAAGAAACCCTCTAAACTGCGATCGCGTTCCATCGAACTTCGTGGGAAGGCCAATCTTGGGTTCTTTATGAATCCCTTGTGCTCCGTGCCCTTGTTGTTGCATTGCTACGATGGTTGCTTCGAGTTGTTGCACGCGTAACGCAAGTTCCCCATGTTGTTGTTGCGTTTGCTGCTTTTCTAAGGAAATTTGCTGAAGATCCCCCAACAAGCGTTGATTTTCTTGTTCCAAAGCATGAAACTTCTCTTTCAAGCATTGAAATTCCGAGAAAACGGATGGATACTCTTCAGCGCTAACGGTGGCCATGGGATGAAGGAAAAGGGAAATAAGAGACTAGTAGGAAAGGAGGGAGACAGAAGGAAGAGGGAGACTAGTAGAGAAATCGGTTCAAACTGTCAGGAACTCTATTAAGGCAGAGAAGGAGTTAGTACTAAAAGAAGGATTAGTACTATTGTTGGGGAATAGTACTAAGACAGAGAAGGATTAGTACTATGAGAGGTGTCGAACTTTGAGAGAAGGAATGAGTGAGAGAGAGAGAGAGAGAGAGAGAGAGAATGATGATGCGAAAGATATATGTATTATATGACGGAAGATATACAACAGTAGTTAGAAGGCTTAAGACTGGCGTTGAACCGATTTGGTTCGAACTAATGCCTTGCGCCTCCTTTTATAGTGTCTTCAGGAATACTCCTGAAGTTTCTAGAATGTTCCAGAGAAATCTGGAATATACATCAATTTCCCAATAAAACCTAAATGAAAATAATATCCTTCAAATTACAATTCATATCCTAATGGTAAAGTCTCGACCCGTGTAACAAAAGGTTATGGGTTCGAGTCTAGTTATGACAATGACTTGGATTCGTCTACATCCGAAGACTATGAGTCGGCTTCATTCGAAGAAGAGGCGGAGGAGGTTGATCCCTTCATGTATTGTTCGGCGAGGTATATTGCGTTCACTAGAGGTATGTACGATTTAATGCTTAAAGATTTATTAGGTCAAGTTAAGGTAACATTTGAAATATTAAGCACACTCGCAAGGGGGGCACCTCTTAATTTACATGCATGGAGGCGCATGAAGAGTCGTCTCACGCTTATGAATGAGAATGCAATACACCTTAAGGCATCGCCTCATCTTCAGATTACGCACGTAGAGAAATGGAGGGAGATAGTATTGGCGTCACATTGTGGCGCATCGCACCGTTCTTTGACAGGTACTCTGACAGAATTAAAGAGAAATTGGTCCAATGACCTTCGTGACTATGGGATCCCTAGTGCGTATGTGAAAGCAGTGATTGACCAATGCGGTTGTCAAGTTGTGTCGAGGTTAACTCCATCTGACATGGAGGGGACAAGTGTCGTGAAATATAAAAAGTCTAGACCCATAGAAGTGATCAAGATAGAGGCACATAGGGTTGATGATATGTTGATAGATGTTCAATTGAGGTATCACACACGCTTTCGTACAGGGGTCACAAGGGGTGCACATGTGACTAGGTATAATTGTCACCGATCCGGTGTGGCCAACAAGCAATATCCATGCACTCGACGTAGAAAGCATTCATCTCGATGTGGGTGTACTTTTCATGTGAATGCTCGAATGAATGGCGGGGTTGACCATGGGACAGTGACCCTTTCAATATATGGACCTCATACGGGTCATGTACCGGGAAGTAGACCAGATGCATACTATTTGCCAGTGGCCCCAAATGTTATAAGTTGTTGTAGAGATGACCTTTTTGATGTTGGTTGCGCACGACACGTGGCACGGATGAGCATGCGTAAGGAAGCATATCATAAGTCCAAGGCTAGTCCATTAGACCTTGTGAGTTATAGGTTCTTTATGATACCAAAGGAGGTCAATAACATGGCCAACAAGTTAAAAATCGGGAGTGCCATGTCAGGGGTTGATTGGTCTTTGATGATGCAAGATGCCTATGCCCTCCGAGATCTTGGGAAGGTGGCTCATGTCCAACCCTACTTGCCTGGTGAATATGGATCTCCCGCAAGGCAACCGTTCATCTTGGTGCTCCAAGATGAATGGATGTTAGAGATGTGTGAGCGACTGTCGATAAACAACTCTTGGGCAATCGACTCCACGTTTAAAACAAACCAATTTGGCTTGCCATTATATGCAGCTGTGGCTCCAAATGCCATGGGAGTTGGTATCCCATTATGGTACATGATATGTAGTTCTGATAAGGGGTCTAACCATGAGCAAGTAGCTTTAGAAACTTGCTTGAGAGTCATATTTGCACGGATGCCCAATGTGAGGCCAAATGCCATAGTCATTGATAAAAGTTGGACATCGTATAATGCCATAAGTAATGTGGTTGCAACAGACCGATTATCTTGGATAGTTACAAATGGGCAAAGGTCGCAAACACATTGTCGACTTTTGTTGTGTCACTTCCATGCAAAAAAAGCATGGTTGGACAACTTGTTGCCAAAGGTAAGTGCAAGTGAGAGAAACCACCTTTATAATCGGATGTGCCAACTCATGCAATGCATTACGGAATCCACATTCAATGCCCAATGTGAGGACTTAAAGGTAGAATATGCAAACAAGCCAGGTGTTTGGCAATATATAGAAGGAGGATGGTGTGGCTTGACATGTGTGTGGAGGAAACTGTGGCCCAAATTTGGTAGAATGTTCAACTACGGACATGTTGACACTACCAATCTTGTGGAGAGACATTGGCAGTTTATCAAATATACTGCCTTAAGAGGGAGGATAAACCGATCAATTACCGATCTTGTGCATGTTTTAATCGGGGACAGTCAAACTGGCACTTGCATCGGGGGTATTGTTATTGAATGGTACAAGCAACGACAAGAAATATGTGAGAGTGGTAGATTTGCACCACGTGCAAATTGTAGGGATCAAACAACTAGACTTAAAGAGGCCGAAAGGCTACTAGAGAGGTATGAAACTAATAATGCGACAATGCATATTGTGGACGAGCCTCGATATTGGTTTAAAATATTGAGCTTGACAAAACCGGATGTATGGTATAATGTATTGCTCCAATGTTCATATTGTGATTGCCACGACCCTGCGAGTAAATGTAAGCATATACTTGGCATCAGGATGATTATTGAGAGGCACATGCCACATCTATGTGGGTCATTGCCTTTTATAGATCATGCAACCTATATGCGCAATGACCATTTCACAGAGACGGAAATGGAGACAGAGGTAGAACCAGTCGAGGAGGCAAACCCTATAACATCACGAGTGGAGGAATGTTTGTCGAAATTACAAACGCTTGAGGGGGCTATTCAATGTTTTAAGCAAGGGTTACAATCCCTCGACTGTGCAGCAATTTTGGCATGTATGGAGTCCATTCAAGAAACAAGTGAGACATTGGTGTATCACACAGGTGCACCGAACCAACTAACGAAGAAGACCGTGGATCCATAGGGCGTAAGCAAGCAATTGGTGCAAAAAGGGGAGCATCAATCAACATTTCACAAGATCTTATTGGCAGCTCCCCAAACACTTCCAAGGCTCACACAGGAAAAATGCAAAGAGGCGCAAGTCGAGCTAGGAGGCGGTTGCCAATATGTGCGACAGATAAAATGCGATGCTTGCATTGCGATGCCTTGACCTTTAGATCAAGGGACTCAAATGTTGATTGTTGCAAGAATTGTGGTCGCATCTTGCCATCATCTCCGGATGAGCCATAAATGTTTGGTAACTTTCAACTTTTATGTTTTGCCAGGATTATTTGTTTTAACAGAAGTATGGTAAAGATCGTCGGTTTTAAGTAATTTAAGGTTGAATTTTGTGACTATTTGATATGTTATTGTAAGTTTACATTCTTCGTTTTATGTTTTAAATGTTTTTTAACTTTCAACTTTTATGTTTTAATATGATTATTTGTTTTAACATAAGTATGGTAAAGATCGTCGGTTTTAAGTATTTTAAGGTTGAATTTTGTGACTATTTGATATGTTATTGTAAGTTTTAAGGGTAATTAACAAGCTTATTTGAAGATTTTGGTTGGAATGATACATTTGGTTGGGCGACCTGCAACGGTTGGGAGACCAATCGGTTGGGCAACCTGTAACTGTCAGGGTTGGGTGACCTAAAACGGTTGGGCAACTTGCAACAGTCATAGTTGGGTGACCAATTTCGGTTGGGCGACCAACGACTCAGAGTTGGGTGACCTCTGACAGGGTTGGGTGACCATCGACTCAGAGTTGGGTGACCTCTGACAGGGTTGGGTGACCATCGACTCAGAGTTGGGCGACCTCTGACAACTTTTTTTTTCACGCGCTCTTCCTTATCGAAATCTGACGGTGCAGATCGCACGCACCTTCCTCTAGGCGACCTGCACCGTCTGTGGCCGCGATTCCCTCACCAGCCCTCTTTATGATTTGGTGCAGGATAGCAACGAGCTGTATACATACATACATACGTGTCAGTATGTATAATGTATGTATGCATACTGTAAGTATTATAAATTTATGTATATCATATATGTATAGTATACTATGCCCCTAAAAAGCTTTTCACAAATCTACTCGAGTTTCATCTCATGGAAATTAATTACACTAGACGACATGCGGCACCCTCCCCTCCCCTTCTACATTCAACAAGCCAACAAGCCAACAAGCCATGTAGTTAGTGAAAAGCCCCCACTAGGATGGCCTTATTTTTACTCTATGTATGCATGTATGTATGTATGTAGGTATGTATTGGAACATCACTAACACATATAGGAGAGGTCCTCATTAACTCGTGCATGATCCTCCTCCTCCATGTAAAAAAACATGGCTACATAATATGTTGCATACACTCTAGTCTATAATTAGAGCTAATTTTTATACGGATGCAAGTTTTCAATTGTTTTACCGGTTTTCTGCATTGAGAGTTAACTAATCATATCTGCCAAGGCTATAGAGGATCATGAACCTCTCATAAAACAAGGAAATAATCCATGGAAATATGTGAAAGATTAGTAAGAGATTATATATATATGATAATAAATCTGTAAGAATAACACTATAGCATAGGGACATGAGATAGATGCCTACAAGACTCATGATTGGTGTTGAACTAGAATGGTTCGACCACATCAAGGTGGCTTTCTCTATGTATGTACAAGTCATGACATCTAGTTTGAAGGTCGTTCCTCATCAAAGGATGCAAACCTTCCAGAAGAAAGAGCTAATGGGTGTTTTTGGCAAAGGTGTATGTCTAGCGTCATAGAAATAGTACCTTCTCCATCATCCGTTTGATGACTATCTTGGTAAGTAGAGTATAATACCTCTATGGTTGTCACCGGCCAACAACTCAACCTTGGTTTATCACAACCCACCAATCCCACAAGGTACAATTGTATCATCGTGTTGCATCTCTGGTCTTATGGTATTGTGACATGCATATGAGAGGGGGGTACTCATTGGACCCCATGAGTGGGTGATTAAGGAGAATTGACACGAGTGCCATGAATCATTTAGGGTACTATCGGGTGGGTAGACATCGTCGGGCTTCCTACCCATTACATTTTTCTATCGGAGAAATACCAATATTACCACTAGAATGGTCTGGAATGTTGACGAAAAAAGTCATCCACATTTCAAAATACGGTCCTCATTTCCTAACTCAATCCGCATATTACAGAAACACAAGCGTACTTACTTTCATACATTATATAGATACATACATACATACACACACACATACATATGGCTCGTTTCTATTTGCAACTAAAGCACACACCTAAAACCCAACCCGGGTTTGACGAACCTCTGTCACATCTAACCCGGGTCTGACAAGCCTCTGTCACACCTAACCCAGGTCGGACAAGCTATTTTGTAACACCTAAACCTAACCTGGATACATGAACCTAACCCGTTGCATGCACCTAACCTAGGTACCCAATTAAATTTTTTGAAGAGATCATTGTTTAAAAAAGATGCTAAGATTACTCAAAAATATCAAAAACGTTTTTTAAAATACAAAATTGCACGATTTTACATATAAAAATCACACGATGTAATGTAATAAAAAACTATGAGATCAAGGCTCTTGTTCAAAGGATGGCAAGATACACCCACAATTTTTGCAGCAATTTGCATTGGAGTCTATTGAAATCAATGTCAAACCATCACAATGCAAACATCGAACCTTCTCAGTGTCACATATTGTAAAGTTCTAATGGAGTAGCCTTGGACTTGTGATATGATTCTTTTTGCATGCTCATCCGTGCAACATGCCTTGCACAACCAACATAAAAATGTTCATCTTTACAACATTCTATTACATTAGGATGGACCGGCAAGTGGTACACATCAAGTCTCATTCCTGGGACATGACTTGAATGGCATCCGTATACATAAATGCTCATGATCCCATGTTTATCCCCTTCATTCACTCTTATATTTAAATGAAAACTACATCCAGAACGCTTTGAACCCTTGTGCAAGTGAGAGCATCCGACCACTTGTCGAGGCACACCTACACGATGACATTAGGTCTTGTTCCTGGGACATGACTTGAATGGCATTCGTATACATAAATGCTCATGATCCCATGTTTATCCCCTTCATTCACTCTTATATTCAAATGAAAACTACATCCAGAACGCTTTGAACCCTTGTGCAAGCGAGAGCATCTGACCACTCGTCGAGGCACACCTGCGCGATGACAATCATATCTAGTCACATGCTTGCCTTTTGGGAGTCCTCTCTGCAAGCATGTATGATACTTGATTTGAATCTCCGCCAGAGTATCATCTAACTTACTAGCTTCTACCTCTATCACTTTTGTGGGCGTTGTAGTCTTATCATATTTATTTACACTTGTGCCTAACATATGAATAGAATTCACCCTTTGTATTATCTGACATCCACATTAGCCAATTAGTGCTTGTACGTATGAACTAGTTATTCCATGATTGTGAAGATCCATGGCCCAATGTTTCTTCAACTCTTTAAGAGTTTGTAAGAGTGGGTAATGGGATGTCCCCCCATGTGTGTGCATTATGATGGACCGACATTGCTCTACATATGATACCCTTAGATGTGGCGACAACTTTGAGTAGAGTTCACACTCATTTTTTAGCATGAGTCGAGTCTTCATGCACCTCCATGCTACGATTGTGAGAGGTGCACCCTTTGCGGTCTCTTTTAAAGATTCTATCGTAACCTTTATATCAATCTTTAACCATTAAGTTATACGTACCTTCATTAAATGTAAAATACCTTGGCGAACAAAACATGAAGGGATCCAAGTCGTCCTTGATGTCGACATCGTCGAACCCTTGACCATCAATTGATTCGTTCGAAATTTCTGAATCTGAGAACTAATCCTCCAATTTGAATTCTGACTCAAATAGAAATTGTGTTTCATCCACTAACCCACATGAATCATCCATGATCACAAGTTTGAAATGAGAGCAAAGTGTTAAAAAGAACAATGTGTAATTGAGTGCAATATGAGAATGAGAGTAGTATGATAATGTGGAGCAATATGATAATGAGGGTGATAATATGATCCTAATCAGAGCAATGATAATCGTCTAATTCGTTTCATGTGATTATGGTAGCTCTTCAATTAACGAATACCATATTGATGATACCGATGGAAGAACCTTGAATCAAACATACAAAGCTCATTCTGAAAGCAATTAAAGAATTGCGACATGAAATGTCTTATATTTAAAACAATCGGCGCAAGAAGCCACAAACGACAAAGCTCATAATGAAGCAAAAGATATAGAACCATGCAACTTAGAAAGCTCATATCCGAGAATAGGTTATGAGAAGCCATACACAACATATTGATAAATCACATGATGAGACTCAACATATGTTTCTTAAATCCCAAAACAAAGATAAATATAGACGGCGTGGTGGAAGAAAGTAGTTACCAGGCCCGGGTACCCAGTAGCTATTCTAATGCAGGTGAGGTGCGGGTGTAGGTTTTTGTTCTAATGCACGTGTAGCAGGTTTCAAAATTTCAAAAGTTGGGGAAAATGAATTTATGCAAGGTTTTAATCATGTTGAAGTTGTGACCTAACCCTTAATAATGTTGAAGTTGTGTCGGGGTTAGGAGCTGAACCCGGGTTAGGATTATAGGATTACAAGGCCGGGGTTAGGTGAAAGGACTCCGGGTTAGGCTTAGATAATTACATTGCCCGGGTTAGGTTTTAAGCACACGCTTTTTATAGATGGAGATCGAACAGTGCAGATCGCACGCGCCATTCGAAACATGTTCTGCACCGTCCGTGTCCGAGATTTCCTCACCAAGCCTAATTATTATTTGGTAGCAAATAGAAACGTCGCATACATATACATACATACATACATATATATATACACATACATACATACATACATACATACATACATACATCATAATAGATACTAAATATGTACACAAACTCACACATATAATGACTGTCTGTGTGTGCATGTACATACATATTGATTTCATCTCATTAATTAGCGGTGGTTGTGGGGGTTTAAGCTTATTACTACCACTACTGTTTATTTGTCGGGATTAATTTGCGACTTCAGTAGTCAGTCCTCAATACATAGTAAGTAATATTAGTACGTGCCTTTGATTGATCTGTTGTGTATGTGTGTGTTGACCATATCCTAAATGCTTTAAAAAAAGGCAATCGCATCACATTTCTTAATCCTGAATTAAATGATGAAAGTGAAAATTCAGGTATTCACAGACTCGGGATATTTTGCAGCTATTTGCTATACTATAATTAGTTGATTCAACCAGATGTTATGGTGATGATTCATTCCTTAACCGGTTAATAACGTGATTTCTGTAAATAGATCATTGCTGATTGAATCAATCTACACTAGAGCTGGATCTAATGATCTGTCAAAGTATAGATTGACGTTGCTTATTTAATGATTATCTCGTTTATAATTTGATTGTTTGTTTATTCATTTTAAATCAAATTTTTGAACACCTGCACACACACATTTATATATGGTGTTCATTAATCTATGCTGGTCTTGGGCGTAGTTATGACAGCATATGTGTACATCTCGATCCCAGGCGTGTTCGTTTGGGTTTTGAGTTGCATATGTTGTTACTACCTGGGCCGACATGCTGCTCATCGGAGTACAAGGTCCACATCCGTCAATGCAAATGTTAATCGGGGGCCTCCATGCAAATTTCCAAATCCCTCAATGCCACAAAACGCCAACCCCACATTGGTATGATGTGATGAAGATATATATTATCTTATACCCCATGTAAGTGTTTAATTTATATGCTCAGTAGGACAATTATGCTGTATATTATTGTGCGTGTAATAGCCCAGCCACAACTTTACCATCATATAATTTGTGTGGTTATGGCGAGGAAATGTAATTCCTAATGTAATTCCTTCGCAAATGAGTTGTGAGTTGTGGCAGCTTCATTAATGCCATGTCAAAAAGAAGTTAGGATGGTGACTCCCCTTTATCAATCTATGTCTTTTTCATGCATGAAGTTATGATATTCTTCTAGAATCCAAATTTCTTCATGGGTTATATGAAATGTGTCCTTTTGAGGTTCTTATTTCTGAGTGTTTTTTAGGTTCTAAATTCTTATGTTCTCTACTATTACTTCATTTAATAATTACTATGGCTTAACTTTTGTCATGATATGGAATGTCACATTGTCTTTACAAACCTGGTGATTCTGTGATCACCTTGGCTGGTACTTTCATCATTCCAGCATTGTGGTGATTCTTCATGCATATAATTTATATAGCTTAACTAATGATTACTCGTATAGGCAATCTTCGTGGCTTGAACTTTTCACAATTGATGATGATTATTTCACACATAATTATCTTTGGTTAAAGGTTCCTCATACACAATCTTCCGGCTAAAATATTTCACAATTAATAATGTATTGTAGCATAACTGTAATCTGGATATCTTCCTATACACAATCTTACAAGTGCCTCTTTTGGGATTCAATATACAACATCAATATACACTTGCCTAACATGTACAGACCCTAGGTTTTCTTTTTGCCATTCCCCTACACAAAACCTTCAATAGCACTCAATCGTCATTGGCATCTTCATGCTATTGTCCCTTAAAACTTTTGTTTGAGGATTATGCTAAGGTTCGAGTCCCAACGCATAGCACTTCTATTCCATGAACCTTGTTTTCTGGTGAAGCAGGGTACAAAAAAGCATCAGAAGTGCTGCAGATTTCTTATGGAACAAAGATCTCAATCAGTGTGCCAACCTAACCAAGACTGTAATTACATGGTTTATTCTTCTCTCAAAGCCAAAGCACATCTGCTCGTTGCAGCTGGCAGATAAATATTATCCATACCAATGTATGCAACACTGCATGTACTCTTAACCAAGAGAATTTTGGTATGCCTAATTTTATGCTTCATTCTTCTCTTAAAACCTCAATTCCATCTGCCTCTGTGTGCATCGCAGCTGCCACATATATATTTTCCATACCAACATATGCAACACCACACTTTGCATCCAATTGTAGTGCTTGCTCAAATGCCCATCTCCCAAGCTTCACGTTCCTCCATTTTCCACACGCACCCAATACTGACAAGAATAGGGGAAGATAGCCTGAATATGATGCTTTGTCAAGCAAGGTGTTCACCTTGTTGAAGCATCCTGAACGACCAAATAGATCTATCATACAAGTGTAGTGTTCTAATGCTGGTGCGAGATGGTAAACACCACACATTTCATTAAACAGATTGTCCCCTTCTTTTAATAGACCAGCATGACTACATGCAGATAGCATAACAACAAACGTGACCAAATTTGGTGATATACCATCCATCCTCGCTTTTCTATACAGGTGCAAAACCACATCAGCTTGACCTAATTGGGCATATCCAGCCATTAGGGCATTCCAAGGCACAAGATTCCGCACAGGAAGCTGTTCAAAAGTTTCTTGTGCTTTCTCCAAGGCTCCACATCTGCAATACATGTCCACCAATGCAGTGCTGAGCACCACGTCTTTGAATAATAAACCTTTCTTCCTAATTTCAGCATCTATATCTTCCCCTATTTGCAGAGACCCAACAATGCCACAGGCTTTCAAAACACATATGTAAGTCACAGCATCCAGAGAGATTCCCCTAGTTTTCATTTCTCTGAAACATTCCAATGCTTCATCGCTGAAGCCAGATTGACAATACCCAGTGATTATGGTATTCCAAGACACAACATCCTGCATTGGAATCTGCTCAAATACTTCTCGCGCTTTCTCCAACATGCCACACTTGAAATACATGTCCACCAGTGTATTTCCAAGCACGACATCTTTCTGCAACAACCCTTGCTCGCTAACCTTAACATGGATATCTTCACCAATCTTTAGAGCCCCTATTGTGCCACATGCTTTCAACGCACATATATAAGTAACCGTATTCGGATGGATATTTTCATCTTCCATTTGTTTGAAATATTTCAATACTTGATCACCAAGTCCTCGTTGGGCATATCCAGTGACTAGGGCATTCCAAGCCACAATGTCCTTCCTCGGCAGTTGTTCAAATACTTCTTGTGCTTTTGTCAAGGCACCACACTTGCAATACATATCCACCAATGCAGTTCCAAGCACAATGTCCTGCAACAATCCTTGTTGCCTGATCTTAGCATCTATATCTTCCCCAATCTCTAGAAACCCTGCATTACCACAAGCTTTCAAAATACATATGTATGTCACCGCTTGTGGACTAACTCCTTCATCTAGCATCTTTCTGAAACATTTCAATGCTTCATCATTGAACCCAGCTTGAACATATCCACCAATCAGAGCATTCCACGTCACAACATCTCGCACTGGAAGCTGCTCGAAAACTTCTTGTGCTTTGTCCAATTCACAACATTTGCAATACATGTCCACCAATGCAGTGCCAAGCACAAGCTCTTTCTGTAGTAAACCTTTCTTTCTAACTTCAGCATGTATATGTTCCCCTATTTGTAGAGACCCTACTAAGGCACAAGCTTTTAGAATGCTAATATAAGTTACCTCATTAGGAAAAACTCCCTCATCTTTCATCTTTGTGAAGCATTTGATTGCCTCATCCGCAAGTCCATGTTGGGTATATCCAGTGATGAGGACATTCCAAGTCACAATATTGCACGTGGGAAGCTGTTCAAAAACTTCTCGTGCTTTCTTCAAAGCACCACATTTGGAATACATGTCAACCAACGCAGTTCCGAGTACGACAGATTTCTGCAATAACCCTTGCTTTCTAACCTCAACATGTATATCTTTCCCTACCTCTAGAGACCCAACTATCCCACATGCTTTCAAAACGCATATATAAGTTACCACGTCAGGACAAACACATTCATTTTGCATCTTTCTAAACCATTTTAATGCTTCATTACCGAACCCATGTTGGGTATATCCTGTTATAAGAGCATTCCAAGAGACTACATTGCTGTTTGGAAGTTGTTTGAATACTTCGTTTGCCTTCACTAGATCACCACATTTAGAATACATGCTCACTAATGCATTCCCAACCATAACATCTTTCTCCAGTAACCCTTGATTTCTGACCTCTACATCTATGTATTTCCCGATCTCTAGAGATCGAGAAGCTCCACAGGATTTCAATATAGGAATATAAGATCCAACATCAGGACGAATTGCTGAGATTTGCATATTTTTTAAGCACTTTAATGCTTCATCGATGTGGCCATGCCTAGCATATCCAGTTATAAGAGCATTCCAAGATACAACATCTCTCACAGGGAGCTCTGCAAATACTTGTTGTGCTTTCTCCAACATACCACACTCCACATAAGTTGTGATCATAGCAGTAGCAATATAGATGTCTTTTCTTATCAAGTTTTTGCTTACGACAGCCTCATGTATCCTTCTGATCTTCCGCACGTTCTTCTCTTTACCGCATGATTTGATGAGATTTAAGAGCATATTTCGATCCTGAAAAGTCAATTTCGGGAGGTCATTGAAAACAGGCGTTACTTTGGAACCAATAGAATTGGGATGTTTTAGTTTTTCTTCGCCACTGACGAATCCATTCATCAGTAATAATGTAGTGCTTCTGTATGATCAAAGGAACAATCACAATTTGAATAATAGAAGACAGGCTTGAAGATTTTACCTTATCGTGCGGATCATCCTTTAAAAGGAACTCGTCCTTCAAGAGCTTGTTATTCTTGGCAAACAGAGTAGCAGTTCTTTCCATAGCACTGTTTTTCAGGAAGATTAGGCTTTCCGATCGAAACACAGTGTTTTGCATTTGCAGCGAAGAAGATGATTAGGAAGCATTCTGTGACCTATCCTTTCCATCCATAGCTCACAAGTAAACTCTAAAGCTTTCAATTTCTATAAGAAGGAACAGGGCATTTCACACTTATACATTGAGTGAGTGAGAATGACTCGCTTTACGACTTACGCCAGAGAAACCAAATAACATCAAATGCACGTATGGTGGGTTCTCATCGATCATACGAAAAGAGGGGCCGAATATGGCCTCCCGTTGAACTATAGATAAATAGGTAGATAGATAGATAGATTACAATGTCAACCGCCTAACCAAAATGCTTGTTGATGGTCAGGATAAAAGTAGGTAAGGTGGGGAGTTTCTTGCCTTGCCTACTATAATATCTTACACATGAGGTTGAGCAAATCGTATTTGAGTGGATTGGCGATAAAAATAAGATGAACCTAGGCATGACAAACCAAAACTATTCCGTTTATGGCTATTTGGGTTGGGGTCTATTTAATTCGAACTCTTCTCGGCTTCCTTTCTCCTTTTTTAATTGGGGATGTTGCAATGTGGAAGTGTGTGTGTTTGTATTTGAATGTGTGATTACTTATCAAATGTATTGATTGTCGTCATATTTATGTAAAACTTTCAAACGAAACAATGAGAAGTTTAATTGAAAATTCGATCTTCTTCTACTAATATGTTAAAGGTTCTCTTCACAAATATATTCAAACATTTGACCTAGTGTTTATGCGACAACTTCAATTATAATGCAATCAAATTGTAGAAAGGTAAAGAGATGCAAGATGTATGTCATTGCCTATGGGTGTGTGTACGAATTTTTGTGGTTGTGGAAGACAACTTTTCGCCAAGCAATAGTTAAAAATACCCTCGTATTATCTAGTGTGTATTTTGTGTAACTCAAAAATGAGGTGTAAGAACTGATCATGAATACCTTTAAGTCTTGGCAAGTGATATCAAACAACACGAAGTTTGGTTGCAAATAATTCATTATTCTACTTGTGGGTCACATGTGGAACATATGAGAGGAAGGTATTTAGACTCTTGATGTGAAATCGTATAGAGCAATCAAAACAAGAGATTGTCATGTAGGTATTATGTAAAAAGACAAATTATTGAAATGTCACTTAACTTAAAGAAATTCCCCAAAAGGCCCACATGTTGACATTTTTGTGAAGCTAAGCTCCAAGTAGACGGCACACATGAGAAAATAGTTCCTATTAACCCATCCAAAATAAATTTATGTTGGTAACCATATCTCTTTTCTTAATGAGCCATTCCTCGTGCACTTTTGTGAGGTCGTCCTCCCATGTAAAAATCCTCTCGCCTTAAGGAGATCCTCATAGGCGCACTAGAAAATGTCTATATCATGAGCATCTTCTAAGGTGCCACCATACTTTCATTGGAAACAAATTCTCCTTTTACGATACATACATATTCCTCTTGAATTGGGAATTTATTTATTTATCATTCACAAAAGTTTATTTATTTATTTTATGTCTATACTAACTTTTGCTTGAATTTTATTTTCTTTCTCATTCTCTTTAATTTGTGTTTATTGTGATCTCCATTGGTCTTGGCTCAAGTTATGCATTTATGTTGTCATATGTGTGCTGATAATGAAGTTGTTGTCATAATTGGGCATATGTTTGTTGATTTATGACTAACTTTGTAGATCAGGCTCGCAAAATGTTTCGACTCAAGATCTTTGTCGGATATCAAATCGACATCGAGAAGCATATAAAACCTTTATTTAAAGTGCTAGAGAGGATAAAAGTTGCCTTGGATTCAACCTTTGATGGTACAAAGGAATCTAACATCAACTTGAAGAAGTGGTAAAATCAAATGTTGGCCATGGGAATCGAGGCATCAACTATATGAATAAAGATGCCCATTCAAAGGTTTTAACAACAACTCTGAGGAGGGTAAGGTAATCGTGATAATGTTACGATAGATTGAGACCTAGTTTGAAGAGAGGTAGGTCATAGGGCGGAATGTATCTTGAACATTAGGGAAAGGAATGAAAGTGATCTAGAATGTTTCGAGAAAAGACATGAGCATTACACTGACGTTCGAATAAGAACAATAGAGATTTGTATTTTCTCGCTTAGAAATATATGTGGACCACCTAACGGCACTACCATATCGTTGGGTAGGGGTTCATATCATATCATATCATATGACACTGATGCAATTATTTCTCACTAAAACACATCAAGTTGTTGTAGTCTTTAAGTAGACGGAAGAAGAAAGAAGAAGAATATATACATACATACATACATACATACATACATACATACATAGTGCTGCTCTCCTCCCGTGTGACTGTAATGGTTTCAAGGAGGAGGAGTTTCCCACACAGGCTGGCTCCCCAATGGCGTCGTCGGTTCGTGTGCCACGTGTGCTGGGAAGCGGCAAGCGGGCTGCTCCTCCATTGCCACGATTGCCAGATGGACGTCCACGTGGCTTGCTGCGCCAACGCAGACACTTCCCTCTGCGACACCACCCACGTCTCTCACCCACAACACCCGCTCTCCCTGCTCCACATCATCCGCCACGTGGACCATCAGTGCGACGGGTGCGGTGCCACGTCGGGAGACGGCGCCGACCTTATCTTCTTCTCGTGCAGGGCGTGCGAGTTCGATCTATGCGGCCTCTGCGTTCGGGCCCCGCTCTCCCTCAACCATCCTGGACACCCCCACGTGCTGGCCCTAGGTAAGCTGCTTTGCTTATACATACATACATACATACATACATACATACATACATAATCCATGATCGATTTCATTACCTTATGGTATAGATCAATTGAGCTTGCTCAAGTGGATTAATTATTTGAGTTGAGCAACTGATCCGGATTAATCTTCAATGTTTAGGTTAATTACGCTGATCAATTATAATTAGGAATTCGAGGATGCTTTGATTCATTCACTCAGGCGCGTGCACACACACACACACACACACGATATCCTGGATTTGATTGGCTAAGATTTAATGTCTTCCTCTGACTATTGATAACAGCTAAAAACAGAAGGCCATGCACTGCATGCAATGGATGCGGAGAGTCATCCCAACTGAATCAGTTGATGTATCGTTGCAACACTTGTGATTTCGACCTACATCTGGTAATATCTCTCGTTCTCTCTCTTTCTTAAATTGGCGATACCTACCTATGTAATTTACATCAAGTAGTAGTAGTAGTAGTAGTGGGTTTCTGAATCTACACAACAAGCAGCTACATGGGATACAGTAGTAGTAGTAGTAGTAGTAGTAGTAGTAGTAGTAGTAGTAGTGTGTACTGACTGAAGGACATAGTAAATGGACACCATCATTTGGCGGCGGTTTCTGCAGTCGTGTGTGAGATTGGCACAACAGCTGGAGCATCCCCATCACCCGGGCCATACACTGAGCTTACGCATGCAGAGCACGAGTCGGCGGTGCAGGTGCTGTGTGTGTGGCGACAACACATCCTCCACATGGGCATACACATGTGAGGGCTGCCGCTTCTACATGCATCCCAAATGTAGCGGCATGGAGCATCGTGGGGCCCTCGTGGATTCGCATGTACCTGACGATCCCTACCTTAATCTCCTGTCCCATTCTTATAATGATACAACTCGCCATTTTTACGACAGGCTCCTCCAATTACCAAGCACCATATTAGATCGTGCTCCATCGCATACCAGTAATAATGCGGAACATGAGACTATTAATACATTGTCTCTTCTGCAAGCTCTCTCACGAAGATTACCTCCTTCGCTCACTGCTCGTGATGCGGATGCTCTCGAAAGAGTCATCGCGCTGCTCAGAATAGGTGGATCCTGATTCCTGATCAATGCTATGCTAGGTGGACCAAGATCAAACAAACACATGGGTACCATATGCTTCTAACAAGTCGGATTCAGTAGAGTGGGGCCAAAAACTTTGTAGGACACCACAACACAACGATAAAGTATGTATTGTAACACACCTCTTCCTCGTCAAAATCAAACGTGTGGTCATCCCTCATCACTCTAGTATATGATCAGGAATACTTTTAGACATCTTGCTCTTGGAAAAGGTCCACCTTTTCTCATCTTACTTGGACTTGTATATATTCTTTGCCATGTACAGAAAACATTGATCAGCTTTTATTTGCTACAGTACATGTTTGTTAGGTACCCTCCTCCATTCATGTGATCTTTTACATCTAGAGGAGGTGCTTTCTATCATAGAAGAGAAAAAAGGTGCCAAGAAAGAGGGGGCATAGATCAGGGTGTATGGACCACTAGCAGGTTACATGATGCATGTCTCGAACTTCAGAGATTATAATGATATATTAACCTCCACAATGAGCTCCATGATTGGACCATAATGACCATAAAGGGTTCTCCACCATCCTTATCGGCAAGAGGACGAGAAACTATTAACAGCTGATGCAAAAGCTAGTTGCTTAAACCTCATTGTTTTGAACTTCCATGAGTTTGGTTTGATAATACAAGCAAAGAACGTGCTTAGTCTCATCGACGGTTCTGTCCTTGTTCATAACTTTTAGGAGGATAATACAAACTTGTCAAAATTCTTGAAACGTTTAATTAACGTCCTCCTATATAAGGCATTCCAAAGTGAAACATACATTTATTGTTGGGGCATTAAAACAACATAACTTACTTGTATTCTAGTCTGCGTGATTCACCTACTCCAAGTTTCTATTTATAACGTGTGAACTTCACTTTGACATGGGCGTCTAGATGTGAGGTTGGGCTCACTAATGTTCCAAAATATTTAGAATGTGTGCTGTTGCAACAATACTCAAACCCTTTCCTTCCATTTCCTCTACATGCACATCCAAATAACCTTCAACAAGAAATCTTTAGAATTCGTTTCGATGGACTTCCTATAGTGGGACAATTTCTCATGCAACATTTCAGAAGATGATTCCAAGAGTTTATCCTTAGCATGATACATATCTATAGCTTGTATTGTCCCTCTGCCTCAAGAGTTCATTATGTGGGAAGACATCATATCAAATGCATTCTAGCCAATAAGCCTCTATTCTTGCATATATTTCTAGGTTTCGTTAGATAAGCCTGTTAAATAAAGAAAGCAGAACTATGACTTCTTGGAAACAAAACAAAAATTTCGGACCTCTTATCAAAAAGACATCATCTCTCACCACTTCTCCTGT
This sequence comes from Azolla caroliniana, assembly GCF_043228905.1. NCBI lineage: Eukaryota > Viridiplantae > Streptophyta > Polypodiopsida > Salviniales > Salviniaceae > Azolla > Azolla caroliniana. Next base: position 503,985 of record NW_028230437.1, read on the forward strand.
TTTTTGGACTACGACCTGCACATCAAACAAGGACATCGCACGTGTGGCCCTCACAGATACTCCCAGCAACTAGTTACGCATCTTTTGCCTATAGGTCTCCATGCCTTCTGATTGAAAATGTCTCTAACTCATTGATTGCTTACGACTAACCTGATGGAAATGCGAAGTTCAGACATTAAGTACCTCTTGCCTTTTAATTGTAATATCTAACACTTAAGCATCTACAAAATTAATTATAGGCTTAACGGGAGCTATAAGAAAGAAAAGGCACCACAGTAACATCTTGGATTAAGTCAATCTTCCACATAATCAAAGGATTAAGAGACACGAATACGAATTTTGAGAAAGCAGGGGGTTCGTAGAGGCCATGATAGATAGATTATGAGATTAACAGGGTACAATCTAATATCGATGAATCAACTAATCTTTACAAAAAATTAATTGAATATCTGGATCATGAGATTGCAACAAGGTGGGTATGCTATGATGATGAATCGTTCGAATTTCTTATATACAATTGTACATACCGTTCCATGTTTCAACCTCATAAAACAATATAAGAACCAGCAAAACTACTAATTTTAAGAGACCTGCTCATCCACATTGTCACTTGCCTTAGTGATATCTTTACCCTTAGCTTCCACATCTCCACAATCTAGAGGATAGTATACAGGTCCTTGGACCTTTGGTTCATTGTAGAGAATATAATGCTGGACGATGAACAGCAGATCAAAAGCAATAACAGTCTGCACCAACAGGGAATTTATTAGCAAAAAAAGACTACCTCAAACCTTATAAGAGAGAAGAAAGATCACAGACCAATGATAATAGGGGCTTTCCGATGTTGCCAGAGAAATTCACGATAGAATCTTGATCGATAGACTGCACACCCATTTGCAAAAAGTTTCCAATCCCACCAGATAAGTCAAGGAGAATGTTACCAATGCTCCATCCAACAGTGCTTTTCCTTTCATAGTTCATCCATGCCTGAAACCAGAAGAACAGAAAAAGTTGTGATATGACCAGTTGGTTTCAAGAAACATAAAGACCAACTGGATGGAAAAGGGGTTACCTGAGGGATATATTTGATAAGTGTCATGATAACTTGTATAATGCTGTCAAAAAATGTCCTCTCAGTTTGTCTCTCACATGCACTCACTCACTCAATCACTGTGCATAACACTAGGCACTATCATAGGCATTTCTCCAGGTGCACAACTTTCTTAGTCACCATGGCCAACAATCCTGTACTTGCACTGTGACCACTCTAATCAAATCATTATGGAAACAACATTCAAGCTCATCGGAGGTTTTCCCTCCAGTGATATTGCCAAGGCAAGGGAATAACAAACTTTAGGATGAGTGCATTGAACTTGGTTAAGGGAAGTGTGAAGTGGTCAAAGGAATAAATGACCAAATACAAGCAACCAAAATAGAGTTCATTGAACCCAATGAAGGAATGGAGTGAATGTAGCCCAACAGATCACATCAAATATCAAGGAAGATGAACGTAGGAAGAGAGGTGTTGCATATCTCATGTCCTTGAAGGATGGGAAATTTCTAATGAAGATTGTAAAACTCTTGCTTTGATTGACCCTTCATCAATTTAATTTCCAATAAATGGAGACATGATTATCATGTATTATAGCAAGATGGATAATTTCCTGAGTTCTTCAACAAGCGAAGTCATCATTGGATTACCAAGATTTCAGTAACTAGTGAAAAGTATCAAACTTGCCGGAGTTTATGCATTTCAACAATCTGGAGACTGTGTGGTCTATTGTGAAGGAAGATAAATAATCGGAGCCTTCCATAAGGCTAAACTTATATGAATATGATCAGGTGCTAGATGCATTTGATAGAAAGTACAAGTTGTTTAGCATATTCAGTTTTCTATTAATCGTTGCATTAACAATAGTTATGTTTTTTTATGCCTTAAAAATAATGGATATAAGGGAACAAGTTAACTCACTTGAAAACAGATACAAGCCAAAGCCATTGGCCTTGAGTCCAACCTACTATTGTACAAATAATAGCCACAATCCATGCTCCACCCGAGATCCCTATTGCCATCTTTGACACTTTCTGATCACCCCTCTGCAGAGATTACATTCACATTTAGCTAGCAATATATAAACCATGGATATGACCAGCAATATTCCACATTTCAGTAAAAAATCCATTGTCGTTAAATTTCCATAGGTTATACAACAATGTTCAGCACGATAATCAAAGGATTGCATTTTTTACGCAACTACAATTGAATAAATAATGCTTTTGTGCCATCAGACCACACAGATTAGATTGCATTCTATTATATGATGCATTAATTTCAAAACTTGCCAACCTGAACTTGTTTAATACCATGAAACATATGTCAATATAAAACAAACAGCTCTCCAAGATGAACTGGAAGTAACGTACAAGTAGAATCTACTGTTGTACTAAAAACAGTGGTGCGAACTTCAAGAGGAGTAACCAAAAGATGGCCAATACACTACAAACTGTCAATAATAATATAAGACCAAAACTGCTAGTGAAAAACCATCCGCAGTGGCTCTCATTGGCTACTAAAAGTATCATGAGCATATCTGCCTTGGAGATATTTCAGATGGAACACTCCTTCCAACAGACAATGATAATCTCGAATTCCACCCATTATGCTAGCACTACCCTTACTGCACGCTGTTTCTTGAAATAACATTTGAACAGAATATAAATCAGACAAAGGTACCGTAATCCACCTCAAAATTATACAAGAACTTGTAAAACGATGTATTCAGTGGGGTTCCAGTCCACAACTAACTTGGAGGTTATGATGCCCAAATTTACCTTGTGAGAACTCTGAATTAAGTGTTAACTAGTACATGTGGATTCCTATACGATGTAAAAGATGCTCCAAAATACATCATGATTCATGCACAATGCCACTCTTTATATGAGGAATCATGGCCCAATGGAAAGTACAGAATGAGGGAATATCTATGGAATAAGGGTCCATTGCAAAGTCAGTAGTTTTTTGAATCATTCTTTCAAAAATCAAAACAAAATTTGTTTGATCCTTATGCCATCAATAGTTCATTTACTTGCACCAATTTCTTAAGACTTTTTCTAACCCGACCTTTGTTTCAATTTCGTATTAGTTACTTGGATCCTCCTCTGTTTGGGAAATTCTATAGCAACTTGGAAGCGGCGATTGCACACATCTGAGTTTCTAAAACTACGTGTCAAAATGTTGATCAAGTGATTAGATGGATTAATTTTGGAGGGACAGCACTCAATGTTGAGTTCAAACCTCAAGGTTGGACTATTAAATGGACAATGAAAACTAAGATCGGGATAAATGTTCAAAGTAAGACATTTGAGTTACAGGAAGTTTTAAAAAGACATAACATTTGTTTTCTCATTTATTTATTTGTCTACTTGATAGTTTTTTATTTGTTTGTTTATTCATTTATTGATTTATTTGTTTATTTATGTTCATCATCTCTTCAGACTCATACTGAAGTATGATTTTAACAGTACGAAGAAGTTATTGTAAAAGTCCCCTGTCTTTACATGACCATAATAAGCTGCTGCGTCCAAAACAGACAAAATGGATTTTCCTAGTTCCAAGTTGACTTAGAAACAATAAAACCTTATGAGCCTACTATGATTAAATGGTGAAAAAACATGTTCAAAAAAATAACCAAAATACTATGAAAATGAATACCAAGGGTCAGGTTCAGATGAAGCTGGATTGTTGAAAAGATGAAAAATGAAATACTATATTAACATCTTCAGAAAATATGATGCGACTGTGATCTGACATAGCATCTGATTAAACGAAAAGAAGAATGATATTGCACCTCAGCAAATAGCGATAATATTTGACAGAGAATACTATGATTAAATGGTGAAAAAACATGTTCAAATAACCAAAACATCTTCAGAAAATATGAGTCAGGTTCAGATGAAGCTGGATTGTTGAAGAGATGAAAAATGAAATACTATATTAACATCTTCAGAAAACATGATGCCACTGTGATCTGACATTGCGTCTGATTAAAATGAAAAGAATGAGATTGCATCTCAGCAAATAGCAAGAATATTTGACAGAGAATACATCCTCTAGGGATAGTATGAGCTGGGTCAGACGACAGGACTATTCGAGGTGAGTACATAGATGTACAAGTTACAAGTGGGGCAGATGTGGAAAATTGTTTCGAAAGTCAGGCATCGGTCACTGTATCCTCCAGAACCAGGTGCCTTGATAAGTGTGCTCAGTGACAGACAATGATACTCTGGTTATAATTGCCTATAACTTAAAGAGTTTCACATTAGACAGTGTTGAGAGTGGCCCAGAGCATAACTATTATTGACTAGGTTCTTGAAGTGTCATCAACTGTGGTGCTGATCATGCTTTCCCATGATGATACCTAAGTTGATGGTTTTTGACGATCTGGTCACCTCTAGAACTGATATGGTAGACAGATTTAGGGTCCTAGCTTTACAGCAACCCACCTCAGCAGGTTCCCTCCCAGGAAAAACTAGACCAGACCATCTGCTGCCCATACGAAAAACGGACAGCAGAAAAAAATGAGGCTTACATGTACTTCCATTACACAATGAGAAAATGCTGAGGATTGAAAGCATTCCCAATCCTCATCCCTGACAATGCATCAAGGGGTACGGTGGTTAAATTTGCAAATCACAATTGGCCATATGCATAAATTTCAGGAAATGTTTGCATTGGAGGTCACAAAATGCAAAACGTGAATAAATTGTGATGGTTGCCCTCATATTTTCCTGTGCATTTAAGATCAGAAACATTACGTCATTGCATCATAAAATAATTGGGTAGCCCATACTAATTTTACATAACACAGAACCCCAAATACCTCATAAAAGAGCACTTGCATAGCAGTGAAAAAGGTTAACAGTACTGCATGTATAGAGAAGGCTACATCACTTGCAGCTACAGGAATCAGCTGTATAAAAAAACAAAAACTTATGTTAAAAGTGTACAAATGTAGCATATAAAGTGCTCAGCTCAAAACGCTGTCAAAATCCAGAAAGTATATCACTAATAAGGGTATGAACATTATGGAAATCTCTAAAAAGGACGACCATTACCTCAGAGAATCCATATTTCTCATGATATTGGATCTGCACAATGGGGATAAAGTACATGCCAACATTGTAAATCAAGTAGGACGTGTGCTTTGTCAGGTTGAGTATCACGAAATCGAAATTAAATCCAACCACACTGATGAAAGGAAATGCAAAAGCTCATCAGAATGTGAACCCTTTCTCATCAGAATATTAGCACACCACGTACAGGACTATAAAGGGCTCAATCTCATCAGGATACATCCACAAACATAGAATTTTCAGAGACACACAGGAGGAAGATGAAAGTTGAACTATAAGGCAGAGTATTAAGACGATATAATATCATAGCATAAGATGAACCTAATCTCCTCAGAATACGAACAGAATGTTTGCAGACTTTGATCACAATGTTAACCTGAGACCCTCGAGGATTTCATAGTTCAATTGAATTGAAGTACTAAGACTTACTTGCCTTTCCATTCATGAATTGAGTATTATATTAATCTAATCCGATCAACATATTAACAGGGTTTGCCAAGGAATTCAAATATCAATGGTTTGCATAAATTGAGGGATGCTGCTAACTTGAGCTCATCAGAACATTACCGTGATGTAATCAGAACATTGATCTAACGTCATCCAAACAGTAATCTAAGCTCGCCAGGCGATTGAACTAACATCATCAGAACAAAGAATGAAAACGAGAATTTGTCGACAGATTCCAAGAAAATACAGACTTGCCTTTTCCTTTGGAAATTGAGGATGACCTGAGGGTAGAAGCTGCAAGACCATGTCGTGAAAGCGAACCATCCAAGGACTTGATAAAGGATCAGAAGATGAAAAGAACGCCACTCTCCGAGCACGCTCTCCATTCTTCTCTGTCTTCTTCCCCCTTCTGTTTCTTCACGACTTGTCTTTCTGTTTTACCTTTCTCCTTCTCCTCCTCCGTCGTGTATTTATTCGTCTTTCAGATTGTTTTTCCTGATGCAGAATGTCGTCTAGGGACAGCGAACCTCGTGTAAGCCTATATATCTGTAATTAGCGCTAATTATAGCTTTTTGCTCACCTTCTAAATGTAGCAAACCATCCATAACTGACACCAAACCCCAAGCGAAGAATATACATATATTGATCGTTCTCGTTATATACTACGTACATGATACATCCATCAATCATGTCCTTCTCCTCCTCTATTTCTCTCCTTCTCTCTCCTAGAAGATTCCCATAAGAAGAGTACCTTGGACAACTTTGTATGTCCAACTTCCAAGAGTAAAATAAGCGAAATCTTTGTCTGCCTGGGAGTAAAATAAGTGTGCCACTTACTCCCGCTCCGACCCTCATGGTTATGCTTGATGCTCCCCGTGTGCTTTTTGCTCATGTGTGATTAAATCTTAATATCAATAGAATGAGGGGGCAAGGATTTTTATATGTGAACCCTATTTTTCTTATTTTCGTCCCTTCCACATGGACTGTAGAGGGTTTGCATGCTTTTTATATAAAGGGACATTTGTATGCAGTCCATGAAAAACCAAGGTCATGATATTCAACATTGGCCGAGCATGAATAACTAGAACAAATTGTCCATAACTTCCTTACATGGAAACATTCACTATAATGATAATGTCTATGGTTATCAATTATTGAACATTTGTATGTGTGACTTAGACTTGTGGTTCTATTCATAGTAATCCAAGGCTCAACTCTCACGCTTCTTTTTTTGCCCTAATTACTAGATGACATTGTGGAATTTAGGGGTTGAATGCATGACCTCTTAGTCTCCATAGAACAACCTTACCAACTAAGCTACAACCTTCTCACCTTTTGCATTTTTCATTGTCAAAGGAACAATTCGCTACAAGAACATTACGATATGACTTTCAGAATATTTGAAAACTAGAAATTGAGATGGTCATTTTGAGTACTTGCATTGCTTAAATCAAACATTTGAGATGAAAGTTGTTAGTAAAACAAGCTAAAGTAGAATTGTGAACCATTGATATAATATGCTAAACATTGCTCCTAGAAATTTGAGATAACTTCCAATATGGCTTGAAGGGTGTCAAAGGCGGTTGATGAGGTGCCGAAAAATTCTCATGGAAGCTCACATTCATTGTCCATTGAAACAATTGCAACCATGCGTATGTCTTTACAAAAAACAATGATAAATTTGCAAAATGAAAGTACATGCTTATAATTAGACGGAAATGATGTTTCAACATACGATGGATTTGGAAGCAACGGAGATTAAAAATTTGAAAGAGGAGCTACTTGCTATGAAGAAAACACCATTGCAACTCCAATATACTCACATGCATGAACTAGAGACCAAAATGACAATCTTAGAAGTCGAGAAAGAATCACTACTCAAGGCCAATGTTGAAATGCAATATAGCCTTTAGGAAAAAGAAGATACAAGCATGGCAAAATGGAAACATATCCTCGTTAAGAATACACCAAAAGAAAATGGCAATGAATTTTATGCACTCAAATCTACTTCAAAGAATGCATTAGATACCAAAGAGCTATATGAAGAGAGGAATGGGAAGCAAAGCGTAGTTATTAATTAGAGGGATGCAAGAAGAAGAAGAAGAAGAAGAGCCGGAGAATATCGCATGAATATCAAAAAATATTTGAAGATCATTTTGCTATGGATAATATGGAGCACATAAAGTTGTTAGAAGAGGCCAGAGGGAGAATAATGTTGAACCAATATTTATTGCGCAATCATAGATGATAGGAAAAGAGGTGTTAGTTTCGATAGTAGCAAATTGTGCCTAAAGGGTACAAAATTCGTTGTATCAGAATATCAAATAGCAACAACGGGGCAAAAATGAAGAACGCAAGCCTATGCAACCAGAGATGGAACTCAAAACGCATAACAAGTGGTGACTTATGGGATTACCTTAAGAATGAAAATCATGTTTTGGAATTGTAGAGGATATCCGTGGAATAAATATAATTGTATACATATTACATTTTTTGTTGAAAATAGGGAATATGAAAACAATTGTATATATGATAACATGAATAAATATGGTTCCATGCAAGAAGTAATAGTGGGCTAACATGAGTGGCATGTATTTATCGTGATTAATACAAAAGTTATGAGTGGGTTGAAATGAAACAATGTAAAGGTAAACTTTATTGGGTATGTTGTCACATTTCTCATAGAGAGTCCAACAACTATAATTTGTATGAGCCATATCATGATGATCCTTTTTAAATAATAAGTATGATGGGTTGTTAGAGAGGCACGATACTTTAAATATCATACTTAAATCTCAACTAAGAAGAGTGAGCACATATGTGCGCATTGTTTTCACATAGAGAGTCTTTACTACAAAGTAGTAACCCCCAATCAGACTTTGGAAGGAGTCACTTACAAGGTGATATGTTTATTTAGTCCCATAGGTCAACATTTCCATTCTATTATTTGTGGCTAGCCATGTTGGTGTTTATAGAAATTCCCTTGCAAGTTGCGCTTTCCATTCTATTCTTTGTCTCTACCCTTGTTGGTATTTATAGAACTTCCCTCTTGCACTATCCGATCTAGCCTTGTTGGTGTTTCTATATCCTCCCTTGTGTTGTCCTATGATCATGTGTACGAGATGATTACTTGAAGGGATTTCGTTGTACCTCGCATCGATTGATGCGTCTTTGCCAATATTGTCTGAGTTCATTGGATTTAACATTGATAATTGGAAACTCTCAATTGCGATTGGCCTCGAGATTGCTTGCACAATAATCCGTTTCTTTGTCTTGAGGAGATTTCCCAACTTGGTCATTCTACATAACCTCGATGGTTGTATCATTATTGTTGGAGCACACACATCAAGTGAAAACATTTCATTTTGGTCTTGTAGATCATATTTGACATCCAAGGAATATTATAAAAGCTATAAATCATTCATCTTGAGGACTGTAATAAAATCTATTAATTATTTATTTAGCCTTGACGGGGATGATGGAGAGAGTGAGATGAGATATACAAATGTGTGGGCGTGAGTTTGTTCATATACACACAACACCCCAATTCATGTTCAATTATATATATGTATGGGCGGGGGGGGGCATTCACCTGAATGCATGCATTCATTAGTAGTTACGTTATTGATGGAATGCACCGAAATGTCACAGAAAATGCATAGCTAGCTAACTACTAAAAAATGATTACAGGGATGGGATTTTGTTATCTATGTATATATATATGTATTTATTCTTTTGTTAGTTATGTAGCTGAGATTTGGAGCCAAGCCGCAGAAGCGCTGGGGATGCCCGCATTCTCGACAAAGAGCATGTAGTAGCTTGGTGGGGCAATGGTGTCCTTTTGAGGCGTGAGGACGGTGAGGGTGTAGGATGATCCGTCTCCCACTGCAACTTGGCGCTTCACTTTGAGGCGCAGGAAGCGCAAGCCCTGCGAGTAGGAATGCGTGGTGAAAGGCGAGCTTATCAGATTCACGCCCATCTTCTTGGCCGCCGCGTTCTTCAGCTTCACCACCACTTTGAAGCAACATCCGTAGCCCACTGTTGCAGGTGCGGACGTTATGGTCGGCCGATCCCCGTCGTTCTGGGCGTCTCGGTAAGCCGGATAGAATGCCTCCACCCGCAGCTCTGTCGGGAAGCTCCCGGAGAAGGTGTAGAACTGGTGGCTGTTGCTGCCGGCCACCAGGACGCTGCCGTCTGGCAACAGGTTGGCGGTGGAATGGTAAACTCTGGGTATTGTGGTGGCTGCTTGGCTGATGAAACGACTCCCTGCGGATGCGCTGGGGCTGTACACAAGCGGCGAGAGCGTAGGATTCACAGCATTGCCCCAGCCCTGGCAGCCGTTCTGCGCACCGTTGATGATGAGCACCTCCCCGTTGGCGAGGAACAGCATATCCCCCATTGTCCGTGCAACCGGCATGGTCTCCATCGACCACTTGGGGCTGCTGGACGTCACCACAATTCGACCACACGTTTGAGAGGCTTTGGGGAAAGGGGCGGGATACAGATAGCAATAGAGCTGAGCCCCGCCGCAGACGAGAACCTCCACTTTCTTGAACTTGTTGGCGGCGGTGAGCGGCAGCATGACGGAGGACCCGGCGGAGGGGTAGTTGCGAGGCTCGCCGGGGATCCTGGGCAACGTCTTCACCACCTTGGAGGTGCGGTAATCGTAGACGATGGAGTCGCGGTTGGCGAAGATGAAGAGGTTGCCATCCGGCAGGAGGTAGAGGAAAGGGTAGAGGTTGTCATTCTGGGCGTCGTTGGTGTCATTGAGCAGAGGCAGGAACGTTTTCCCGGTACCAGCAGGGGGGATGAACTCATAGGTGAAGACGCCGCGCCCGCCCACCACGATCTGGCGGCCGTCGGGAAGGAGCTGATTGCTGGCATACCAACGCCCATCCTGGAGGTACATGTCCGTGGATTCAACCCAGTCGCATGATTGGGCAGGATCGCAGGGAGTGAAGGTCCGAACTCGGAACAGACCGTCGTTGTCACCGCCTGTCTGAACGAGGGTGCCATTGGGGGTGAACTGGCCGGAGGAGCACCAGGTGTCGGTGAAGATGAAGAGGGGGCGGACGGAGCTGGAGGTGCCATTAGGGGTGAAGAGAACAGAGTGAGCGGTGCAGTCGTGGGTGAGGATGTAATCGAGGGGGTTATCACGGCATCGAGTGGCGTTGATGAGGGAGGGGCCGACGTTGGTACGATCCAGGAAGATGACAGTGCCGTAGTGCGTGACGGCGGTGTGCATGGACGCGATCCCAGCATTAGATAGGAGGAGGGACCATCGGCCAGGAGGATCCGCAGCTGCTGCTGCTGCTGCTGCAACAATCACACCAGGGACTACTGTACAATGAATAATGACCACCACCACTACGGTAACCACCAGAATGGCACACCTAGTATTAGATAGGACCATGTTTCTCGTAGCCTCGTTGATGATGAGTGGCGCGCTGAACCTTGATAATGTATGTTTCAGGGTGCCCACAATCGAATCACCCACCCGAAGTTATGTGTGTACGTACGTATGTATGTATATACACATATATATATATATGTACATATAACAAAGTCTATTTAGTCGCTAATGTCAAGCACCATTGATTCAACCGCCCTCTCCCTCCCTTATCCTTCTTCCACACAAAAAAAGTCTCCTTCCGTTGCTAATATATATATATATATATATATGTATGATCAGATTTTGCGTTTTTATAAAGCATATTTGCAAAGAAAGACTTTGTGAAGCTTTTCTTTCTCTTCGTTTCGGTCAGAAAACCAGATCCGCATAGCTCTTCCCTCCTCTGCCTCTTCTTCCATTTTTAAGTTTTCCAGTGTTTTTCGTCGCAAACGGACAGCGATGCCTGCCCAATGCCCATTACCTCCTCGCCTTTCCACTTCTGCCTTTTCTTCTCTTTTCCCATTTCCCGCCTTTTCGCATAGTTGATGTGTGCACGATCCATTTTTTATGATTTATATAGAGAGGATGAGAGTGAAAAGAGCTATGTGTACAATTGAATTCCTGTGATCATGATAACACCAAATACATAATCGTAATGGCCAACCCAACCCACCCTACCCCATCATTTGATCATATCCCAGTGCCACCTCACTGAAGGAGACGGACACAATTTAAAATAGAATTCGACGAGCCATTACCTAAAAAAGTAATACATATTGGTATTATTCCCCTTGCTCTCGACAATGCCAGGAAGGGAAGGTGTGGTGACGAGTGAATCACATTCCACCATTTCAATGTGGGATTCTAAATAAAGTCAAAAGAGAAAAAAATAAAATTGTGCGTGTAGATGAGTTCCAACAAGAGCAATGAGAGGTTTAAACCTTCGATGAGTAAAAGTGGAACTTTTTAAACTCATCTCTCTCTTATGTTACGTTCAACAAAATGTGCAATCAAGAGAGTGCAAACAAGGTTCGCTTGATCGTGTCATTTATTGATCAACATTTATTACACTCGTTATTTAATTGTTGTAGCTTGATTCAATTTGGCTTTCTCACCCATCTACACTTCCGATGTCCACTGGCAACACTTTGTCTCTACTTCAAGTTGCCTTGAAATCACATTTTCGCATAACCTCACAAAGTCTTCATACTTGAGTGACAAGGCTATGATGCTATCTCAACGCCTAACTTGTGCGAGCAAGTTCGAAGAAGTGTTAAGGCTCTTCAAGGGCGAGGGCTCAAGGGGGGTAGTAATATGTCTACTCAAGGCTAGCCTCCTAGTAGGTCTCATGCGGTTCCTTTACTCTCATTTATTATCACATCTTATTATTTCTTGATCTTATCTCATCATGCATGTACATGTTGTGCATGAGTGTGTGTTTGTGTGTGAGAGAGATTTTATTATTGTCTCCAAAGGTCAAATATGGCCCATGATACCAAAATATATAGCATTTTTCACATAGTGCATGTGAAAGTGAGTAGCAACTATTTTGAGTCTCGAGAATGTTACTAATAAATGTATTATGTCCCAATCAAGAGTGCACATTGTGATTGTTAAGATAAATTCATGCAATCTTGGTTTGGTCGAAGTTGAGCGGAAACATATGTAATGAGGTGCAACATATGTGGTATAATGTGTGATGTGGGAGCCTAAAAGGCCTAATTCACAAAGGAATCTATTGATGCAACATGAAGCAAGTGTTGCAACCCATCTTCTAAGTTCTAATCCACTTTTCTATATCATGCATATAACTTGAACCAGATACAAACTATCTATATAAGCAATATAATTATACAATGAATGCAATGAAACAAAAGAGGGGATGGAATATTACATGGTGTTTGCTCTCACAACCTTCTCAATGTCATACTATAAGGGAGTGGGATATATAATATCCTTATTCTTGCTAGTCACTTGTGACAATGTGACAATAATAGTTATTCCTTATTATAAGGAATAGTTAATTTGGCAAGGAGGATGTGAACTTTAATGCAAATAGGTGCACCCACCACACATGTTGGATATATGTAATTGATTTTGATTCTCGACATTGTATTTCCTGTTTTTTAATCATTTTAGATACATTCAAAATCAATGTCTCGCATTGCAATACCCTTTTCAGATTTAGGGAAAATACGCCTCAATGCGCTTCATCCTTGCATGGAGATATCTACACACATAAATCTTTATTCACATATAATTTCCCGTATAAGTATACACTACTTGAACATACATATACACGGATATTTGTGTCTACGCACAAAAAATACACAACAAGGAAATAAATAGGGAAAAGTACCAGGATACCCCTGGAAGTTCGTCTATTTACCTGAATGCCCCTAGAAGTTCCAAATTTACCAAACTACCCCTATGTCCAAAAAAATACACTTTATAAAGTAATTATACACTCAAATCTACAAGCCCTATTTACCAAAATATCCTTCAAACACAAATTCTTTACGTATGCGATTCTTTGGGTCCTTTGTACCTAACAGTGTAGTCTATCTTTTCTTTCTTGTTCATTAGGTTGATTAATCATCTTCATCATCAAGATCCATAGAAGTTCAGTACTCTCTCTCTCTCTCTCTCTCTCTCTCTCTCTCTCTCTCTCATAAAACATTCATTCCCCATGTTCTCCACTAAAGACAACTTAAGATACATGCTTTCCTAGAAAAGCATGTTCGTTTGGACATTATGTGCTTCAAAGCCCCATGATGACTTACTTGAGCATATGCAAGCAAGTTTGATGGACAATGTTATGTGCTAGCACTCATTCGGTTGATTGGAACCATTTTCAAATTATATTTCATGCGTTGACAAATATATTACCAATATGTTTTCAAAGGTTATTGAGCATGTGTGTCATGTCTTGACAAAATTAATTTCAACTTGTAAAGTCAAACCTTTTTAAGATCGCTATCTCCACATGAGTTTAGTAATTGTATAACTTTTATAGACCAAATTGGATATACTGAGCAATGACTTTATTTAATTTGAACTTGGCCGGTTTATTTATTCATCTAATGCATGCAAATGCAGTCACAGGGGAATGGGCTCATCCATCGATGGAGATAACTATAAATTAATGACTTATTTATGGTTATATTGCATAATTGTGGTTGTGCACAATGAGGTTCTAACATGCAAAGTACTAAAAAATTATGTCTTTTATGTACTTAAGCTCAATAAGAAGTTAAGTGATGTTGATTGAATATCTACACCTCACATGAAATTGTCAAACATTGTCTTTTCTAACCACCGATGGCTTCACATTGCATTATGCAATAGTGAGTGATTTAGTGAAACCATATGAAATTGGGAACTGATCAAGTTAAATATTCACATATCATTGAACATCCAAGAGTGTTGCCCATACAATAGGGACATCTACATGTTTGGATAGATCACATTTATGGAGGGTAGTCAATCTACTTAAAGCCGTTGTTTTGATTTAAAGGGCCATTTATGAGCCACTAAACATACGAGTCAAATTTTTGAGAGGCAAAGCAATTAATGCACATCTCTCGATTTGTCCCCACCATTGGAAACAACATTTTTGTTAAGATTTGTTGAGCGAGCAAGCTCAACCGGATCCAGATCGGTATCCGGATCTGAGAACCGGATCCGTGTCTGTATAATATACGGAACCAGGAGCCGGATCGAAGACCTGGAGCAGATTAAAACCGATAGGCCGTTAGAGGCCTACGGATCCAACCTAGTACGTAGGCATATTTATGGGAGTTAGTGATAGTCGCTCATGTGAGCATTGAAGTACCTGTCAGTACTTCTGTAAGTCATTTATGGACTTGCATAAAAGTGCTCTCTCAACAGATTCTATGTATAGAATATTGAGAGTATTATTTTGAATAGAGTTTTTTTTGTTCTGTTCTCTCTCTCTCTCTCTCTCTCTCTCTCTCTCTCTCTCTCTCTCTCTCTCTCTCTCTCTCTCGTGTATGCTTATTCTCAGTGTTACTATCTGGTAGAACCGGTTTGCCAGAAGCTTTCGGACGCTAACTTTAACATGGTATTAGAGTGCGAGGGTTGAGAACCTCTACAGCCGACGAGTGACTAGTGAAGACAAACCCTAACACCCGGTGAAGAACAGAAGAGAACCTAAGATGGACAGAGGAATGACAAGTTCACTTTCGATGGAAAACCTCGACCGGAGCAACTATGCTTCCTGGTCATATAAAATGCACCAGTACTTGTTGGGGCATGGTTATTGGAGCTACGTGGAAGGAACCAACGAGGTAGCACCAGAGCTGGCACACAAAGACTTCCTAGCATGCAAGCAAGGAGCGAGCCAAGTTTTGTATTGCCTCGCCTCTTGTGTGCATGATCAAATGTTCGGCTACATCAAGGATGCAAAAACGCCGAAGGAGGCCTGGGATAATCTTTGGAAGATTTTTGCCGCAAGTACCACAACCCGTAAATTGCAGCTCCGCCAAGAGTTGAACAACATCCAACAAAGAGATATGTCGGTTACGGACTACACCACCAAGATAAAGGAGATTTGTGATGCGCTCGGGTCCATCAATGTGACGGTGGACAAAGCCGAGATGGTTCAAATCTGCCTCGGTGGTCTAGCGCAATGGTACGAGCCAATCCGGATGACAATTTGCACCTAGGAGAAACCACCATCCTTCTTCGACTTACAATCAATGTTGATGGTCGAAGAAAACCACGCGAGTCGGTTGAGGACCACTCAATCGGACAACCGGATGTTGTACATGGAGGCGGATCGATCCCATGGTCTTGGAGGACGAGGTGGGTCGACACAAAATGGAGGTGGCCGACAAGAGCAAAACCGAAGGCACAGAGAATACTTTTCCGGCCAATTCAACAGTTATATACAACAGAACGGAATTCGAAGAGAATTCAGATGCAGATACACACCGCAGCAAAACGATGTGGCCGAAAGGAAGAACTGGTCGATTGTCGACGCGGCAAGGGCAATGTTGGAGGAGAAGAGCATGCCCCAGTTCTACTGGGCTAAGGCGGTCCGGACGACCATCTACATCCAAAACCTGATCGGAGATAAGGTGTCAACACATGAGCTGTATTTCGGGCGGAAGCTGAATTTGAGGCACCTTCGGATATTCGGTAGCATAGCATATGTGCATGTATCGGATGAGAAGCGGAAGAAGCTAGATACAAAGTCGGAGAAGTGCATCCTAGTCGGCTATGTAGGAAATGAACAAAGCCATCAGTGCGGAAGAGATCACACAGTATGAATCTGTGAGGAAGAAATACCTGTGTATGAGAGAGACAAGAACAAATTACGTACAAGGAGAGAGAGAGAGAGACAAAGCATATATCTATATTCATAAAGGGGCAACCGTTACAACAATGAACAACCAACCTTACAAAAGGTTACAAAGTCACTTTATATAGTGACTCACATAGGGCAACTGCTCTTTATGTTATTTATAGAAATAGCCCGAACTTGGGCTCTCTAAGAGGATAGTGTGAATACGTCCATTATACATTTGTATTCGACACTCCCCCGTAATGGGCGTATACATGGGTTATCTAAAAAATATGGGTATAGCCATAGGTTCTCGGACAGGTCGGTTTTGTTCGAATCGGCATGATCCGTAGATAGAAGACTGAATTGGTCGAGTCGGAAAAGTTGAAGCCGATCGTCAGTGAACCGATGTCTGTTGTCCAAAACCGTCCTGCACTATGTCCGGCTTCAACCAAACCGATATGTTGTTATGCCCATCTGTTGCCGAAGAGATCGGAACCGGTCTGCCGAAAGACACTTAGTCATTCCATCTGCGACATTGTCGGTTGTGGATATCTTCTCTAAACCGATTTTCCCGGAAATGACGCAGTCCCGAACGAAGTGATATCGAACTTCGATATGCTTGGAGGCGTTGTGATGAACCGGATTTTTCGACAAAGCAACAACACTCTGACTATTGCTGTAGACAACTGGAGCCGAGTCGGAGTCGACTTGCCGAAACGTGTGCGCCAGCCGACCGAGCCATAAAGCTTCTTTCGTTGCGTTGGAGGCAGCTACATATTCTGCTTCGGTTGTTGAGGTGGTTGTGCACTCCTGAAGTTTCGACTTCCACGAGATTGCTCCATTGCTGAATTTAAAGCAATATCCGATTGTTGACTTGCGACTGTCCACACAGCTGGCGAAGTCCGAGTCGGTGTAACCGGCTACGCCAGAAGTTGAGTTCGGACCGAAAAGGATGTCGTGGTCTTTTGTGCCAGCTAAATATCTAAACACATGCTTGACTGCGTTCCAGTGCGATCGGCTGGGATTGTGCATAAATCTACTGATGACTCCTACGACATGAGAAATATTAGGTCGTGTCACGACCATCGCGTACATCAGAGAGCCGGTGCATACGGTACCGACTTCATGTCTTCCCCCTCCGGGCCGGATGTTGGACAGTCTCGCTGAGAAAGCCGAAGATGAACGGGGAGCGGGGTCGAAGCAGACTTGGCCGATTGCATGTTGAAGCGTTCCAAGATACGTCCGATGTAGTCGGTTTGAGACAGAAAAAGCTGTCTTTTGGCGCGATTCCAACTAATCTTCATTTCGAATATGTGTCTTGCTGGACCGAGGTCCTTCATGGCAAACTTCAATCGCAGTTTCCGAACGAGTTCGGTGAGCTCTCTGGTATGCCGACCGGAGAGTAGCATGTCGTCCACGTAGATGATGAGGAAGACGGGAGAACCGTCTTGAGCTGTTGTGGTGAAGAGGCAGTGGTCCTCATCGCTCTTGGAGAAGCCGACCGACTGGATGAAATCGTCGAACTTCTTATACCATTGTCGGGGTGCCTGTTTCATGCCATAAAGACTCTTCCCGAGTCGGCAGACTAGATGTTCCTGACCAGGTGCCACAAAGCCTTTCGGCTGCTCCATGTAGATTTCCTCCTTTAGATCACCGTGGAGGAATGTCGTTTTCACATCTAGCTGAATCAGCTCCAAATTGTCGGCAACCACAACACCGAGCATGAAACGAAGGGTTGTCATTTTCACCACTGGTGAAAAGATTTCGTCAAAGTCGACGCCATATTCTTGTCGAAATCCCTTCGCAACTAATCTGGCCTTGTACTTTGGGGTGGTTGAGTCGGACGTCTCCTTTAGTCTACAGACCCACTTGCAAGGAAGAGCACGTCAATTCTTCGGTAAGTCGACCAGATCCCAAGTCTTGTTGGCGCGGATGGAGTGCATTTCCGACTCCATTGCCAGATGCCAGGTGGCTGAATCGGCAACTACCGATGCTTCTTCATAGGACGTCGATTCGCCGGCGTCGGTGAAGAAAATTCTGGGAGAGTACCTCTCCGGAGGTTGCGACAGTCTCTCGGATCTTCGAGGTATGACTGGACTGGTCACACCGGGTGTCGATGTCAAATGGTTGGAAGCTGAGCCATTCGGCTGTGCCGAATCTGTGGATTCGGTGTGAGAGAAGTCGGTTACCTGTGAAACCGGTCTCGTGTTGTGTGTTGGGCCGTCATGAAGGGTTGGCACTTCGGAAAATATTACCCTTTGGACTTCAATAGGCCTTTCGGCCGTTTTCTGCATAGTCGACTCGTTGAACACGACGTCTGAACTTCGGATGATTTGCCTGTGCACGGGGTCCCAGAGTCGGTATCTGATCTCGCCGTCGGGTCCATACTCGAGGAAAACGCATTTCCTTGATCTCGGTTCGAGTTTTCGGCGGTCGTCTTTCGGTTTGAGGGCGTATGCCTCGCAACCGAAAATCCTCAGCTTATCATAATTCGGCTTTCTACCGGTCCATATTTCCTGTGGTATCCTAAGTCCTAGAGGTCTACTTGGTGACATATTGATTATGTGTATTGCCGTGAGTAGAGTCGTCAATGAAACTGACAAAGTACGAGGCACCACCGAGTGACTGATGTGGCATCGGGCCACAGACGTCCGAGTGGACCAAATCGAGCGGGCTCGACTCTCTTGGTGCTGATGTCGGGTGTGATGCGGCTACTTGTTTGCCATACTGGCAATGCTCGCAAAACTGATGGTCTGAGAAGGAGAGTTTCGGGATGTATCCGGCTCTGGATAGGTGCGTGATGCCGGCCTTGCTGAGGTGTCCAAGTCGTCCATGCCATAAGGATGACACATGGATATCTACTAGAAATAAGTCACCCTCTCTTAGTGTGACATACAAAGGGTACAATGAGTGTACCTTTGGTCCTCTAGCAAGCAGGAGGTTCCCTCTGTGGAGTGTCCACCCTCCTGATGAGAAACCAGCACGGATGCCAGCTTCATCAAGTTTTCCGACTGAGATCAAGGGTCGTGAGAGCTCAGGAACGTGTCGGACGTTGTGTAGTACGAGTGTAGAGCCACTCGGAAGGTTGAGCTCTACGGTGCCGATTCCGATGATAGCACAGTGCTGCGAATTTCCGACCCGAACTAAGTCGGAGTGCCGATCTGAATATTGCCGAAACTGTGATCGGTGAGGTGTCACGTGATACGACGCGCCCGAGTCCAGAAGCCATGTGCTCGATTCCTCAGTCGTAAGCAGAACTTCTAATTCGATTGGATTCTCTATGGACAATATGTTCGGGTCAGTTGTCAATATCTCGGCTGATGGGACGACGTAGTTGACTTCCTCATGCCGGTTACTCCTCTGATTAGCTCTCTGAGTACCGGACAGTCGGCCTTGATGTGTCCCGGTTTCTTGCAGTAGTTGCAGATTCAGGTTTCCCGGGACTTGTTGCGGCTTCGCTGATTTGTCGACGATCGGGAAGAGCTTCTTCCCCGGTTGTTCGATCGGTCGGTCAAACCTTGTACTACATAGGCTTCTTCTGCCGAGTCTTTGGTGAAAGACTTTCTCCGAACTGCTTTAGTCAGGATTGCACTTGTGACTTCGGAGTACTTGATGGCAGTCGTAGAAGCGTTGCACACAGTTGTAACGAAGGTTTCCCAAGAGGACGAGAGACTGCTCATGAGTATCATTGCTCTGAGTTCATCCTTGATTGTTGTCCCCTGTGACGAGATTTGGGAGCTCAAACTTTCGTACTCGTTAAGGTGTGCCTGAACCGAATCAGAGTCTTTTATCCGCAAGTTGTAGAGGCGCCGGATCAAATACATCTTCGTTGAGGCGACCTTCTTTTCATAGGTTTCCGACAGCTTCTTCCAAAGTTCGAAGGCTGTCGTGCACGATTGCACTGTGAAGTACACTGATTCCGACAGGTGCATCCGAATCGTGGCGCAGACGATTCTGTCCAGCTTCTGCCACTCATTTGCCTTGTATATTTCTGGAGCAGTTTCATTCTCAATCGGATTGATCTGACCCTTGACTATAAGATAGTCCTGCATTTGCTCCTTCCAAAAATCGAAGTTCGAACCGTCGAACCTCCTTAGACTCATTTTCGATGAGCCGGATGTTGATGCCATCAAATTCGGTTCGGTTGACGAAGCTCAGTTCGGAGTTGATTGCGAACCTTGTTGGAGTGCAGCCGATCGGCTCACCCGATATCGTTCTAGTCAGATTTGAACCCGAGTCGGTTCGGCTTCGGATATATGTATTGTTGAACTTGCTCGGATTGACTCCGGTAACTTGAGGGACAGAACCGACTGGTCTTCCCGAATGTTGCCGAGTCGGAGTGAGCCCGGTTCACTTCCAAATATATATGCGAAATACCGATTATTGAAACCGATTGTCTGGACCGATTTTGCTTCGGGTGACTGCAGCGACGAGAGAGATGGATCCAATTGATCCTCCCGAATGTCGATCAGCCAGATGAAGCACGAATTGGGGTTGTTGTCTTGAGACCGATCTGCACCGAGTGGTTACAACGGGCGGCGGGTAGCGTTCGATGACCTGTTCGGATGCCGTTTAACCGAGTGGAGCACGATCGTGTCAATGTTGCACAAGGGGATCTCACCTCAAGCGGTTACGATCACAAGGAACAAAGTACAGCCGGCTGGCTTACTCCAAGTGAAGATGATCTAACGCGATGAGATGCAAGCCTCGTTTTTCTTCTTCTTCTCTCTTCTCTGTTTCTTCAAATACAAGCAAAAAAACAGAATGTTGTGATCCAAAGATTCGAATGGCGGCCGGGAGCGGATGAAGGACATCCAAGCTCTGATACCAAATGTAGGAAATGAACAAAGCCGTCAGTGCGGAAGAGATCACACAGTATGAATCTGTGAGGAAGAAATACCTATGTATGAGAGAGGCAAGAACAAATTACGGACAGGGAGAGAGAGAGAGAGACACACACACACACAAAGCATATATCTATATTCATAAAGGGGCAACCGTTACAACAATGAACAACCAACCTTACAAAAGGTTACAAAGTCACTTTATATAGTGACTCACATAGGGCAACTGCCCTTTATGTTATATACAGAAATAACCCGAACTTGAGCTCTCTAAGAGGATAGTGTGAATACGTCCATTATACATTTGTATTCGACAGGCTACTCTCATGAACAAAAGGGGTATAAGTGTTATAACCCCCCGACTAAACAAGTATGAGTAAGTCGAGATGTTGAGTTTGATGAGTTGGCATCATGGTACTCCCTACCGACTCCAACTCCCGACGAAGACCCGATTCCGAAAGATGAGGCTAGTGAGCCCGAGGAGGTCCAGGAAGAAGATAAAAACTTCGGTACTCTAGATGAGAGTCCGATCTCATTACGGCCAAGTGGGCCGAATGAGCAACTGAGTCGGAATGACCAGTCCGATGAAGAACAAGCGAGTAGTGGAGATTCTGTCGTGCTCTCCCCGTGCAAGGAACCGAGGAGACGGTTCACACGCAAGGAAAAGGGGAAGAAGAAGATGTCAGAATACGAAATCGGCACCGATGAGTCGGATCGGAGCGAATCCGACTCTGGAAAGGAAGAAGGTGGATCTTCAAAAAGGAAGTCTGAACTGGCCAAGAAGGGCCTCAAACTGGCTAATGAAAAGTTACGTCGGTCAATCCGTCAAAAGAAAATCGTCATGAGGTACGGGTACAATGAATACATGGCGCATCTCTATGCGTACATGACTAAGGTGGTGGAAGTGCGTGAGCTGGAGAGCTACGCAGAAGCGGCGAAGGAGACAAATTGGCGTGCCGCTATGGAAGAAGAAATGCAGGCACTCGATGCCAACGACTCTTGTGACTTGGTTGACCCTCCCGACACTGTAAACCGATCGGTTGCAAGTGGGTGTACAAGGTAAAATACAACGCCAATAGTTCATTCAATTGGTGGTCCGGTACAAAGCTCGGTTAGTGACGAAGGGATACGTACAGACACACGGAATTGACTACAACGAGACCTTCGCTCCGGCAGCGAAGATGACGACGGTTCGTGTGGTACTGGCTGTTGATGCGGCAAGGGGATGGCATCTTCATCAAATGGACGTGATGAATGCATTTATGATCCAACCCCTAGGTTTCCAATTAGACATGAACAAGTCGGTAGTGTGCCGACTCAAGAAGTCGCTTTACGGTCTGAAGCAACCCCCCAAGCTTGGAATGCGAAGGTCACGCACTGGTTGTGTAAGATGGGGTTTGCGGCCTCAAAGTTTGACTCTTCATTGTTCATCCGGCAAGGTCTAGACGGTCCGGTCTATATTCTGCTATATGTTGATGATTTAGTCATCGCCGAACCTAGACAGGATGAAATCGGCAGAGTGAAGTCCCAACTGTTGGACACATTTGAAATAAAGGACCTAGGGAACCTTCATTATTTTCTTGCGATTGAGTTGATCCGGACCCCCGACAACATATTGCTCTCACAATGCCATTATTTGTTGAATATGTTGTACAAGTTCGGCATGACGGATGTCGACCAATCTCTACACCCCTGGACCAGAACCTGAAGTTGTGTCCTGACTTCGGACTAGCCTACAATGAGAAACGGTTCTGACAAATTGTCGGAAGCCTCATATACTTGACAATCACTCGACCTGACATCATTTACCCGATTAGAGTGATCAACTAGTTCATGCAGAAGCCAACCGTTGAGCACCTTCAGTGCGCACACCGGATACTCCGGTATGTTAACGACGTTATACAAATACGGTATTGCTAGGAAGTTAGTCGGATATACCAATGCTGATTGCGCTGGTGATGCATCGGATCACCGATCCACCTCCGGTTATATGATTTCTCTTGGTAGCTCGGCTGTTGTGTGAAGCAGCAAAAAGCATCCAACAGTGGCTCTGTCAAGCACTAAGGCTGAATACCGGGGCGCTACCATTGCCACTTCTGAAGCCATCTGCCTTTGACGATTGTTGCGAGACCTCCGAATCGAGGTGCCAACCCCGATCCTGATTTACTATGACAACATAAGCAGCATACAACTCGCCAAGAATCTTGTATTCCATGCTCGATCAAAGCACATAGAAGTGCATTATCACTTTGTTTGCGAGCGGGTCCTAAGCAGTGAAGTTGAACTTCGTTATGGTCACACGGATCGGTAGGTTGCCAACATCTTCACCAACTCACTCGGATCGGACAAGTTGCAGCATTTTTCGGAAATGCTCGGCATTCAGCATCACAACGTGCCGCACTTGAGGGGGAGAATAGGAACGGAAATGAATGGCACTGGACAAGGAGCTGGAGAGGAAGAAAGAACCAAGGGGGGAGATAAACAGAAAAATGAAGTCAAGCAAGCGTCAACGACGGTAGAGTCAAGAAGGACAGAGCCGATCAGAAGAAGGCCAAGACCCGGACGTGGTTCGATGTGGTGAAGGGCCTAAAAACGGAAGACAAGTTGGAGACTACCAACTCGGACAAGAGCTGGAACAAATCAGAAGAAGCCAGATAAACTAAAGGCCAACCGAATGAGGAGGCAGCGGAAGTCGACACCGACACGGAGGAACAAATGGATCGACAAGCGCCGGAGTCATAATAGCGAAGGAGCAGAAATGGGCCTATTAAGCAGACACGTCGATCAAGGAGGTCGACGTGCGCAGTATCGGACGGGTCACGAGAACCGGACTGGACGAGGAGCGCGAGCAAGGCGGGGGGACATCAGAAGGAGCTAGAGGAAAGGACCGGCTACTGCAGACACTGACACCACGATCCGACTTCAAGTTGAGCTTGAGGGGGAGTGTTGAGTGAGCAAGCTCAACCGGATCCGGATCGGTATCCAGATCTGAGAACCGGATCGGCGTCTGGATGATATCTGGAACCAGGAGCCAAATCGGATTAAAACCGGTAGGCCATTAGAGGCCTACGGATCCAGCCTAATACGTAGGCATATTTTTGGGAGTCAGTGATTGTCGCTCATGTGAGCATTGAAGTACCTGTCAGTACTTCTGTCAGTCCTTTATAGACTTGTATAAAAGTGCTCTCTGATCGCATTCTATGTGAAGAATATTGAAAGTATTATTTTAAATAGAGTTTTTTATGTTCAACTCTCTCTCTCTCTCTCTCTAACATCACCAACTCTAGTCAACCACGCCATGACATCACAATACATTTCACACATGAGCTCTCTGACATAAATGCTCGACATGTTCAAGCCCATCTCTCCTCCCTTGATCCCTCCCTACCTTTAGAGAGCCTTAGTACGAAACTCACACACATCCTTCACTCTGCAACAGTTAGAAGTTTCCCATACACGAAACACTCCAATCAAGGTAAAGTAGGATCTATGCCACAAAATAGATGGTATGATGAGGATTGTAGGTGCTTACATCGACAACTTACAATATCGCAACTCAGTGGTAGTATTACCTCAGTACAAGCTCGTAAAGAAATGCGCAAGATGACACGTCGTAAGAGACGAGCATGGGAGGCATCCCAATATTAGGAACTCTACCACATGCTCATGAGTAGCGATTGTGCCACTGCATGGAAGAGATTACGGGAACCAAGACCACAAACACCCATCGAAGATCCCGAAACTTGGCACACTTATACAAAGAGACTTTACCAAATCCCAAACCAACCACCCATTCCAATGCCTTCTACACCCCGACCTACTGTGGGAACACTCTTCACGACCTCTAGGGTCACGAAGGTCATAAAGAAATTACAACATAGGAAGTCCATGGACCACACAGGATTGCGAACAGAACACATCATATACGCGAGAGAGTGCCTAGCTCCCTTGCTAACTCTAATCTTCCATCGTGCCCTCGTAGAGGGTTTTCCACCACAATGGACCATGAACACAGTGGCCCCCATACATAAAGGGGGGGACCCCATGGACCCAAATACTTATAGGACCATTATGATAGGTCATACCCTTGCTAAATTATATGGTGTAGTAATGGAGGCAGAGCTTAGCGAGTATATGGAGACCTTAAATCTTCGTGCACCTGAATAGGCTGGCTTTAGACGAGACTTCTCCACTATTGACCATATCTTCACACTTAGATGGTTAATTGACCAGACTAAGGCTCGCAAGAAGAAACTATATTGTTGTTTTGTGGACTTCTGCAAAGCCTTTGACACGGTCCCTAGAGAGCGGTTGTTGGATAGGCTTAAGAGCTTGAGGATACTAGATGACATGGTTTGGGCCATCTACGCACTATATGAATAAGTGTCCGGGTGTGTTCGATGCCCAGGCGGCATATCCGATAGTTTCACTAGCACTATTGGTGTAAAACAAGGTTGCCCCTTATCTCCGACTCTTATTGGGATCTACATTGATGAGATCACAGATTTTATTGCTCGTAAGGGAGGCAATGGAGTAGTCCTTGGGGATACGCAGGAGCGTATCTTGCTCTATGCAGACGATATAGTTTTGCTCTCTGAATCCGAACACGACCTACAAAGGCACCTTAATGCCTTAGATGACTTTTGCACACAACGAGGATTGGTAGTGAATCTAGGGAAAACTAAAGTCCTTATCTTCCACACGTCGGCCCAAGTTAGAGCTAAGTGTCACCTAACTATCTCCCATAGCCCAGTTGAGGTGGTTGGATCATATGTCTATCTCAGAGTCACTTTCAGTGCCCGCTCAAGTAAATTTTCGATGACACAAGCAGCGAAGGATAGACTTACAAGAGGACATGCATCCCTCTCACTCCTTGAGAGACAATGCCACCAAGCATACTTCCAAGAGCCACGAACTAAAGGGTGGCTCTTTGACTCATTAGTGACTCCCTCTCTCATGTATGCATCAGCGGTTTGGGCCCCAGGACTATCATCTTTCATTTGGACGCAATTAGAGAGACCATTGGTGATGATGTTATCACGCCAACTCCGAAGCAAATCGTCGGTCCCACATGACATTATTAGGGCTGAGTTCACTCTACCCCCTATGGTAATAGAAGCACTTTTTCAAATGGTAGTCTTTATACACAAGATACATAACCAACCACTTCATAGAATATCCCACCAAGCCTTTAAGGCTTCTCGAGCACTGTATGAGTCCGGCTATACTAGCTCATGGTATGGCATGATGGTGAGTTGGCTTCTTGCCAACGATCTAGACATTAATAACCTCCCCCCCCTTAAGTACGACCACAGGACTGATAACACTTTAATCTCTCATGAGAACTGTAATAAAGTAATACGCCAAGAAATATGGCAAATTTATACTCGGTATAAATGGATCACCCCAATAGAGCCACTCCCATCTAAAATGTTGTACTATAAGGAACACTTTATGCACTTCTCTGAGTTAGGTTTTATCACGCGCCCAAAATATCTAGATGTATTCTTACCACATGCACTAAGGGTTGCCATTGGTCAACTTAGAATATCATCTCACCAACTTGAGATTGAGAATGGATGTACTAATGGAGTCCCTAGGGAGGAAAGGATATGTGGGTTATGCCACATAGAGATAGAGGATGAGTACCATTTTACATGCAAATGTCCCACCTATGCCGAGATAAGGGCAAAATACCAAGACATACTTGGTTCCTCTCCCACCCTCCCTAAACTATTAGATACACTAAATATAAAGAAATTAGGTAGATACATCTTAGAATTGAAACAACACAGAGAGAATAAATTACAAAACGTGGATAATAATGTTGCTAATGTTTACCAACATATAACAAATGAAGTTTTTCAGGAATAGGGGGAGACAATGAATGTCGACACACCTGCACCACCCAGACTTTTCCTTGATGAAGCAGAAAATCAAAGAAGAACCAAACACCCTCGAATGTTAGGTTTCAAAGCAACTCAACGAGATGTAGAAGCAATAAAGAAAATAAGGGAACGTGAACTACATCGCCTAGAAGCCATGGCTAGGGCACTCTATGCATCGGGTCCATGGGTCACACCCACACCAAAAACTTTTGACCTCCCACTTCTTTTTGAGAGACTTGGGTGAAAATGAGATTAGGCTTAGTGCAAAGTTTTGTACACTACTAGAACTTTCTTAGCTTAAGTTATTTTCTTTTATTTTAGTTTTGATGATTGGATAAACACTCATTTTTGTTGTAACCCAATTGTCTCATGGGCCAAATTTGGCCTTAGAAGACGTTAATATATCTTTCTTTCTTTCTTTCATTCACATAGAGTTAGCAAAAACGGGTTGGGTAGATGTCGTTAAAAGAAACATTAAAAAAGAAATAAAGGATGAAAATATTGTTAATACCACCCTCGAAGAGGAGAAAATGCGTCAGGCCCGACGCCTAAATGTGCGTGTCACTGGGCTCAAGGAAGGTGCATCTCCGGACGAGGATGCACAAACACTCGGGAAAATGTTAGGGTACACAACGACCCTACCTATCACCAAAGCTTGGAGGGCCGGACGCGACACAACTAGGAAGAGAGCCTTAGTTCTTCAATTTAAAGACTTAGACTCTAGAATCACTTTCTTTAAGAAGAGACCAATTCTTCGAGGATTGGGTGGGGACCCTATCTATCTCGATGAAGACCTCACCAAGATGCAAATTGAGCATCGCAAGAGTTGTATGCCAAAGGTTATGCAAGCTCGCAAAGACGGGCATCGCGCCTTTTATCGAGATGGGCGAGTGATCATAAATGATCGCACTACTAATTGACGGCGTGTGGCCCATGTGACAGAAAACACACTTAGGATGACCTTATGGAATTGTAACGGCGCACTCTGGACACACCCCGGCCGCCTAGAGGGGATATTAAAGGAATCAGATATAGTTTGCCTAGTAGAAACACACCAAAGCCCAAATAGGGGACTCCCACGAGTCGAAGGATTTCGTTGGGAGTCGGCTTTTAGACAATCCTCACGTCGATGCACTACCAGGGGATCTGGAGGTGTCGCAATATTGTTTCGGAGGGAGCTACATAATAGGATAGAAATACTGAGCACAGACCCAGAAGCTCGTTTTATGTGGGTGAAAGTCTCCACAAGCAAGGACAAGGCAGTAATTTTCGCCATTTGTTACTTCCCCCCAAAAGGCTCTCGTTATAATCTGGCTGGCGAGGCGAGATTAGTTGATAACGGAGTGCCACATGGGCCTTCCCCATATGAACCTCTATCGGATGACATAATCCGATATTCTTCCCAAGGCGAAGTATTCCTTGTAGGAGACTTTAATGCGAGAACCCAATCCCGACAATGCACAATATTTCAAATGAATAGAAACCTAGAAATGGTAAATGTCGATCCTTCAGACATAGACACCACACGTAGATCAAAGGATCAAGGTGCAGACGCCACGAGCTTTGGCCATCATTTGCTCGAACTCGGTAGTCGGCACCAGATGGTCATATATAATGGTTTAGCCAAGTGGCCAAGTTCGGAAGAGCTCACATGTTTCCCACATGGAGGAGGGGAAAGCACAGTCGATTATCTAATAGGACGCCCTGAAGCCACCCACATGATTAACTCCTTCCGAGTGGCCCCATGTCCTATTGGCGCGGACCATAGTTTCTTATACTTCGAGATAAAATGCGATATCTCTAACGTCACCAACTCTAGTCACCCACGCCATGACATCACAATACATTTCACACATGAGCTCTCTGACATATATGCTCGACATGTTCAAGCCCATCTCTCCTCCCTTGATCCCTCCCTACCTTTAGAGAGCCTTAATACGAAACTCACACACATCCTTCATTCTGCAGCGGTTAGCAGCTTCCCATACACGAAACACTCCAATCAAGGTAAAGTAGGATCTATGCCACAAAATAGATGGTATGATGAGGATTGTAGGTGCTTACATCGACAACTTACAATATCGCAACTCAGTGGTAGTATTACCTCAGTACAAGCTCGTAAAGAAATGCGCAAGATGACACGTTGTAAGAGACGAGCATGGGAGGCATCCCAATATTGGGAACTCTACCACATGCTCATGAGTAACGATTGTGCCACTGCATGGAAGAGATTACGGGAACCAAGACCACAAACACCCATCGAAGATCCCGAAACTTGGCACACTTATACAGAGAGACTTTACCACATCCCAAACCAACCACCCATTCCAATGCCTTCCACACCCCGACCTACTGTGGGGACACTCTTCACGACCTCTAGGGTCACGAAGGTCATAAAGAAATTACAACATAGGAAGTCCATGGACCACACAGGATTGCGAGCAGAACACATCATATACGCGAGAGAGTGCCTCGCTCCCTTACTAACTCTAATCTTCAATCGTGCCCTTGCAGAGGGTTTTCCATCACAATGGACCATGAACACAGTGGCCCCCATACATAAAGGGGGGGACCCCATGGACCCAAATACTTATAGGACCATTATGATAGGTCATACCCTTGCTAAATTATATGGTGTAGTAATGGAGGCAGAGCTTAGCGAGTATATGGAGACCTTAAATCTTCGTGCACCTGAACATGCCGGCTTTAGACGAGCCTTCTCCACTATTGACCATATCTTCACACTTAGATGGTTAATTGACCAGACTAAGGCTCGCAAGAAGAAACTATATTGTTGTTTTGTGGACTTCCGCAAAGCCTTTGACACGGTCCCTAGAGAGCGGTTGTTTGATAGGCTTAAGAGCTTGAGGATACCAGATGACATGGTTTGGGCCATCTACGCACTATATGAACAAGTGTCCGGGTGTGTTCGATGCCCAGGCGGCATATCCGATAGTTTCACTAGCACTATTGGTGTAAAACAAGGTTGCCCCTTATCTCCGACTCTTTTTGGGATCTACATTGATGAGATCACAGATTTTATTGCTCGTAAGGGAGGCAATGGAGTAGTCCTTGGAGATACGCAGGTGCGTATCTTGCTCTATGCAGATGACATAGTTTTGCTCTCTGAATCCGAACACGACCTACAAAGGCACCTTAATGCCTTAGATGACTTTTGCACACAACGAGGATTGGTAGTGAATCTAGGGAAAACTAAAGTCCTTATCTTCCACACGTCGGCCCAAGTTAGAGCTAAGTGTCACCTAACTATCTCCCATAGCCCAGTTGAGGTGGTTGGATCATATGTCTATCTCAGAGTCACTTTCAGTGCCCGCTCAAGTAAATTTTCGATGACACAAGCAGCGAAGGATAGACTTACAAGAGGACATGCATCCCTCTCACTCCTCGAGAGACAATGCCACCAAGCATACTTCCAAGAGCCACGAACTAAAGGGTGGCTCTTTGACTCATTAGTGACTCCCTCTCTCATGTATGCATCAGCGGTTTGGGCCCCAGGACTACCATCTTTCATGTGGACGCAATTAGAGAGACCATTGGTGATGATGTTATCACGCCAACTCCGAAGCAAATCGTCGGGTCCACATGACATTATTAGGGCTGAGTTCACTCTACCCCCTATGTTAGTAGAAGCACTTTTTCAACTGGTAGTCTTTATACACAAGATACATAACCAACCACTTGATAGAATATCCCACCAAGCCTTTAAGGCTTCTCGAGCATTGTATGAGTCCGGCTATACTAGCTCATGGTATGGCATGATGGTGAGTTGGCTTCTTGCCAACGGTCTAGACATTACTAACCTCCCCCCCCTTAAGTACGACCACACGAATGATAACACTTTACTCTCTCATGAGGACCGTAATAAAGTAATACGCCAAGAAATATGGCAAATTTATACCCGGTATAAATGGATCACCCCACTAGAGCCACTCCCATCTAAAATGTCGTACTATAAGGAACACTTTATGCACTTCTCTGAGTTAGGTTTTATCACGCGCCCAAAATATCTAGATGTATTCTTACCACATGCACTAAGGGTTGCCATTGGTCAACTTAGAATATCATCTCACCAACTTGAGATTGAGAATGGACGTACTAATGGAGTCCCTAGGGAGGAAAGGATATGTAGGTTATGCCACATAGAGATAGAGGATGAGTACCATTTTACATGCAAATGTCCCACCTATGCCGAGATAAGGGCAAAATACCAAGACATACTTGGTTCCTCTCCCACCCTCCCTAAACTATTAGATACACTAGATATAAAGAAATTAGGTAGATACATCTTAGAATTGAAACACCACAAAGAGAACAAATTACAAAACGTTGATAATAATGTTGCTAATGTTTACCAACATATAACAAATGAAGTTTTTCAGGAATAGGGGGAGACAATGAATGTCGACACACCTGCACCACTCGGACTTCTCCTTGATGAAGCAGAAAATCAAAGAAGAACCAAACGCCCTCGGATGCCGGGTTTCAAAGCAACTCGACGAGATGTAGAAGCAATAAAGAAAATAAGGGAACGTGAACTACACCGCCTAGAAGCCATGGCTAGGGCACTCTATGCATCGGGACCATGGGTCACACCCACACCAAAAACTTTTGACCTCCCACTTCTTTTTGAGAGACTTGGGTGGAAATGAGATTAGGCTTGGTGCAAAGTTTTGTACACTACTAGAACTTTCTTAGCTTAAGCTATTTTCTTTTATTTTTAGTTTTGATGATTGGATAAACACTCATTTTTTGTTGTAACCTATTTGTCTCATGGGCCAAATTTGGCCTTAGAAGACGTTAATATATCTTTCTTTCTTTCTTTCTTTCTCTCTTTTTTTTTTTCTTTCTCTCTCTCTCTCTCTCTCCCGTGTATGCTTATTCTCTGTGTTAAGCTTCCATTAAACCTTTTTCTCTTTACTGTTACTATTCGGTAGAGCCGGTTTGGCATAAGCTTCTGCACGCTAACTTTAACAAGATTAATACAAAGACAAAACATTTGGAGCTATATTGTCTACTCCTAATTATGTGTATAAGATATTGTTAATTAAGTAATTGCTTGTGTGATTTTAAATCAATCTCTCATTACTAGCAAAAATTGCATGTTTTCCATATGCTAAATGTTGACTACTCGCTAGTTATAACAATTTTCTTTACCCAACCGTCCATTCTATTTGACAACTTATACCACAACCCATGGCAACCACAATGGGGTGTTCAATGTGCAACTGACAAATGTTATATTATGAGTCAACCTTAACCCCCATTAACCAATCATCCTATAATGATATCATGTTCACGATGTAAAACCACTTCCAATGTTACGAGTATGACCATAATCTATCCCGTGGTAAGTTGTACCGTAGTATTCTACACATGAGGATAAAGTGTGAGGGTTAATTGAGAGTGTAAAAAGGGAGGATTACTTTTAATCCTAGGAATTGATACAACCCATAAGGGCCAAGCGTGCACTTGCATGGGGTCCTTAGGTCTAGCTATAAATATAAGGCCTAACTACCCTCATTAGTCACATCATTCGACTATGATTCCCATCGGATGAACCATGTACTGACTATTGACTACGTCTTCTATTCTTTCCTTTTTTTCTCCAGTAAATGGCTTAATGACAAATGATGGTTCACCTTGACGTTCATCTAGTCTAAAGTCTCAAAGCACACTTAGACCTAAAGTCTAAACATGTTTTATAGTTGCATGTATCAATAATGTTGTATGGTCTTTGTTATATTTGAACTCAAAAACCTCGAGAACAAAGCCATTAAACACTTGAGCAAACCCATGTTGAATGTCCAATGTTTATGTTAATGCAAGATATGTAAAGGCATCATCCCATTTTATTTTTTTTAAAGAGAAAATTTGTGTCTAGAATGCTTTTCCCCCCCTCGTTAAATAGAAAACTATGTTGGTATGTCACCCAACCTCAAGTCTCATCATTACAATGGCATGCCATAAGGAGCAACCTAATGGTGATCTCATGGTGGCATTGTAATCATGTAATGAGTGCAAAATGTTGGATGCGAGTTTCATAAGGGTGACCTCGCACGAAGTGGGCCAAGCCCTTATGCCCACAAATCATTGTGGCCATGTTTGTTTATTTGTTACATAATAATGAAATTGAGGTGATCAATGGGGATAACAAAAAATTTGTTGAAAAAGGATAGTTACTACGACATTCCCACAAAAAATGTGAAGAGAGCCACCAATATCCTTACCTCGAAAGGACAACCTTCAATATTTAATGAGGATGTAACCAATTCCTAATATACACACACACGTATATATGTTTATGACATGTATACGATCACACATACACACACACACACATAGTGTGTGTATAAGAATCGTCAATAAAACATAAACCAACGAATGATCTAATTGAGATGCGTATTAACAAAAGAAACATTAGAAAAAATGTTATGATACCATATGTTAGAGATTATTCTTAATGTAAGCATGAAATAAGGAAATATAAGATAAATAGATAAGAAAAGAGAGAGAAAGAAAGAAGGGTGCTGATCCACCCGAGCAACGGAATTGAGACGAACTCGACCCTTGATCGGCATCCCATACCACCAGTATGGGATCATGTTGTACCTAGTACTAGCGCACTTTCTACAAGAGTTTGCTCACCACAAGATCACAATCTCAACACAATCGAATGATGTGACTAATGAGGGTAGCTAAGCCTCATATTTATAGCTAGAGCTAAGGCCCCCATACAAGTTCACACTTGGCTCTTAAGGATTGTCTCATAGGCTTAAAAGTGATCCTCCCTTCTTTAAACCTCGATTAACCCTCACACTTTATCCTTGTGTGCAAAATATTATGGTACAACTTACCATGGGATAAATTATGGTCGTGCTTGTAACATAAGGAGGGGAAACTATCGAATTTTTAAATGGTATTCTTTAAGTATGAATGAAGAATACTAAGTTTCAAACCTAATACACAAGTAAAAATACCATCAAAATAACTATTCCATCGATTATATATAATATATACATATATATGTAATGAATATAATCATTATATGTAAGTTAAATGTAGTGACATGCTCTTAGGCTAGTGCATGTTTGTCCACATGCGATTTGATATGTAGAGTAGAGGATATTTCTCTCAATCTCATTACTTCTCAACACCACCCTATTAACATCAAGTTATCTTGGCATGAATAACACAACTTTATAATAATCAAACAAATTCAATTCATCAAGTTCTCTCTGATATGTGGTCGTTCCCAAACTTGCTCCTTGCATTTGCATGCCAATGCCCATCGTTACATAGGCCCACTATGGGCAACATCAATGTCTATTCCAAAGCCCATTGCTACCCCAACTACAACTTTAGGTTCGGTAGTTGACCCTATCGCTGCTCAAGTTATGACTTTCTCTTTGATAGTTGAATCTGCCTTTGTTTTAATTGTGTCCACAACCGTTTTTGCTCCAATTATGAAAGGAGCATATGGCACTCTAAACTTTATTCATGTGTGACTAATAAGAATAAACGATACTTCACCCAAATAGATGTCTTAGCTTGAATCGCAAAGTTATCTGCCTCACAATTTCTTGTAGTGGCAAGATGCCTCAATACCTATCTTTTTTTGTTCTAGCAACACATGTGTGAACCAAACATGAATGATAAGAGCACATATATTTGGGTTTTTAAACGAGATCATGCATCACGAAGCATGAGCTATAAGTAAAATCAGCTCGATCAAATTTGCAATTAAAAGGAAATCTCGGGGTATATATGTATGTATATATATGTGCGCGTGCGTGTAGTAGCATTAGACTTACATTTCAGGCAAAATCTGTTGGTAAGCCATCGAAGGAAACATTTGGAAACGTAGAGAAGCCTATACAAATAAATACATACATACTCACAATTTTAGTTAGCTTTACATTTAGTAACCCGACGGACAAGGAGGGTGGAGAAAAACCCTAGCAGAACATCGAGCAATGGATGTAGCAGATGGAGCCGAAGAAGATGTAGACGCTCAAGAAGAGATTTGCAAGGTATCTCCTGCTCTTCTGTGTCTTGATCCTCAGAGCAAACACCTCGCTGTAGCTGCAGGAACGGAGCTTCGCATCTTCAACCTTCAGTAAGTGCACTTAAACATTCCCTTTTCTTATGTGATAGTTTTAATTAAGCCCGTTTTACGTGATGTGCTCGCGTGTGCGTTGAGCGCGAATCTACCTGATGGAAATCCAAAGCAAGGGGTATTTCGTCTTTGAAAGGGCTGGAAAAATATGTTAAGTTTAATGAATAGTAGTTCATGAAGAGAAGGAAGTTGAAAAGAATCAATTCGTAGCTCATACTGTCTTATGAATGATATGTCGAATGAGAAGCTATTTATTGAAAATGAAAAATTTGATGCTAGTTGAAATGGCAGTTGTTAATGAGCGAAAACAATTAGAAAACTGGTGATCTGTAGTTGCCCTTGATTGATTTATGATATGTATCGGTAAGAATCTATTGATGAGAAGGCCAAATAGGGAGAATTTCATTACCAAAAGAGCTAAACAAGATGCTTGTTTATGTATTTGTTCATAAGGTAGAGAAGTGGGAATCTTTAATTGAGCTTGTTTATATTAATGTGTATGTAAGCGAGAGTTCATCTGATGAAAAGGACAAATGGGGAGGGAGAGAAAGAGAGAGAACACAGAGCGCTGCTGCAGAAGAAACAAATCTGATCATGAGTCATATCTTCTAAAACTTGGTTAGCTCAGAATCATCCATATTGTACATAATCCCACAGGCCCTTAGAAAGACGATTATATGTACACTCATATACTATATATCCC
Source organism: Azolla caroliniana (assembly GCF_043228905.1). NCBI lineage: Eukaryota > Viridiplantae > Streptophyta > Polypodiopsida > Salviniales > Salviniaceae > Azolla > Azolla caroliniana. Next base: position 539,840 of record NW_028230437.1, read on the forward strand.
TTGGCCCCTTGTAGCTCAAGAAAATCTCTTTATAACTATGGTTGAGAACTGTGAAAAAAATAGAAACAATATATGCTAAAACCAACTAGTTTACAGAAGCTAATATTTTACAATGTTTTATCTTTAGACTAGTATATTGTGGCCATTCCAAGGCTCCTCGAAGCTAGAAACCTAAGAAATTTTAGGGATCTTTTAGCGTGGCTACCATGATTCATCCAAAAGCTCTCTGTGAGTAGAACATAATTGATGAAAATAGAAAAATTCGAACTTTCACATGGGTCCTGGATGTACTGCACTTTTCTGCAGATCAGTGTCGTGACAGCTATCGCCAAAACATATGCGTTTCACGTTCCTCTATTTTTTTGTCCGTGCATAGTCTCACTGGGGGCAGTTTCTTGTTGTTTCCAGGAAGTCTGCTGTTGTTATCAATGATACTCCACATACTGATGCAATCAGGGTTATTGAATTTGATCCAAATGGAAAATTGTTCCTCTCTGCTGGAGATGACAAGCTTGTGAAGCTATGGGATGTTGGTTCATGGCAATGCATCAAGACCATGTAATGCTGATCAGTATTGATTAAGGAAAAAACATGTAGAACTTAACTTGTAAGGCTTTTATTCAATAATAGTCTTTGTATTGTGACTAGGCATACGAACAAGAAAGTTAGTGCAGCATCATTCAGTCACGATGGTGAATGGCTACTCTATGCAGATAAATTTGGAGTGGTGTATGCTTTTCCAACAAGAGATGAAAATGACCAAATTGTTGTGGATTGCAATCAATCAGTGCAACTGCTTGCCCATTGTTGCAGCATAATTACAAGCCTGGTAGTTTCTTTGTGAATCCTACAATTTTTAGTTAACTAGTTTGTTTATATATAATACTATACCAACGTATATCAAGCAAATGCCATCTGCTGTGTAGTGTAAATAATATGTCTGTTACAGAAATACCTTTGTGTCAAAGGTGCAATCTTGATTGATTCATGGTGCTTCTGTTACGTTTTAATATCTGATTTACTGTAGTATAAGAAATGGATGTCAGTCTATTCTGACTCTTTTGTTGAATGCTGTAGGATTGCACAATAGATGGTAGGTTTATCATAACTTCCGATCGCGATTTCAAGATTCGTGTAAGATAATAAAGGATTCTGTTTCTCATAATACAAACTATCTGCTCAATTTTTTTGTGATCCTTATGTTGCTTCCTCAACATGTTGTAGATCAGCATCTTCCCCAAATATCCTTTACAGGGAGCACATGAGATCGAAGGATTTTGCTTAGGGCACACAAGGTACATGACTATTTTTTTGAGTTAATTGCAGTGATCCATCTTATCATCAATCACATTCTAAACTTGACAACAAAACAATTAATACACTTGGGTCTTTCTGTTGCGTATGCTCAATGTTGCCGAAGGCAGGGAGCACTAGCTGTTATGGCCTAAAAAGAGAATTTATTTCATCAATATTGTAGTTAAAGCTTATTTTACATGTGCGGTTTTCGCAACTAGTGATGAACAATCAGTAGAAATGGTTAAACAACAAGAGAGAAACGGGGAGAGAACAATCAGAGATGCCAAAGAGTGGCAACTACCTAAATAAGAGTACTAAAATCTAGGAATCTAGACCAGGAAATGAATATAATCAAGGCTAGAATGCTCCAAATCATAGATAGCGAGCAACTAGTAGAATTACTTCAGCAACAACTGAGATAATGGAGCAGACAATAAGAGATGCTAAAAAGTAGTGAAAACCTAAATCTGAATACGTCTCCTAAATCTAGACCAATAAATTAATATAATCAAGACATGCTGCTAGAATGCTCCAAATCATAGACAAGGACACTGATCAATCCTTAGCTTGGCAACCCATTCACATAGGAAAGGCTTGCTGAATATAATTCCACTATCTGCTAAGTTGAACAAATGTCCGTTCCTCTACCATGTAATCTTGAAATGGGAGAGAAGTTTGCATAACTTCATAATCGATAGCCATTATTTATTTTTAATTTCTTGAATGATTGAAGCATATATTCAAAACAAAGTGCAACTTTGTCCCCTTTGTATCATGCATGGATCCTCTCTCAAACCAAGTATTTTCACAAGACTATTGCAAATAAACAAATATCCTTCAGAAAAGAAAACATACTTGTTTCTGGTCTGTACTTTTGTCAGGTGACAGGATCCTTGAGCAATATTTTTGGGTGATGATCAATGAGAAATAATGCAACGTTGTTCCTACACTCCATTTGAGGAAATTGATTTAAATCATGTTTTGTGACGTGTACCAATTGGATATTCTATAATATATTACGTTTTTGTAGCGGTGTATGGTTCAATTTTAAGGAAATTATGGCCATGGATGCATTATAAGTACTTTGTTCTCCTGTTGGATAAAGTTGAGTTATATTCTTTGCCAATTTTGAGATGCCTCTGCAAGTTCTTCCTGAATTCCTCAACTGGAAAGTACCTTGTTTTCTGTATTTGGGATAAGCCTGTGTTTTTCATCTATTGCTTATGCAGTTCTATTGCTTTTTGGTGATTTTGTTTCAGCCATAAAGGCATTTCATCATAATTTGTGCGCGTGAAATACATTGCACATACCTTGATCTACTAATGGTTGCATCACAGAATTGATTTGGTTAAAATAATTTCAGCTTTGTGTCATGCATTTCGACTGTCAGTGAAGATGTGAGAGCAGAATTCTTGGTATCAGGTGGTGGCGATGGCACAGTAAGTTTGTTCTAACATCTAAGTTTTAGCATAAATATGTTCTAACAAGATGGGCAGTTAAATATGCACGCCCATATATGAATAAATATAAATTTATGAAGAGAAAATATCCATAGGTGCGATTGTGGGAGATCGAGACTTCGAAACTTCTAGACACATACGATACAGCACTGCAAGTAAGCACTTTCAATTCGTCTGTTTTCTCTATCTTTTCGAACTGAATGTGTATCTACAACAATTAATAGTTTTTTTAGGCAGAGTTATTGGGTGAAAAATCAATACAACCATCAGTGATTACTTGTATATCAGTGACAAATGATGGCTCTGTTGTGGCAGTTGGTATTGATAGGTAAAACATTAGCATACGTACATCTGTTTTATTTTGCAGAGCAAACATGCATGACTTTCTGATGTTTTGTGTCTTTGACTTTGCAGTCTGGATGGTATTCTTTTTCTACGATGCGACCACACATCAAAAAAGCTTGTTTTCCTGCAGGTATATATATAGTCTCAAATTGAATATAAACTATCATGCTTTGAAGTTATGTTTATCTGACACTGCTTATTATGCAGAGGTTTGTGCTGTCAGAAAATGTCTGTCCTACAAGTATTCAGTTTGATAAAACTGGGAGACTGTGGATTGTTGCTGGTGCTGCTCAAAGGGCAGAGGTTTCTATTGTAAAAGCCAACATTTGGCTTCAAGTATTGTCGAAGTCAGAGAAAGATGATGTATTTATGTCTGTTGAACCTGAATGCCTCCCAGCTATTTGTCTATTTTTAAAGTCAAACATAGAGACAGCGATTGCGCTTGCTGATGCTGCGAATATCTCCACAAAAAATGAGCTTTCAAAAAAGCAGTACTCACATGAACGTAGAGAATTCCAGAAGCGTGACCGGAATGATAGGAAGCTCCAGAGGGACAAGACAGTTTTATAATGCTTCTAACAAAGAAGCAATATATTTTTTGATTGCAATTTACTAATCAATTATTAGCCATCAATATATTCAAGATACTAAAGTCAAATCGTCCCCAGATTTTGTTTTAGTTTCAAATTTATAACATTTTATTTGCCTGATTCTCTGGGTGGTTTTGATTGATATCACGGACCAAGTATTGGAGGCGACAACCTCGCTGCTTAGTGTTGCTCATAGAATGCCAACATAAGTACCACTTCGCATGAATCTGAGGCTCCAAATTTTGTTAAAGAAAAAGAATTCCTTAGACATGTAGATTTTGTTAAGCCTCAAATGTATTTAAATTTGCCCAATTGTCTTGGTGGTATTGATTAGTATCACAGACATCCTTGCTTAGTGTTGCTCAAAGAATTACACTGGCATACATGGAAGATGGTAAGTACAGGGAGGTGAATATCCATTCTGCTTTTCTTTGGTATGGCAAACTTCATTGTGATTTTCATCTCATATTGAATAAACCCAAAACAATAAAAGCCATGATTTTTGAACAAATGTTTTCCAAGGTCACTCTCCTTTTTAACAATTAAGGTGTGTCAACCATAATGAAGTGGAGCTCCATTTGTGTGATCCTTTCTTTCTTGTAAATAGTAGCTTTTAAATACCAAAGAAAGAACACTATAACAAACTTCCAATGGAAATTTGACCCAGCCTACAAATGAATTTTGGATCCGAATGCTATGAACTCATGCAAGCCAATTCAGATGATAAACGTTACTTGTCATGCCGCATGATTATCGCTCATGCCATAGATTCCCAACTTTTCCAACTTATGAAATCCTTTTAACCTTGCAATGTATTCCTTTACCCCAAGTTGTGAATTGAAATACTTTAATTGAACAATACTCCTCGATACCAAGTATGCCAAAATAACTCACTCCACTCCTCTCCATCTAGGCAAAAACCCAATTGAATGGAGATCTTACTACGATCAAAGACATCCACACTACTGTAACCTTCCAAACCATTCTTAGTATTACAAGAAACAAATCTTTACTTCCACCAAGTAAAAGAAACACATTCCATTTGCGAATCGTTTTTGGCTTAAGATATCTAGTAATGCAATGCCCCAACCATAATCCTCCAAAGGAACACCTTAGTTCTCAATGTTGATCAAGATAGTCAACCCATGTCAATCATGCGAGGTTACCAAAGGTCTTTGTTTTTGTAATCTCTATAGTTCCATAACTCTTTACTTTATCCATATGACTCCTAATTATCTTATGATAAACATTAGTTGTTGCTATCCTGGCAACTACTAATCCTAACAAATGTCCGATTGAACTCTTGTAATTCTTGATCTAATTATGGCATTAGTCCTAGCAATATCAAGAAACCGTATACCTTAATGCCTATTGTGCCTTATTCCCTTTGGAATTCCAAATGTTGACCTTGCTATCGTAAACGCCGTCAATCATTTTTGTGTGGCCAACATGGCCTCGTGCACAATAATCTTCAACCCGGAAGCAATGGTAGGCAAAAAGCACCAGTATCAAAGTGGTAGCATATTAGCAACCAAGTCATAAATTATGGCGTTAGTCCTAGCAAAATCAAGAAACCGTATATCTTAATGCCTATTGTGCGTTATTCCCTTTGGAATTCCAAATGTTGACCTTGCTGTCGTAAACGCCGTCAATCATTTTTGTGTGGCCAACATGGCCTCATGGACAATAATCTTCAACCTAGAAGCAATGGTAGGCAAAAAGCACCAATATCAAAGTGGTAGCATATTAGCAACCAAGTCATAAATTTTCCTTTATTCATTGAGGTGTTCATTGCATGTATCTAACATTAGGCAAAAGAACAAGTAGTCAATTGGTAGCATATTAACACACCTTCCTGGCATGCCAAACTTGTGTAATGCACCACATTGAAGGGGCCAGGGATTTATAACTAATGGAAGGAGTTTTTTTTGAAAAAAGAAAAGAAAAAGGGGGGCAGGGAATAAAGCTTCCTATTACGATAAAATAATTGGTATGAAAATACTAACGGTTCCTATCTTCGTTTTCTCTTTTTATTGCCTTCAAAAGATTGAGAATCTATATACACATTTTATGGTGCGTGCATGCGGAACCAATGATAGATTCTGTACTTCGCCGCCAGCTCCTATCTGCTCCATTTTTAATTCTTCTAACACCCTTTCAGTGCAATATCTTAATATATTTTGGAGAATATTAGGAATGACCCATCCACATAATTCATTGTCTCGTATTTGTCCCAACCAAAGACCCCGCAACCACATAACTCATCCTGCTGTATTTCCATACAGCATAAATCACTTTTCCAAATAAAAAATTGCAGGTGAAACATGAGTTTGCTGCATAAATCTCAAACACATTCAGTGAACATCTACATAATTCACTGTGCAGCATTTTCTTCAAGGTATGTTTACTGTGTAAATCACTTCAAACATTCCCAATCAAAGATGGTAAAACTCTAGTTAGCAAAACTTTTGAATTCCAAGATTGAATCGTTCCCAATCCAATGGTTTAACAGACCAGGCATAAATTAAATCAATATTAAAATATACAAACCAGGTATAAATTAAATCAATATTCACATTATCATTAGATGCAATGGCTTAACAGAGATTCATTTTGGTAGGTGATTTATGCAATAAATCAATCTGAGAATCACAAACAATGATCTGAAAAAACATCTTGTCTTTTTCCTCTTTTATTTGCATTCTAGAGGAAAAATGTTAATACGCATGTCTATGCGATCCTCAAATCAATCATATAAATATAATTTAACTGCATTTGGAAGGAAGCTCAAATCAATCATGATTGGACATCCCCTTCTGCAATATCTAGCCATCTTTGTTGTCAAATTCTGAAAAACATTAGGTACACACTCCTGATCAGAAGATGCAAAAAATTGACAACACCAGCTTGAATGAATGATATTAAATAGCATATTGTCTGAAGACACGCCACTTTGCTCTGACATACATGATAGTATGTAGCAGTCTTATTGGTCCATATCAAAGCAGTTTTTTGTTGTTAAGTGACGATCGAGAAACATTCAAGCAAGCTTCTCTTTATATTAAATCTTCTAACTACTGAGACACAGCGTTCCTGTCATTTGGCACTTTCTGGTTACTGCACCCTTACCATTGACATACATCATCAGTTGCCAACTAGTTTTAAACAACAATGTCCTTAACCAACTTAAAAGAAGTTATTTTTCACTGGTTGATTTGACTGGAAAAGATAGTCTTTTTAAAGAGTAGCGACCTGATGCAGATCCTGAAACAGAAACACGTGTAACTTAGTCTGAGTACTCTTAATGGAGAGGACAAGTCTTCTGATTTGTGATTGAAATCCAAATCTGCTCACCTCTTGTCTGCTGTGGAACACTTGATGTAGAGGGAGTCCTGTGATATCTAGGTAATTTTAATACCAATGTATGCATTCAACAATGTGTTCATGGTAGGAAGAATAAGTGATCATTTTAGATGATACCTTTGATTTGTTCGCCTTTTTGATCTTGTACTCTCTTGTTGATTGACAGATTTTTGATCTGCCATACTCGATAGAGAGGAATTTGATCCAGCTTGTGAAATGTCTCCTTCCGAGATCTCACTCATTGTGTCCAGGTCCTTAACTTCTAGATCCTCATCCTCAACATCACACTTCCTTTCACTGGAAGTGGGCAAGCCTCTGGTTGACACTTCTGATACAGGAAGTTCAGAGACACCTTCATTGTTCGTATGGAGTACAGAATGAGAATCCGTTTTTTCTGAGTCCCAAGAACAGTATGCATCATCAACAGATCCTGCTCCCAATAGAGAAGAATCTGTGCTACTCCGTAACCTATCCCTCCATTCTCTTGATGGTGATTGAGATTCACATTCTACAGCTTCCTCAACATCTCTTAACGTTTCTGCCTCCTCTGTACTAACACCTAATAATTTCAACTGGCTGAAAGATGACTCATTCCAGGAACTGCTGGATGGAGCTTCTGGTCTGAGTTGTCTTAATGAGGATGTATGTGAAGGTGCTGTAATCTCGAAGTCTCGTGGGGGCCTTCCTGTCAGACGCTTCTGTAGAAATCATAAACGTGAAAAGTTAGCATGTGGCAAACTGTAAAGGTTTTTTTCGCTGTAAAATTGAATGACTTCCTGTTCATTTTTAGATATTGGATTTGTTATGATGAGAGGCCCATGTATCATCATTCATCATCCAAAATGCATTATTATACATGTTAGGATGTTTGACCACATCCATGACATATATGCTCCTTACAGTCAGATACAGAGAGCATTCTGTTTAAGTTACCCAGTAGAACGATGTCCTGCCTTTTGAACAGGCTACAATTACCAAATATGTCAATCAATTAATTGCTAAGATAATGAGCATACTCTCCCAAACTATATCAAGTAGGAAGAATCTCCTATGTTAAAACAGACAATGTGATCGGCAATTTTAGGGAGTAACATATGTACCCACATGATGACATATGGACAAACTGAGCAACCAGACCAATCCAAAAACAATTATGCATAGAAGAGAAAAGCTTCTATGCATTTATCTATCCAACTTCAAGAGATGCAAATTTAAAAGTCGCTCGTCACTGCATTCAACCTTGAACATACAGCATATGTCTTGACACAACTAACTTGAAGAGCTACTTAACTCCATAGGCAGACATTGCCCAACAGAGAGTCTAGCAATGTTCAATTCCTGTGCAGTTCCATCGGTATTTTTGACCACCAATAGATATAACATAAAGGTTGTCTCTTACGGCACCCCCAGAAATCTGTTACTTACTTCTTTGAGCACAACCATGTCGATGGTTTGCCTCCGTTGTCCATCTAGTAAGGTTTTCTGTGAAGAAGCAACAGCCATTTTGGCTTTTGATATTGCTATGACCTCATTACTGCTACTTTTCATTGCTTGCAGGCGGAAGATCTCCGAGTCTTTTCTTGCTATCTGATCTTTTAGCAATGCAACCTGCAAAGAGCGCCACAGAAAATAAAAATTTGTCTGTATATTTACAGTATGATGGAATCTTAAGAGTTATATTAAGTGAAAACATTTTGTAAATGAGGATTATTTGCTAGAACAATATTTTGGTGCAAATTGTTTTGCCAGAACACGAACACTCTGCTCCTGCATGATCTTTCGTAGTAGTTGATGACAATATTTGGTCCTAAGATGCAATAAAGCTTCAAAGGAAGGGAAATGGTACAATGATATCCAAGGGGAGATAGCATGCCTGTTCTTTCAAATCACGTAAGTCTCTGCTCTCTCTATTGCTCCGTGCAGCACCAAGCTCAACTGATGCAGCACGTTCTGCAAACTTTAGAGTGCTCATTGTTTCCCCATAAGATTCCACATCCGGGCTTATGTGCACAAACATAAGTGTCTTCGCCTGTCCACCTATTGACCAGAATTTGAAACACAAATGAAAACATTTGAACAAAGAAGTGTCTGGACACCATATAGTAAAACCAAACAAAATGTAAGAAAAATGCAAACCTAGAGAATCTTGAAGAAGTTGAGTTAACTTGCTATTTCGATAGGGTACATGGGAATTCTTCTGAGCAAGGGCAGAAATGACATCCCCAAGTGCCGACAAACTCTTGTTAATATGCTGAGCTTCTTTTAACCTATCTCCCCTAGCTTCTGATCTATCTACTCTTTCACTTCCTGCAAGATCCACGAGATGTAGGCATCCATGCAAGACAGAACCTGTGGCTAGCTCTAAACCTCGTACATGCACTGTTAACACACTGCAAAGTAGCATCCGTTCTGTAAGTGAGGAAATAGATCAATAAAAAACGCACAAGATAGGACATTTACAAACCTATGTGAACGACTGCTACGTTCATTTAATGCAGTTGCCCCAACAGCCCTGTTCTTTTGGCCAATCTTCATGAGCTTAAGGACATCCTCAGTGGAATTCACAGGTAGCATATAAGCATCAGGTACATTGAGACCATTTAGTTGAGAATTGTTTCGTATCTCCAATGTAACAATATTAAGGAAGACAGCAGATGAGCATGTCAAATTCAATTCTCATATCAAACAACTAGTATAAACAAATTAACTTAGCAAGGAAAAATTAGAGGATATTTCCTGTTCGAACTATCTATAAATAGGAGATCCCGCACTTGCTCATTATAGATTTCAATCATTTGGACACCCACTTCATAGCTGATGACGTCTTTTCTACTCTGAGATATATGGAAAAGATCATCAAGAGCTCGATAATTCACACCCCAATCTTCCTGTGAAATGCTGTTTGGGCCACTCTAGAAAAATAGTTCACAGATAAAAATGTAAGACATATATATTCAAATGTTTTAGTTAATCTTATGGAAATTTCTTCACCAGAACTGACCATGGTGTATGTTTTCCCTGACCCTGTTTGACCATAGGCAAATATGCAGACATTGAAGCCATCCAAAACAGACCTTATCAAAGGTTGTGTATCCAAGAAAACTTCCTCTATAATCTCAACAGATGTTGGCATCAAAATCAAATTATTTATATTGATTCTATGGGTATATTAACTAGCTTCAAAATAAGACGTTTGTGTCACCTTGTGTTACGGCAGGTCCAAAAATCTTATTGAAGCTGAAGATCTTGTTGCCATCCTTCGGTTGCGGTTTGAGGGGATTATGTATAATCAGGTCACCATTATCCCCTACAAAGTCCACAGTAGTGTGCTTTGAGATTTGGCCTGGAAGGAAAGGTCTGATCCTACAATAAACTCTAATGTTCCCTGACAAAGAGTATCAACATCCAACATCAGATTTTGACATGAACATTTTATTTAATTTGGACATTGTTGGCAATTCACCTTTCAAATCCTGAACCTCATTGTATAACTGTCGATTATCTGCCAAAACTTGATGATAGCTTGAAGCAGCATGTACCAATCCCTGTAGTTGTTCCTCTTAAGGTCCAATATTTAAGCACGGAAACGGGGTCAGTACATCCTTGTTTAAACATGGCTCAAAATTTTCACTTCTGAACTTCAGGCAAGCAAATAGATCTAATGTGGCTGTCCTTACCAAGTTCTTCTAGATTTTCTCGCCATGCAGGTGGGAGACATAAAACTGTTTCTCTCACTGCATGCAATTCCCTTTTTACATCCTGAAATCATCATAAAAATTCAATATATTTAGCATATCAGGTCACTTTCTGTGAAGTGTTTTATGCACACTATGAGCTTTTCAAGGACAACCTATTTGTCTTTCAGAGTCTCAAGTGCCCTACCTAGATTTGTGATACCCTAGAAGTCTAGTTTATCTAGCACCAAGAACTACTATTTTTAGATTTCTTACCTGAAATGATTTTAATTGCGACACAACAAAATACTGATATTGCTCATGCTTTCTTTCAAGTGTTTTTATTTCAACAACTGAATTTGCCTCCAGTTCCTCTACTTTCTTCTGCGCTTCTTTCACTCGAGCTTCACGTTCACTCAGCTCAACTTGAAATCTCTGCTCCATGGCATGCTTTTCAAGGTCTAGCTGCTCAAATCGTTCATGATCAGTCTGCTTGACAAAATCCAACTCTTTCTTCAGATTCTCCACAAGCATATCTTTCTCTTCTATTTTCTTCAACAACTTTCCCATCATGATCTCCTTTTCGATCTTCTCCTCTTCAGCTTGCTGTTTTTCTATCTGTATATAGTATGCAAAATTTACATAAATTACAGAAACTGTCAACACTAAATAATAATAAAAGGTAAGCCTTTAATGTATGGGCATTGGGCACAAATATTTGACCTATGTAAATTCTCAATTTCCACGGACATGTACAGTGTGCACTCTAAACAGACCAAGGATTTATGGAATATGGGTATGGGATCGTCCATTGGCACTGGACATTTCACATTTGACTTAGAATTCTAAATGTCCATGGATTATGTAGGATATATGCTCCAAATTAATCAAGATTGTTGGATGACTTAGAATTCTGCAGTTAGATAGAACGGAAAAGAATATCAATAGAAGTGGCCACTATTGTGCATAGACTCATTCATTGCGTTTCCAGAAGTCTTAATCTTGGACAAGAGCACGTCTGTTTATGAGTCTATTTCTTGGAGTAGGAGCACACCTCTGTATCTTTCAAAATCATGTTGACTCTTAAATGTTACTATCTCAAAAGAAAAATGAGCCCTTCACATCCATCAAAATAGGAAGCTTCATAGAGTAGAATCCACCTTTATAAATTCTCCGACAGTTAGATCATTCTCTTCTTCTACTTTCTTCCAAACATCAAACCAATCCACTGCTTCCAAAAAGTTATTCAACAACCCAGCTTTTACGGCACCTTCTCAAATGGTCATAAGAAGTTTAAAAAGAGGATATAATGTTGATTGGTACAACAAATAAATTAGAACCCAGTTTTCAGGTAGTTCAGCAACTTAGGCAACAAATCCAACACTCTGTTGGTCAACTGTGGATAAGAGAAGTTAGCCTTGTCCACTATGAAGTTTGAACCATCAAAATAGCACCCATAAAGTGAGTACCCGACAGCAATTTTTCTGATATCCACTACCCCATGTTGGACTTAATCCGCACATTACAACTATACAACTCACAAAAGAAAACAGCATCACGCATTGGGAACTAACCTTTATTTTTTGAAGTTGGCTGGATACAATCTGCAAAACAAGGATGTGTAAGATATTGTATATTGAAAATCAGTAATATCCTGTAAATATTTGTATTTTAGGGTCACTAAAAATTCAATGAAATTTTACTTTTTGAAACTGATATAACCATTGATAAATTATATTTTGAGCATGTGTTAAAGTATATTTGAAACCAGTAAAACATTGAAAACTCTTCATCTTAGAATTATGAAGAACTAGCATATATGTAATTGATTGTTCCAGATGACGAAGAGATCAATTGCAGCAAACTTGAGAGTTCTCTTTACCTTGACCTCCTCTCCAGCCCCTGTAACTAGCGTCTCTAATATTTCCGCTCTCATCGCAAGTTTATCTTCCCGCAGCATATGCTCTTTCAACATGTTTTTGAGCTAATAAACAGGAGTCAGCTGAATGATTACAAATCACTATCCACAAACTCCACATGTCATTAGAACATAGTTTTTACCTTTACTACTTGCTCGTTCTGCATCGCAAGACGCCTTTCAAATTCTTCTAGCACCTTCTTGAGCATACACTCTACAACCTAACAGAATAACAAATATTAGACAACACAACATATGAATAACTGCTTGAAGGGAACAGTCCCAAAACCATTGAAAGCTTCCGCAATCAAAACAAGACTTACTCCAGCAACCTCTTCTTGGTTGTTCTCTGCAACTACATTGGAAACAAGGCCTACGAGTGACTGTGAGGGGAAATTCTGATGGATGCACAGAAGAGATCGTCATGACCATAGCACATCCCAAAAAATGGTCAGTATAAAATGACAATATTCCAATTTCTTACATCAAGACTGTTCAGTACTGTTGGCTGCTCAGTTGACTTCATCCTCAAAATTTCACGAAATTTATGAGTAATTTGTTGTATTTTCACTGAAGTCAACCCTGCACTAAACAAGTTATATTTTATTGAAATCAAGTGGCTCAAAGAATGAACCTTGCCCACTAATAGAAAATGCACTGTCACATGCATGGAGCACTGTACATCACAAAAATGCTGCAAAGAAAAGTGAATATGACCTGTCCCAGGTTGGCCAGATATGGGGACAAAATTTTCATCTGCCACATAGGAGTCACGCTCATACGACTTTGGTGGTGTGACCATAGTGGTCTTATATGCATCATCAATGATATCAGATTCTGGGATGGCCCATCTCTTTCGGGGCTGAGGAACTTTTTTGGATGAACCAGCAACATGGGTTGTATTTTCAATGTGCAAATGTCTCTGGTTGCCAAGAGAATGAGTGAATTCATCGTGTATCTGAACATTACGATCTTTTTCTTGCTTAGATTCAGAATACAACAGAAAGGAAAGAAGGCAATCTACAACCCTTTCGCAAGATGATGATCTATCACTGCCCTGAGAAAACAATACCAAAATCTGAGAGCCAAATACAAAAGTAAAAGAGAAGGATAACAAACCACTACTCATGAAAATGTATTTGATAGTTAAAAACCACCAGATGTTCTCTCTGAAGGTCATGAATTCCCCATCGTTTTACAAAAGTTAGTCAAACAGTTGGAGTCCCTAGCATCTTATGATTCACTAACAAGGGGTGACATTTGGACTATTCATCTGACTAAAAGTGGTTCTTGACGTGCATTTTGGATATGATGAACTTAGTTACTTAGATCATTAATGAATGTTGTTACAAGATATGTCAACTTGTTTTCGACATGTACATCACTACAGCAACTAAATTTAAATACCTAAAGCATTTTGGTATCCAAGAACTCTCCGTTCATGAAAAATATGGTATCTACTTAGGTAACTATTGAGAAACTTTGGTAACTATTTCATGCATCAAAAGGAAACTTAGGTAACTGGTGGAAAAAAATTTGTGAACACTGATCCAACTTGAGACTCTATAGGCATTCAAAGAAGCAAGGTACCTGATAAAGGTCTGATGCTTCAAACAATGGCAGTTTCAGCTCCGTTACAGTGGAAAGGAAGTTCATTACATTATCACTGGATTCCTGTGTTACAGTTTGTTACAGAACATGCATAAGTGGTGTTGTAAAACACACGTTATTCCAGAAATGTTGTGTCATAAACCCAAACATAATGGGCATTACTAAAGGAATGGCAAAGAATACCTGGAATGACAGAACATCAGGAACAACCTTGTTAAGGAGATTACAAAGAACGCTTCCATCTTGCAAGCCGCAGAGTAATTCCTCTTCAGAGGGATTCTGAGAGAAATTCAATGGTCCAATCATGCGGTGGAGCCAAGAAGCTAAATAATGTCTTCTGCTAACTGTGCAATGGGAAGGGAATGTCATAATCAAATGAGCAAAAACTGCACAAAATCAGGCATTAGAAAGAAAAACTGACAGATGCTGAAAAGCAGGAAAATACGCTACATCAACATAAGATCAGAATGGAAACTGGAACAATGCAGAATGGCAAAGGAAAAGTGATGAATATGATAGCATGCATCTACACGGATTACCATAAATGGCACCAAATAGCGGGCATAAAGACGAAAGAATATTTCCCGAATGGAATGGAAATGGTTTTAAAGCTGATGGTCGCATGAGCAGAAACGGCAAAAACGCATGATGGACAAATGCAGCAGCCAATAAGAAAAGAGAAGAATAAGAGCACACTCAACTTTCAAGTGAACAGAAACTGCAACAAAGTGTCTTCAAGAGATGGAATTAGAAGAGAATCGGGACGGACAGAGAAAAAGTTACGAATGAGACAACAGGCCATTAAAGAAAATGGACGCAATGCAGAAGCAAGCAACGGCAAAACTATTAGCAAACACGGAGGGGAACGGACAATGCGGAATAGTATGATATGGATCGAAGGCTGCTGCACCTGCTCTTTCCTTTCTGTCTTCTTCCTCCTCTTCTTCTTCTTCTTCTTCTTTATCATCTTCTGATCCTTCTTCTTCCTCTATTCCTTCATCTTCTTGATGAATCTCTACAACGACAGAGGCTTCATCATTCTCTCCCAATGCAGGTTCTGGTAGCTGATTCGCAGTCAAGGGATTAGACTCCATGGTCGAGGAAGCGGCGGGAGCAACCTCGAAATCCATTATTTCAGACATTACTACTCTCTTTCTGTCTTTCTTTCTTTCTTTCTTTCTCTCTGTCTGTCTTTCTTTCTTTCTTGCTTGCTTCTCTCCTGAAGAAGAATTCTGATGCAATTTGCGGAGGCGCCCTCTCTCTCTCTCTCTCTCGCAATCTCTGTCTTACTCAATCTCGGAGGAGTTGAAAGAACTGAGAGAGAGAGAGAGAGAGAGAGAGAGAGAGAGAGAAATCTGTGGCGGAGTAGACGCCACCAAATTTGGCGAGGAGAAGCGCCGCCTCCGCTCGCTCGCTCGATCGCTGGCTACTCTGTTGTTCCTACAATTTATGTATGTATGTATGTATGTATGTATGTATGTATGTATGTATGTATGTACATAATTTATATGTAATTATGTAATATGGTGTATGTGTACTTCTCTTTTGCTTCTTTCCTTTACTACATATGTACATACATAACTTACTACTATTACTACTTCTTCTATTTTTTACTCTATAAACAACTTGGTTGCGGTGATGTTTTCTCTTTTTTCTTTTTTTTTCTTTTTTTCTTTTTCCAAAAAAAACTCCTTCCATTAGTTATTGTTTTCTCATTTTTCCTTTTCCCCCAAAAAATGTTTGCGGTGATTTTTTTATTTCCACTGCCAAAATTGATGGGAGTAATTAATTAACACTGAATGCAACTTTCTGTTTTTCCGAAACCTCTCTCTCTCTCTCTCTCTCTCTCTCTCTCTCTCTCTCCGGTCCGGTTAATTATTAAAGTAGAAACTAAAGCAGGTCTCTCTCTTTCTTTCCCTAGAGTCTATACATACATTGTTGGTTGTCTATGATGTATGTATGTATGTATGTACATTGTTGGTTGCCTATAGCCCATTTTGTCCCTCGCATCGGTTTCACTCCTTGTATATATATTGTAATTTGTACATATACATAAGCACTCTTAGCTATGCTCGTTGTTACGTGTGTGCCCGATGAGAGAGAGAGAGACAGACGTGCCCATCAATGACCATCCATCTCCACATTGCGCACTTCTCACCCAACAAATCGTTCCTTCATTCATTCCTAACATTACTTCTAAGCCATTTCTAATTCCCGCATCTTCTGTAGTTACGAGCTCATCATTTCCAATACGCTACGAGTTCGATGTGTGTGAAAAGGCTCGTCTATTTTGTGAAGGCTTTGTGTATAAATGAGCCTCGTATCCTATTATTCTTGGGAACGGGCCCAACAAGACTGTTGGAAAGCAACCACCTCCCCTATTGCAGTAGCAACGACCAGCGCATTAATATTAATCACCAAGTTATTGTTAGTCTTTGCTTCCATGTGTTGGTCCTATTGCTCTTTCCCTCTTCTCTTGAACACGAGATTGGCACAAACAATAAAGAAGCTTAGCTTTTGTCATACCTTTCGTTGCCTTGCAATTGTTTCCTCTTTATTGGTAACTTCAATTTTGTCAAAGCATGTAGCATCGTGGAAGAATGGAGAGTGAAGGAGCCCATTGTTGACATTTTAAGTTGGATCATGTCACTGAATATAATGCATAGATAAATGCATCGAGTAGTCGTGTGAAGAGCATTGATATTGTCCCTTTGTCCTTGTTTTCAAAATAAAAATTGTCATACTATGTATGGCCCCAAATGTTGAAGGTAAAGAATGTCATGCAATGTTGATAGTGCACTACTTTTTGTGGCCCCATGTGAATCCATACCCTTACCCATGATAAGCTAGGCCATGTAAAATGGATGCCTAAATTGATGCCCGTGAGGATAGAGGACATTTAAGTGGATGAATCTTCATCGTGCTTCTGCTTATAAGAAGAGAAAGTGGCTTCATGAAAAGGGCAAGATAAGGATATACATGTCATGGGCATATATGGACAATCTTAGGATGGTGATGGTTCTTTTGGTGTAAATTGCGTCATATTCCTTGTGCAAGGTATGTGAATTAGAGCAACTTCAATTGGGCAATAAGTGCGCTCCTTGGGAGTCAATGTATATGGGATAGCCCTTATAGATGCATTTGGAGACATCGAGTTAACATTTTTCTTTTGATGCTATTCTATGTATATGGAGAATTTTGATTCCATAGGACCTTAAGCTTCTTACGAGATATTCGAAATTTAAAAGCAGGCAATGGACATTGTGCTTTCTTAGACTTTAACTAGTTTGTGTTCTCGTTGATTCTCACCAATCAAGGCAAACTCAAGTTATTTTCGAGCCTTCTCATTTATTTATCGATAATGACTACATGGAAATGGAGATTGCACTAAAATGTTTGCACTCACTTTCAGCGTTATGCTCTATTGGTTCCTGTTCGTTGCATGGTGGTGTCATAATTTGATGAAACTTTAGCACTTGTAGTCTCTATTACAACAATTATACGTTTGTGTTTAAATATTAATATTAACATAAACTTGCATGACTTACTTAAAAGAAGCATGCATAGTATTCCATGTTGGAATCGTGTACACTTTAATCAAGATGAATGTAAATTTGTGAGTGAATTTGTTGTATTCTAGAGAGAGAGCACTTACACGGTATGGTTCTTTATTGTATAGCTACGAACGATGAATCAGGAGTTGTCATTCCATTTAAGCATCGTGCCTTGTTGTATGGGAAATAGATGGCACTTTGTCAACAATAACAATAGTATGCTCAATTGTTGGTTATACACACATGTTGTTTACTTAATCTATAATAATAGCGGATAGGCATCATGTTATTGCACATAATGTATAGTCAATGTAGCCTTTTAAAGAACCAAGTAGGTGCTCCAAAAGAAATGATGATATTGATGCAAGAAATGATGTATTTTTTTACAAATACACAAGTAATGTGCATGATCTCAAACTAAAATCCTGAATACTAAAATTATGAATGCAACATGTTCCAAACTAAAATGATACGTTTCTTTACAAATGCCACACCATTGAACTCATTGCTTGAGACTTGGAATACTGCCCAAAGCAGAAGCTTTGCCATTGGACCGTCGTGTTTGTATATACATATTTCAATCATACAACCTTGCATATCTATATACAATCATTCGTGGAAACATTTTTTATGATGAATAAAGGCAATCATTAAATGTTTGTGCTTTAATCTGTACATATGTTTGAGAATCAACCAAATTACCTTTCGATGCGTAATATAATACAAGGTCACCCAAAAATACTACAAAAACAAGGAGTTGAACACATGCACACATATAATACCCTTTTACTTTCATAAATGTTTATATTGGACAAGTTCAAAAGCTTTGTAGGTCACTGTTACTAATGTTTCGTAAGGCCATTCTCATAAGTATTGGATGTATGGCTTTGTAAAGAAATGCGATGCTTGCTTTGGCAACAAATTTTTGATCGTGACTTATAATGGGTTCTTATTCCTTACATGATATGATGGCAAGTGATTTTGTGCATTGTTGGTAGACGCTTTTGCAAGTAGCATCCTATTAAAGGTGAGCTCGCAATGAGGGGAATATAAGGCTCAGAAAAGAGACGTATTACTTAGACAACAATGCATGATGGTCATAGAACCTTAGGGTTCATTATATTGAAAGAGACATGGAGAGAAATTTTAGGGGGAACATGGACTATTTTCATTTCTCCTCCTTGTTTTGTTCCTTGAACTTTGTGATTTCATCCTCTTGCTAATGCATAACTTCAAATGAGTCTTTAGTTGAGTTGTATCGAGGCTAGCAAAGGAGTGGATGGGCATAATAAATATACCCACGTGATTGTTTATAAATATGTTGCATGTGCATGCATGGCTAGGGGGTTAATAGAGGTCAAATGGTGTCCAATCATACATGGTCACCATCTATTTTCATTATCCCCCAAGTAAAGTGGTTACAATTAGCATTCAACAATAATGGATGTGATCCTTCATAAATGGGACATTCTAAATACGAAGCAAATTATACCATTCACATCATGTTGATGGACAAGGAAAGGATGGCCGACAATAGCAAGTTGCATAGCATATCTATTCAACTCGATGCATTGGCATGTGAGATTTTTGACAAGATAGGATATTTCTCGCAATAAGATATCCAATTCGTCATCATTTGGTCAATGCGATCATAATGTGTTGACATAAGTCAGAGATGACCAACAATGACACTATTGTGATGAGACACAATAATTATTGTCATAACATGCCAACACAACGCTGACGATGTACCCACACGTGATTAAAAACCTTGAAATGAACATCGTCATCCGTTAGAACAACGACATACTTACATGCCTTATTATCCTCCATCTCATTTAGAGAATCAACAAAAGGACCCTACATGGATTGATTCTCAGTTGTAAATAGAGAACTCAAACAACTATCGCGTAGATTATTTGTATGAGTAGCAAGCATTCATTTCATTAAAATGCTCATCATAAGGGACTACAATAACACTTGGTGAAAGCAAAGTTACAAATAAATTCAACAAAAGATATACGTAGATATCATCTTATCTCTTGGAAGAGCAAGACTCGATGTCCCTTTAATGAGATGGTGTTCTACGTGTCGCTCTCATATATAAAGTGGAGTTTTAGAAGGCAAATTATAACGATGTTCCAGGTAAAGGTAAATCGATAGATTGATCTCAACACTCGAAAGAAGAAAATACTAAATATCATATTTTCCCAAAAAAACTTGTGAACACCCACCCCTCATTTTGTCATTTTTTTTCCCCAAACGAGCTCTAGAAGGTAGATTAAATCGAATCATCTGCTATATAACGAATGCCACGCATGTGTGTGTTCATTCCAACCCTAACAAGCTGCGAAAGAGTGAGAATAAATCCACCCCCTCTTTCTTGACTAGGGTTATTTGGAACGTGTAGTGTAGTGTAGTGTAGTATAATGTAGTGTATGCACAAATTACAATAGTGGTGGTGGCAGCAACGAAACGATCCAAAGTATGTACGTACGTACGTATGTACATGTAACATATGTATGTAGATACTACATATATTAATTACGGTCTAAGAGAGTGAAAGAGCTCATCATCGTACGTACGTATGCGAAACAGAGAGAGAGAGAGAGAGAGAGAGTGAAACTGTGAATGCCACATGTCGTTCTCCCCCCCCCCCCCGCCCCCCCCAACTACATATGTACGTATACACATTACATACCTTTAATACATACATACATACATACATACATACATAATACCCTTCCCCTTCCTCTTCCTCTTCCTCTTGGTTCGGCGGCGGTGGTCGGCGACGCAAATCCTCTTCCTCTTCCTCCAATCCAGTCCAGTCCAGTCCAGTCCAATCCAATCCAATCCAATCCGAGCAACTCGAATTTTGTTGTGCAGAGTAAAGTGCGGGCAAATAGAAGAAGAAGAAGCTAACCACAGCAACGGCAATTTGGTGCCTGGTTCCATGCCCCAGGCATGGCGGATGGAGCGATGGAGGCGGAGGTTTCTTGTGCTCACGTTAACGATGTGGTTGTGTTCAGAAGCAGGGGGAAGGTGGGATGAGATGGAGGCGGTGGGAGTGGGAGTGGGAGTGGGAGTGGGAGAGGAAGAGGAACGCTGGATGGGAGGGTTGGGGAGTTGTGCAGTTTCTCAACACCAGGGTCGCCGTGCTCACCAAGAGGATCGGCTGATTTGCATGCCACACCTGCTCCTGCCTGCCCTTCCCGGTGAGTCACATCGCCCACTCATTTCTCATGTCAGGCTATATATATAGCTAACTGCCCATGTAATGACTATCTATCACTAGCTAGATCAGCTAAATTACCTTACCTTACTTACATTATCTTATATATGCATACATATCTATATGTAGTGAGGGAGAAAGAAAGATATATAAGCCTCTTTTAAGAAACCAGAACACCACTGTTAACCAGAGCGTCCTGGGTGTTTTGGATATGTCGAACAATGTTATCCATGATCTGGCATTGATATTGCTCACATGCCTTTTAACCAGAGATAGATAGATTTCATTATCATCCTTAAAGAGTTATAATATGATCTACGGGACCAAAACGAAACATTTCTTGTCAATGTTTTTATGGGCATGCTTAATTTTCTCGTTTCTTAAAAGTTTGCATACAAACGGTAGCCTATACCCCAAAAAACTAGATGCAATAATGCTCATCCTGCTGTACTTAGCTGGTAGAAATCCTCAACTTATACCCACGGTACCAAACTTTGTTTTTCTTTAAAATTCCCGAGCTTGCAATAGCATTTTGCCTGTCCGATGCATCTATACCTGAAAATACTTTAAGCATGACAGTGCTCATGCTGCTTTTACTAGCTCGTATGAATTATGAAGCCTATCAATGAGGACCATATCAATTTAAACGTCAAGTTTCTTTGTAACTGGTGAGAATATGTTTCTTGCATGTCCTAGCCTACTAGATAGGGGTAAACTGATATGGTTGTTTCCCTTGATCTCCAGATGGTTGCATTGATCATGGTGTTCGTGTGGGTTTGTTTGGAGTTTTTGATGGCCATAACGGTGCTGAAGCTAGTGAATTCACATCGTTCTACTTGCCTCATCTGCTTCGTTATCATGTATGGTCTATCATAACGCTAGAGATGGACTGCAACCAGGATGCTATTTGTAATAAAAGGGGCTTACTTGATTTAGCACAACCTTATAATGACAGATTTGAGAAAAGCATGAAAGAATATACAGCTTTAATCAACGAAAGGAAGCTCTACAACAAATGCATGCAATCTCAAGTTCCAGATTCTTCATATAGAGCAATTTTAAAGAAGGCTCTTTCAAGAGCTTTGTTTGATATAGACTCAGCTTTTGCAAGTGTGAGAAATTTTTATCTCTTTATTTAAGTTTTGCTTGCTTTTTGATAATTTTCTAACAGTTTAAAATCCTGTAGGGATTTGCAAAGGACTGGCAGAGTGGTTCTACAGCAGTTATAGTGCTAATAGTAGGCAGGGAGTTGCTTGTTTCAAACATTGGAGATTCTAAAGCCTTTATTTGCTCATTGATTCAGACATCAGGTTTTACTTCAATTATGTCATTCAGAAGTCTGTCATTGGTGTATGAACTCAGATGTGGTATCACATTCATTTTTAGGTTTTATATGGTCTTGAGGGTTGCACTGGACAAAACTGGTTTTATTGCAGGTGATAGAAAAGGTTTATCAGAAGAGAGCATAAGTGAAACTTCTTGTGCTTCAACTTCAGTATTAGTTAAGGAGCTGACTAGTGATCATCATCCAGATAGATTAGACGAAAAAAGCAGAATAGAAGCGGCTGGTGGTTTTGTGTCAACATGGAATGGAGTTGCAAGGGTAAATGGTCTGCTAGCAGTTTCTAGAGCCATTGGAGATAGTGCGTTTAAAAGGTTAGATTAATAGTAAACCTTCCTCAGTCTGAGTCTTTTTTGTATTTAGAGTTGAAGATAAATGTTATTGGTCGAGTCTGTCCATGTGATGTTATTAAAGGGGAAAGGTGTAAAACGTATTCATGCAAGCAAGGTACGGGCCAATACGAAAAGTTTTCACTGTTATGAGTTGGTACTGCATAGTAGTCACATGGTTTGATTTCACCTGTTTTATTTTTTGTAGACTTGGAGTCATTGCCGAGCCCGAGTTTTCTGAATGGATACATTTAACTGTAGAACACTCTTATTTAGTCATCACTTCTGATGGAATATTTGAGCGGATGAAGCTACAAGATGTTTGCAGTCTTTTTCATGAAAATGTTTTCTTAAACTTGACAAGGGATGGAGAAAAACTGGGTTCACAGATACTTGCTGATGCAATTGTGGATTCAGCTTTGAAGAGTGGAAGCTTTGACAACTTGGCTGCACTCGTTTACCCACTTGAATTTTCAGGTAAGTGATATTGTATTTCATATGGTACTGAAACAAAGATTGTTTTCCTTGACCATGTACCGTCATTTGTGGTAAATTTCTAGTGCCTGAATTTTATTGGACCCTACAATTCACCTTATTTCATCTTTTTATTTGCAACAATGAAAGTATTCTAATTAGATATTTGCAAACATCAAGTGAATTCTGTCCTTGCATCATCCCTCGTGTTATGTAGAATATCTGTATCCCACCTGGTTCGAATGATGCATTGATTTGGACAAAAAACACTAGTAACTACAGACATGCCACATCAATTAACATCATTTACTAGGAAACAAAGAATATTCTATGCCACTACAGATGCGGCACATCAATGAACAGCTTTTACTAGGAAACAAAGAATATTCTAAGCCACTACAGACGCGCCACATAAACGAACAGCTTTTACTAGGAAACAAAGAATATTCTAAGCCAGTTGGTTTACTTTTCCAGATGGAACGACGAGCTTGTCAAACTATTCTGAGATTTTAAATGTTATCCCGAATTTCAATGCAAGCATTGAAGATCCTGAGTATGCTGAAGTAGTATGTTTCTATTATGATTACAGGATGTAGTTAATGCTACGATTGTAATCATACCTTTTTCTGAGTCCATATTATGATTTCAGCTTCCTGCGCAGGAAGAAGAGTTATGCTACGAGTTTATTGAACGGGCCAAAAGTGGAATTATACTACCATTGCAAATTTCTAGGGGTTCTCCGTCAACTATCTTTGTCAGTGCAGTTGAAGACAAGAGTGTGGATATTAAGACACCAGTTATGATCGAAAATTTAAATCTCCCTTACATACAGAAGCCAGGTATACCTGTGAGCAGGTCATTCTAAAGTTTGTAAAAATGTGCCATTTAAGATGAATGAATGTTAAAACTGTGTTTTTAAAAGTATGAGACTTTTGAAAATCTATCAGGCACATAATAAAGAATGCAAAATGTGTATAAATTAAACATAGATGTGCCGCTTGGGGTTTCTTGAGAGCATTCATTCTGAAAGTTTATTTTTGTTATGCATTTGTAGGAACCGTAGGAATACTGCAGACATACCAAGCACCCCTTGTCTGTTTACAGCGTCCTGTGATTTCACAACCAGAGGAGGTTTGCTTGAATCAAGACATGTTTTCTGAATACTTGAGACTGATCAAAGCTTTGCCTCTGACTGATGGTAATTTCACAAAAGGAGCACGTTGGAATATGGGAAGTGGAACGGATCCAACCACAACTGATGGATATATGTCAATGCATGAAAGGTGCAGATTGTAATATTCAATTAGTTTAACATATATTGAAAATATTGTTGAATGAGGTATGTGGTCTTTCTCCTTATGGAATCTCTCGTGCTATATCTGAGAGATGCACAAATTCCATCAGGGTTGATTGATGACTGAGATACTGTAGTTGTAGTATTTGTATAGACCTACTTGTGTACAATGATGAGATTAGATGACTGGTAATTTTGATGGAGTTGATATACAGCCCCCTCTTTGTCTTAAAAGAACAAAAGAAAGAGATTGTGAATAGGCTCTAACAAAGGATTGAATTTCTCTATACAGTCCACATGGATGCAGTAACTTTGGTTTCATTGGTCACTCTGGGTGTTTGAAGATGTCAATATAACATTTCATTCTTTTCATTTTGCATCCTCATCTAAGTCATGTGTAGTCCTTCATTGACTTCAATAATATGTGTTCTTTGTTTCTCTCTCCCAGTCTGCATCCATCCCTGAGTTTGTTGCTTCAAGTAGAAATGTCCGGTTTTTTGTAAGGTCCGATCTGCCAAGTAGGTGCTTCTTTCGTAAGAAATGGTCAACAGTGCTAAATTTTGGGAGGATCTCTCAGAAGTTTCTCCTCTTGAAGCACATCAAAACTTGCTAGATGTGATAATTTAAGGTATTGACTTAGGAGCTAAAAGGTTTTGTGCCCACAAAACTGGTAAGATTAAGTTAGCGAGTAAAGTCAATCTAATTTTACTGCAATGCTTTTATGGGTAAGGATGCCTCTTTATGTGGTAGGTATATATTGACAAAAAATATTGGCCGGGGAGGTTTTGGAGAAATCTGGTTTGCAATATCAAAGCATTGTTCCAATGATGTAAATAAGGACGATGATCCACACCTACAGGTGTCAGTAGATGGGAATTTGAAATCTCAGCAACCCAAAGGTAAATCCATGGTTCGCACTCCAGCAAGCTGGTTTGGAACAGAGAAGAGGACTGGTGCTGATTCCACTCAAAATCTTTTTGTATTAAAAAGACTGCTGGTATGTAATATGAATGATTGAATTATTGTATAATTTATTACGCGATTATTTGGGATGGCTGATTTGATATTCTGAACAGGTAGAAAAAGGAAACTCTGTTTACCTGAGTGGGCTTCGTGAAAAATATTTTGGTGAAATTTTCTTGAATGCAAGAAATCTTATAAATGAGAAGACCATGCAACAACATCATAAAAAAGATCAACAGGAGATGGAAGATGGATTAAACCACATAGCACGATATGTTGAAAGCTTTCAAGTAAACATGGAAAGGGATTTGTGGCTGATATTCTATAATGAGGGTTACTCTCTGTCAAGCATGCTTTATTCAGTAGGTTCAACAATTGATGAGGTTGATGGCAGAGGATACATACGAGTCTTGGAACCATCAAGTTGGTGGAAATGGCTTAAAACAACAGAGGAGGGGCGAAGGGAAATGCGTTCTCTTATCCATCAGCTGGTTAATTCCTCTCGTACTGAGTAGTGTGCAATGCAAATTTCTGAAGATATAACTATTCTATTAATGAGCTGTCGATTGCATTTATTTAGATTGGACATCTGATGAATGGAGTTTAATCTGATCTTTACTTTGTTGTAAAATTATGAAGCTGTTAGCAGTACGAGCATGTCACAACCGTAACATAACCCATCGGGACATCAAACCTGGTAATTCCTGTGCATTCAGTGATATCTTTTAATATGCTTTATTTTATGAGAAACAAGTTTTCGCAACTAAAACCAGCTTATTGAAGAATTCAAGTTCCAAGTATTAAACAACATAGGAACCAATCGAATTAACTTATCATAGAATTTAAATCCTTAGTATGAAATGTTAGATTGACCAACCATAACATGAAACAAATGGCTTGGCTAGTTATAATGTTGCGCTGATTATACAATCAAAGACTCCAAAGGTGTAAAACATACAAGAGTGTGGGCATCATACAAAGAGGGTGGGTATAAATTGAAGAAGGTTGGTCTATAGACTATAACACCATGGATACAAGAACTTGAGCGTGTGAAGAAAGTGGAAGTTTCCATATGCACAAGAAAAACCCTCTTCATGCTGTCTGAGTTTCCCTAGAACTGGTCCCATCTGACTTTTGAGGGTATGGATAGTCTGTATGGATATGCAAGTGATTGCTGTCCAATAGATTTCATTTCTATTTACAGATATCTGCATCTCAGGTGCAACATGCTTGGATGCTTCCAAGAATAATTTGTGCTCTAGTGAGAAACATTCATGGAAAGATTGGTTACAAGCACAAACATCCTAATTTGATAGTTCAAAATTGCTGATTCTCTTATAATGGTAGTATTTTTGTACTTGGTTTTGACTATTATTTCATTTAGTCTCAAAAATATTTGATACACTTGCATTTCAGAGAACATGATGATTCAAGCAAGAAGCAGATGTTCATCTGGGGAGTTTGGTCAAGTTCATATGGAATTCCCGTGTAATTTGAGCATGTATGTTCTAGATTCGTGCTTAAATATTGCATATTGTATTTGGACAAAATTGTGATGCATTGCAAGTTTGCTTCGTGTCTAGTGGGTGTATAGTTGACACCTAGTTGTATAGATAGATCAATGATGGGTGTCAAAGTTTTAGGAGTTATGTGTGGGAAGTTGTGGAAATGAGCGATAGCAAATGATGTGGGTCGTCTGTTGACTGATAAGTGTCCGCCCATGTTTCCGATATTGCTGATGCTTGCCAATGATTGCCATGGTCACTCCATCTCATTTGCAGGCATGTGTATTACAATAATTGTTTTCTCTATAATGTCTAGGAAAATATGCAATGAAGAGAATTCGAAATATTTGCAGGCGTATCATAGATTTTGGAAGTGCCGTTGATTTGTATTCACTTCAAAATTTGTATGGCCCTTATGGACCCACTAGGTATGCATGTAAGTTCAAAGATGTTATTTTGAGCGAGTCGGTAATTTACAAGGATTTAATTATAATCTCATAATTAGAAATATTGATGGCGAAAAGACACTTATTTGGGCAGAGCTGAACAAACTGAAGAATATACTCCACCTGAATCCTTTTTACAGAGAAATTGGTTATCACCTCATGGAAAATATGTTAACAGGTAAAATCCTATTCCATTTGGCAGAGTATGAAGTGATATTATGCTAAACTTATTTTGATTGTACAAAAACGAACCAAATCCATGTATACTCCTGATCATATTAGTTATATGCAAAAAATCTATAAACACAAAAACCTTATTATGAAGTTCAGGAACTAAACCAAAACATTTATAACCTACATCCATAAGCCAAAAAGTTGATGTGAAGTCCAGGAAATTTCTTAGGAGTTTTTTAAGTGGTTACATCCATCATTCATAATCAAAATAATATGAACAACCAAAAGAATAAAAAAAGGTTATAAGTATGCTCTGAAGCAGCATTATGCATCTGCATACTGCAGTGTACTAATTAGATGGATTTGGTATGAATGACTTTGTAATGGTAGATCACACAAAAAATGGGGCAATCACCTTTACATTTAGCAGAAACTCGGATTGATGTCACATAACTCTGTTCTATTGTGTTCGTAAATTGGCATCATTTTGTTCAGGTATGACATATGGAGCATTGGGGTGGTCATGTTGGAGCTTGTGCTTGGGACGCCTCATGTGTTTCAGGTATCTGATCGTACGAGGGCTTTGATTGAGCAACAGTTGGAAGGATGGGGGAGTTCAGCTTTAAATACTGCATATATGTAAGTATAACTTTTAGTCACCGCTTAATAGACCTTATTAATACTGCATATATGAAAAAGGTGGGGATATATAGTGTGTTGACTAATTCAAGAAAATATATGAATGAAATCTCTTTGCAAACTTTCTAGTATCAAGATTATATTGTATGCATGCATTTTGATGTATGCTATGTATTTCTGTATTTTTCAAAGAGGTTCATTTTTGTAATAACCTATGGAATGTGTTGCATATTTTTGTCTGAATTTTAGGCTTAGATCATTAATGGAAATGTGCATTCTTTATCCTGGAAACAACGAACACAATCGGCCTAACCCAAAATTGGTAAATGATCATTTGGTTTTCTCTTCTTACATTTTAAAATTGAATGTGTTGGTCCAATATGGTGTGTGATTGTTCTCATCCGGGTTCATCCAATATCCTTTGTGATACAGGAGAGTCTAGATTTAGCATCGTGGATGTGTACAGAAGAGAATCTAATGCAACAAATAAAAGAACGTGATCCGCTTGGCAGAGGGTGGGTGATTTCTGTGCTAATGGATTTTATATTTGTGAATATCATTAACATACATCTTTCTTTGTGATTATAATATATACTAAAATTAACATCAGAAATAAATATTGAATGTTTTGAGTTAACAAATGGATAACTCAAATGGATTGAAGCAATATTTGGCAGATGACATGCAGTACTTGAAACAGCTGAAAGTGGATTATATCTAGGTCTAGAAACCACACTCTAATTTTTTGTTGTTTTTTGTAGTCACACCTACCCTCTTGTACTGACCAGCAATATGGGGCCCAGTCTCACTAAAGGAGGGCAGTGAACACACACACATATTAGTGTACACATATGTAGCCTAGAACTGTGCTTGAAGTTGTTTTGGATCTGGCGCCCGTCAAAGAATAATATATTGATTTGGGCAAAAATATTAGAATACACACCACAAAGTCATGTCTGTTGTACTGTAAATGGTTGATTTAATTTTCTTTTCACACATGACGGAACAAGTTCAATGGTCAGTGCAAGTGTCATGTGCCCTCTGCACACTAATAAGGCAGATAAAAATTTCATCAAATCAACTTGGGATTGAGAAATAGAGCATTGACGCATATAGTGATCCCATGGTAGCCTCTATGCTGTAAGCTATGTTATACTGCACCTTAAGGGAATCTGGTTATATTACATTAATCATTATAAGGTTAGGGTGATTTATTAACATTTTTTATGTAGGCTGGAAGATGTATGGGCGCTTCGCCTTCTTCGTGAACTTTTACAGTGGTATCCTGTAAGTAATAGAAATGTATTACTGGATTGTTATACAACCACAAATTGATACATTATTAGACATTTCAAGATGATTTATAATCAATAAAGTCAGTAGTTTTTTGTAAGCATGCTATTTTCTGCTTTCTATCTTTGTGGGAACCGCAGGAGGATCGAATTAGTGCTGATGATGCTTTGAAACACCCTTATTTTCACTCTCTCCAAGGTTATAAATTTTGTCTTCATATTTACGAAGGATTCTGTATGATTTATTATGGTTTTTTCTAAAAAGGTTAAAATAAAACAAAATAATATGCTTGTTTGCCACAGGGATGAATAAGCATACAATCTAAATTTCATCGGATGCTGGTATCTGGTGGCGATATGGAAAAATCATGAAGTGTGCAGAGTATTTGACTTCATCAATGATTATGGAATTTCTTAACAAGGGTAAAATTACAACGGTAATGTGCAGGTTCCTTTCAATATATTGAACCTTTTTTTTTTATATCAGGATTGTATAGATCTGCTTATCCCAGAAAAATAAAACCAAAGGGAGATTCAGCATAAAAAAATATAGCCATATTGAGAGTGAATAGGACCCAACAGAGATTCATGTGAAGGACATTAAAACAACGTCGGTTATTCCATTTCAATACAATACTATAGGCATTCCATCTCTTAAGTGATTTCATAAATTATCCCTATCATCCCCTCTGTTCCCTTGTGTTTACTACTAGCATTAGTTAAAACTGCTTAGTTTCTCATAAATCACCCGTATTATCTCGTCTGTATCTGCCATTATTACTTGAAATCTTGTTTAGGGCAAACTTCGTTGCTTCCCATAAATCACCCTATTATCTCGTCTGTATCTGCTAGTAACTATTACGTGAAATCTTGTTTAGGGCAAACTTAGTTGCTTCTCATAAATCACCCTATTATGTAACTCTTCTATCCCGTTGTAATTTTCAGTTGGAATTGTGTAGTGAAAACATCTTATAGCTTATTTTGGAGCTTATATTTTTCTGTGGCTTGAATCATAGTTCATCTTCTGTCGTTGTAAACATATCGTTCTAAAGGAAGAATTTCATTGCTCATATCTCTTCTATTTAGTATTATAGTTGTGCCTATTAAAATTAGGCGTTGTGGTTCACTGGAGTTTTACCTTTCTCCTGTTTCTATGAAAATGGCTGCAATATTAATTAAAATTTATGCATTGTTGCAGTAAAACGAAAATCAAAGATTGATTCTCTTTCACCAAGCGTGCATATTGTTCCACTAATTTAGATACATGCTTTCCATTATTTATAGAATGTCGTATTGGCATGTTTACTCTTCTCATGCATCCACATTCCAACAAAATGTGATAAAGTGCTAGAGAACATCCAATGGCTACTCTTGAGGTTATTGTTTGGCCTTATGCTTAACAAACTATGTGCATCCTAGTTATGGATATTACCTAGATCAAAGAGTCTTGATTTTGTATGACAAAAATATATCTACTTTGGAATTGATCAAAGTGTGAAAGTGATGGTATTTGAACATATGTTGACACACATGGCAATATATAATGTTTACTTTGGTATTGATACTATAAGTTCTGTTGGAAAATCTGATTGTGTTGAAGATGCATTAGTAACTCACAAGTTGAATATATTTTACACTAGTAACATGAAAGGGTCTAAATGCTAAATTTTTGTAAGAACCAATCATTGTGTTGCTCTCAAACATGCATTTCTAGACAAGCATCTTCATTTTTTTATTTTTTTGTAGAGTTGTGTGTTGTAAGCATAACCATAGTCATAGTTGTGGGCTAATTTTGTAAGGATGAAGGGTGAGGATTGAATTATCTCAATACTATGGTTGGAGATAACTTTAGAGTGTTTCATCACTTGGTTACTTTATATTAAAAAAGCAATCAAGTGCGAAATACACACAAGGGCCTAAGGTTTGAGCCTATATAAGAGGGATAACTACCTTCATGAAGGGGCATGTCTTTTCTTTATTGTTTTGAGATAGAGACTCCTTTGTCAAACCCAAGGTATGAT
The DNA here is from genome assembly GCF_043228905.1 of Azolla caroliniana. Taxonomy (NCBI): domain Eukaryota; kingdom Viridiplantae; phylum Streptophyta; class Polypodiopsida; order Salviniales; family Salviniaceae; genus Azolla; species Azolla caroliniana. Next base: position 571,362 of record NW_028230437.1, read on the forward strand.
CAACCGATCACCCCCTAGCGAAGGTGAGAGACGGATCCAAGTTCCCTACTGGTGTGTCTATGGACATAGAGTCATAGTTATGCTCGAAACATATTGACAATACTTTGAAAGGTTCAACTCATGGTAGAAGTATGGTTAGAATGTGATCCTCCACACACAATGTCATATGGCATTCTAATTTGGACCTTCATAATTGTGTTTGGTCTATGCTTTCACATGTGCGCAAATAATGTGTATGGGTGTAAAATTGGTTTATAATGTATTACCTCAATGTTAATTTACCATTTATGTTCCGTGCATAATAAAGTCCCAACATGTTTTATTATTTACAATTGGTTCATTCATTGAAAAGTGTACTCATAGGAAGATGTAATCAACTCATTCAATATAGCTCAACGCAAAAGGGATTAATAAGACACCATTACATAGATATGCTACTCATATTATTAACTGATAAAAGGCTTCCCAACTTTATTGCCTTTATTATGAGTTGAGAAGAGCTAGCAAGATGACAGTCCCAATAATATTCTAGAACTTTTGTTCTAACAATAGTGATAGCAATAGCAATGGCGTTGAATATGGTGGAAATGACAAGCACCGGTTTCAGCATGCTCAACAACTTTGCATTGGTATTCACAACCACGACGATTGAGACATTGTCCACTGTAGGTCTTACTCTTGTAGCCGCATAGACCTTCAGGCATGACCACTTCCTCATCCTCAACGTCGACGTTCTTAGCATTTTCTTGAGTTGCAACCTCCCTATTGCCCGTTACTGCATCATTGTGTTCTTCACCACCAAATGTAAATTAGACAATGATCATTATTGAGACTTTGATGGAATATCCAAAATTTTCATTGATATCTCATGGTTATACATGACATAAAAAAGTAAACAACAACATTGATGTTCCAATTGATGACATGTAACGATATAATAAATTAATAGATATAGAGCATCTAACAAGTTTAAAGAGTCTGTTCATTTGATTTCATGGTTAGATGCTCTTTAAGCTTGTTAGATGCTCTATATCTATTAATTTACTATGTCATAAAAAAGGACATGGGAATATCCAAAATTTTCATTGATATCTCATGGTTATACATGACATAAAAAAGTAAACAACAACATTGATGTTCCAATTGATGACATGTAACGACATAATAAATTAATAGATATAGAGCATCTAACAAGTTTAAAGAGTCTGTTCATTTGATTTCATGGTTAGATGCTCTTTAAGCTTGTTAGATGCTCTATATCTATTAATTTACTATGTCATAAAAAAGGACATGGGAATGGCAAAATACAACAAGACTTCTTATGCAAAAAGATCAATCTTGTCTTTTTATAGCTTTCTTTTTGTTTAGTGCTTAACTATACGGGATTCTATTAGTATATATTGTAAGAGGTAATTGTAATACCTAGCAAAACATGTGTATAAAATAATTAAGGAGCTCATGATGAAGTTTACTGAAGTTGATAACTTGTGCCGAATTGAATATCCTTGCCAACTGTTACTATAACCCATTCATCATAGTGAATATTACTACCACACCCTAATATTGTTTGACACCTTAATTAATTATAAGATGTCTTTGATTAGTATTAAAAATATTTGTGTGACAACTTTTCCTTACCCACAGTTAATAAAGATGAATATTACTAGTACTTTCGTTTACATTTTGAAAGGTTTTCTTTACCTTCAATTGCCTCACTGATTTGCCATGTCCAACTCAAAGCAAGCAACACCACCATAACCACAACAAAGGTATAAGTGTGTCCTGCCATTAATGAAATCGATGATAATGAGAACTATGCGTTATATAAATATTGCTTGAAGGTGATGAGAAGAGTGTCTTGGGTTGTTCTTATATAGAGGGAAAAAACACAATGAGTACTACGCAAATTAAGTGCCAACCATGTTACAAGGGTCCGTTGAATATACATTAATACAAGTATGTGTAACACACTTTTCCTTGGGATGTATAGATAGTGCGTTTTATGTGGATTCTCATGGTATTGTTGGGAGATGGGACTCAAAATTGCCACCATTGAGTCGAAAAAGAAGAAAAGTGTATCACTAACATCCCCACTAACCTTAAAGATATGCTCTTTATATTTACATTTATCGTCAACAACATGTTTTGATCTAAAGGCCTTCTTCTATGATGGAAGGCACTAATTTGTTCATTTGGGCCCTTTTTATACTCATTACCATCAATGTTGTAATACTAAAATGTACTCTACACTCTCACTACATGTGAGTGTAGATATAGGTTTTAGTGTTAGTTCAAGAGCATCTCATTTACGAGAGATTCAAGGTCAAGGAAAGCTGCAATACATCACAATATTATTGGAATTCAATAGATATATTGATACTAAAACGGAATGAAATTGTATGTGTCAATTTCAAAAACTATACATACAAAGTGCAAGGATTTGAGGTGCAATTTCAAACACAAGCACAAAATGGAAGTGGAAGTGGAAGACACAAACACACGCACAAAATGCTCGTACGGAGTGCAAGGACTTGGGAGTACTTTGTATGTACGCCTGAAACGCTCCCTCGTCACAAGACGGCCGAACGTACAAGGAAGACACAAACACACACACAAATGCTCGTACGCCTTTATGAGGAGGAGAGGTGCATGGGCAAGCCCGAAACGGTCCCTCGTCACAAGATGGCCGAATGTACAAGGAAGACACAAACACACGCACAAAATGCTCGTACGCCTTTATGAGGAGGAGAGGTGCATGGGCAAGCCCGAAACGCTCCCTCGTCACAAGACGGCCGAACGTACAAGGCAGACATGAATAAAGAAAGAAGGAAAGAAAGAAACACGAATGATATCGGCCAAAGAAATAAATACGTGTTTGATTCCAACGCAAGAGGACCCTTTATAAAATAGGGTTTGATTACAATGACAACTTATAGTTAACCACAAGCTCAATCAAAACATAAATACTAAATGCCCTTAGAGACAAGAGCAAATCCGAACACGGCGAAGATGAACACATGAGCACCACCAAAATGTCAATCCCAACGAACCACGACCACCCGAATGGTGAGCACACAGGCTCGCAACGACAAACGGGGCGGAGCAACGTCGAATCAATGAAGCTTGGGCTCACGAGCACTTCGAGTGCCGACGCGAAGAAGACGAGCACGTGGTGGTGGGGGGATGAGATGAAGAGAAGTGGTGAATAAGAAGATAAAGAGCTCCGAAGGAAAATTGGCGATAGTCTCCTCCTCCTTGAATGAGCCCCCGTCGACCTCCTTTTATAGGAAAAAAAGGAAGGCGAGGTCGCCAATTAATCGCCTTTCCACCCGTTCTTTTCCCTTTTATTTTGCAAATGCACAATTAATTGCCTTTGTGTGCACACACATTGCACGTGCACATTTTGACTCCCCCCTTTCGCCGGTTTTTCCCACTCTCGAGCACGCCACATCACGACACCGTCACTATCCAACTTCCTGTCGAATACATGTGTATAATGGACGTATTCACATTATCCCGTTTTGGCCATTTATGTAATTAGCATAAAGGGTAGTTGCCCTAAGTCGGTCACTATTTATAGTGACCTTGTAACCTTTTTGTAAGGTTGGATGTTGTATTATTCCTTTATGAAATAAGAAGTCTTTTGTGCCTCTCTCTCTCTCTCTCTCTCTCTCTCTCTCTCTCCCCTTGTGCAACGACATAGAAACAGCCATACGCAGGTACAGAACAGAAACGAATGCTTCTTGATCTTCCGCATAGACGACATTGTCTTCAACATCTGGTATCAGAGCTTGCACAGTATTCGGTTCCTCAACCCGTTGTCGGCCGTCGTCTCAGCCTGCACAGCATTCGGTTTCCAGCGTCATTCGAAGAAGAGAGAAGAAGAAGAGAAACGAGGCTTGCATCTCATCGCGTTAGATCATCTTCACTTGGAGTAAGCCAGCAGGTTGTACTCTGTCTCTTGTGATCGTAACCGCTCGAGGTGAAATCCCCTGTGAAACATTGACACGATCGTGCTCCACTCGGTTAAACGGCATCCGAAAAGGTCATTAAACGCTGCTCGCCGCTCGTTGTAACCACTCGGTGCAGATCGGTCTCAAGACAACAACCCAAATTCGTGCTTCATCTGGCTGATCGACATTCGGGAGGATCAGTTGGATCCGTCTCTCTCGTTGCTGCAGTCAACCGAAGCAGAATCGGTCCAAATAATCGGTATTCGGCATATATATCCGAAGCGAACCGGGCTCACTCCGACTCGGCAACATTCGGGAAGACCAGTCGGTTCTGTCCCTCAAGTTACCGGAGTCAATTCGAGCAAGTTCCGAAGCCGAACCGACTCGGGTTCAAATCCGACTAGAACAATATCGGGTGAGCCAACCGGCTGCACTCCAACAAGGTTCGTAGTCAACTCCGAACCGAGCTTCGTCAACCGAAACCGAATTTGATGGCATCAACATCCGGCTCGTCAGAAATGAGTCTACGAAAGTTCGATGGATCGAACTTCAACTTCTGGAAGGAGCAAATGCAAGACTATCTCATAGTCAAGGGACAAATCGATCCCATCGAAAATGAAGAACCTCCAGAAGGATACAAACCAATTGAGTGGCAGAAGCTGGACAGAATCGTCCGCGCCACGATTCGGATGCACCTATCGGAATCGGTATACTTTACGGTGCAATCGTGTACGACAGCATTCGAACTGTGGAAAACACTGTCGGACACTTACGAAAAGAAGGTCGCCGCAACGAAGATGTTTCTGATCCGGCGCCTCTACAACTTGCGGATGAAAGAATCCGATTCGGTTCAAGCACACCTCAATGAGTACGAAAGCATAAGCTCCCAAATCTCGTCACAGGGGACGGCAATCGAGGATGAACTCAGAGCAATGATACTCATGAGCAGCCTTCCCTCATCATGGGAAACTTTCGTCACAACCGTGTGCAACGCGTCAACCACGGCTGTTAAGTACTCCGAAGTCACGAGCGCAATCCTGACCGAAGCAGCTCGGAGAAAGTCTTTCGCCAAAGACTCAACAGACGACGCTTACGTAGTACAAGGTTCGACAGACCGATCGAACATACGAGGAAGAGATTCCTCACGACCGCCGAACAATCAGCGAAGACGGAGCCAGTCACGGGATAACCGAATCTGCAACTATTGCAAGAAACCCGGACACATCAAAGCCGACTGCCGCGCACTCAAGAACAAGAACAACAAGAAGAGTGGCCGACATGAGGAGATCAATTACGTCAGCTTCTCAGCTGATGTACTACCGGACGACCCGAATATACTATCAATCGAAAATCCAGTCGGATCAGAAGTTCTACTCACGACTGAAGAATCGAGCACATGGCTGTTAGATTCGGGCGCGTCATTTCACGTGACTCCTCATCGATCCCAATTTCGGCAATATACGATCCGTCACTCCGACTCAGTTCGAGTCGGCAACTCACAACACTGTGACATCATCGGAATCGGCACAGTAGTGCTCAACCTTGCAGGTGGCTCTACACTTGTACTCCACAATGTCCGACATGTACCCGAGCTCTCAAGGCCATTGATCTCAGTCGGACAACTAGATGAAGACGGCATTCGTGCCGGCTTTTCTTCGGGAGGGTGGACACTCCACAGGGGGAACCTCCTGCTTGCTAGAGGACCCAAGATACACTCACTGTATCCGTTACATGTTACGCTCAGAGAGGGTAACCTGTTTTTGGTGGATATTCCTGTGTCATCACTATGGCACCGAAGATTAGGACACCTCAGCAAGGCCGGCATCGCGCACCTATCTAGAGCCGGATACATCCCCAAACTCTCCTTCTCGGACCATCAATTCTGCGAGCATTGTCAGTATGGCAAACAAGCAGCCGCATCACACCCGACATCAGCACCAAGAGAAACGAGACCTCTCGATTTAGTCCATTCGGACGTCTGTGGCCCAATGCCGCATCAGTCTCTAGGCGGTGCATCTTACTTCGTCACTTTTATTGACGATTCGACTCGAAAGGTGTGGGCTTATCCAATTCGCACCAAAGATCGGGTCTTCTCGATCTTCACCGATTGGCTCGCTATGGTAGAAAATCAAACCGACCGAAAGCTGAAATGCTTTCGGACAGACAATGGGGGAGAGTTTAAATCCGAAGAATTCGTCAAATTCTGCTGACAACGCGGCATCCGACGTGAATTTACGGCACCACACAGTCCGGAGCAAAACGGGATTGCAGAACGAATGAATCGGACAATCCAAGAACAGATAGTTTCCATGCTCCAACACTCCGGACTGTCGGATGGCTTCTGGGCAGAGGCTCTACTCACGGCAGTACACATAATCAATATGTCGCCAAGTAGACCTCTAGGACTTCAAATTCCTCAGGAACTATGGATCGGCAGTAAGCCGAATTACGACAAGCTGAGGATCTTCGGATGCGAGGCGTACGCCCTCATTCCGAAAGATGATCGCCGAAAACTTGCACCTCGGTCCAGGAAATGCATTTTCCTCGGATATGGATCCGACGGCGAAATGGGATACCGACTCTGGGACCCCGAACGCAGACAAATCGTTCGAAGTTCGGACGTTGTGTTCAACGAGTCGGCTATGAATCCATCAGTCGAAAAACCGATCGAAGTCCGAAGGGTAACATTCTCCGATGTGCCGACCCTTCAAGAAGGCCCCGCTCTCAACACACGGTCAGCTTCACGGGTAGCTGAACCTTACACTACCGACTCGGACAACTCCGACTCGGCACAGCAGAACAATCCGCTTTCGGACCATCCGACCGTGATACCCGATGCGACCAGTCCAATCATACTTCGACGATCCGAGAGACTGTCGCAACCTCCGGAGAGGTATTCTCCTGGAATTTTCTTCACCGACGCCGGCGAACCGACGTCTTACGAAGAAGCATCGACTTCTGTCGATTCAGCCACCTGGCATCTGGCGATGGAGTCGGAAATGCACTCCATTCGGGCAAACAAAACTTGGGATTTGGTCGAATTACCTCAGAACCGACGTGCTCTTCCTTGCAAGTGGGTTTATCGACTAAAAGAGACGTCTGATTCGACCACCCCAAAGTACAAGGCCAGATTAGTTGCGAAGGGCTTCCGACAAGAATATGGCGTCGACTTCGACGAGATTTTTTCACCAGTGGTGAAAATGACAACCCTCCGTTTTCTACTCGGCGTAGTGGCAGCCGACAACTTGGAGCTGATTCAGCTAGATGTCAAAACAGCATTCCTCCATGGTGATCTTGAAGAGGAAATTTATATGGAGCAGCCAAAAGGCTTCGTGGCAACTGGCCAAGAACATCTAGTCTGCCGACTCAGGAAGAGTCTATACGGCCTCAAACAGGCACCACGACAATGGTACAAGAAGTTCGACGACTTCATCCAATCGATCGGCTTCTCCAAAAGCGATGAGGACCATTGTCTCTTCACCAACACAGCTCAAGATGGATCACCCATCTTCCTCATCATTTACGTGGACGACATGCTAATTTCTGGACGCCACGCGGGCGAACTTGCCGATCTCATTCGGCAACTGCGGTTGAAGTTTGCCATGAAGGACCTCGGTCCGGCACGACACATACTCGGCATGAAAATTAGTCGGCATCGCGATAAACGACATCTTTTTTTGTCTCAGACCGACTATATCCGACGTGTCTTGGAACGCTTCAACATGCAATCAGCCAAATCTGCTTCAACCCCGCTCCCAATGAATCTTCGGCTCTCTCAGCGAGACTGCCCGACATCCGGCCCGGAGGGGGAAGATATGAAGTCGGTACCGTATGCACCGGCAGTCGGCTCCCTTATGTACCTGATGGTCGCGACACGGCCTGATATCTCTCATGCCGTAGGAGTCGTCAGCAGATTTATGCACAATCCTGGCCGATCGCATTGGAACGCAGTCAAGCATGTGTTCAGATATCTGGCTGGCACAAAAGAACACGGCATTCTTTTCGGTCCGAACCGAACCTCAGGCGTAGTCGGTTACACCGACTCGGATTTCGCCGGCTGTATAGACAGTCGGAAATCAACAACCGGATACTGCTTCAAATTCGGCAATGGAGCAATCTCGTGGAAGTCGAAACTTCAGGAGTGCACAGCAACCTCAACGACCGAAGCAGAATATGTAGCTGCGTCCGACGCAGCAAAAGAAGCTTTGTGGCTCGGTCGGCTGGCGCACACGTTTCGACAAGTCGACCATGACTCGGCTCCAGTTGTCTACAGCGACAGTCAAGGTGCTGTTGCCTTGTCGAAAAATCCGGTTCACCACAACGCCTCCAAACATATCGACGTTCGATATCACTTCGTTCGGGACTGCGTCATCTCAGGGAAAATCGGTCTAGAGAAAATATCCACAACCGACAATGTCGCAGATGGAATGACCAAGTGTCTTTCGGCAGACCGTTTTCGGTCTCTTCGGCATCAGATGGGCGTAACGACAAACCAGCCCGGTTAGAGCCGGACACAGAGCAGGATGGTTCCCGACAACCGACATCAGTTCCTTAATGATCGGCTTCAACTGCTCCGACCCGACCAGTTCGGTCTTCTGCCTTCGGACCCTGCCGACTCGAACAAAGCTGATATGTCCGAGAACCTAAGTCTATACCTGTAATCTCAGATAACCCATGTATACGCCCATTACGGGGGAGTGTCGAATACATGTGTATAATGGACGTATTCACATTATCCCGTTTTGGCCATTTATGTAATTAGCATAAAGGGTAGTTGCCCTAAGTCGGTCACTATTTATAGTGACCTTGTAACCTTTTTGTAAGGTTGGATGTTGTATTATTCCTTTATGAAATAAGAAGTCTTTTGTGCCTCTCTCTCTCTCTCTCTCTCTCTCTCTCTCTCTCCCCTTGTGCAACGACATAGAAACAGCCATACGCAGGTACAGAACAGAAACGAATGCTTCTTGATCTTCCGCATAGACGACATTGTCTTCAACACTTCCAAGTGGTGTTTTCTTGGAAATACATGATACTATTTATGCACATACCTCACTAAGAAATCTTCTTGCATTTGCAAATGTGCGATGCAATGGATCCCACCTCATGACATGGGAACAAGATGGGAAAGAGACAATGCGAGTTGTCAATGTCAAATATTACCCAAGTTATTGATGAGTTAGAAGTCTTACCAAACCAATTGTATTGTTTCAACCTTAAAGCGCCGAAGATCTGCATGGCTTCATTTACCCACTATTCCAATATTTCCTCGAAGGTCAATACTAATATCATGGATCTCTGGCATGATCGTGGCAATACAATGATTAGGAGAATGATCAATAATGTTCAAGATCTACCTTTAAAGTTGGAATACTTGAATTGAGTTAAAACTCGTTTTTGTGTTCCATGTGCATAAGGAAAGCTTGTGATTCGTCCTTCCTAGCACACAGAACCGGATGAATCACCAAATTTTTTGGAGCGTATACATGGTGATATCCATGGACCAATGCACCCTCCTTCTAGACCATTTTATTACTTCATAGGACTCAAAGATGTTTCATTGCGTTTTTCTCACGTCACACTTCTTTCTACTTGCAACATGGTGTTGCCTCAACTCCTCATCCTTATCATCAAGTTGCGTGCTCAATTCCCAGATTTTCCAATTAAGTCGATTCGGATGGAAAACATTGCCAAGTTTACGTCAACAACCTTTATTCGCTATTACGAATCTATCGTAATTGCTCGATTGATTTGTCTCAAATCGATTTTGCCTAGTTCAACATGGGGACATGCAACGCAACTTCTCCGATTACGGCCGTCATCATGTCAACAACTTTCATGAACGAATCAGATCCTCAAACTATTCAAGTTCAGCAAAATCATCTCCTTTTTGGGATAAATGGAAAGAAGTTATTCAAGTTGAGCTAAATAGTCTTCTCAAACGAGAAGTTTTTGGTAAAATTCAAGAGACGCCTATTGGTCACACACCCATTGTCTATCGTTGGGTTTTTGTGTGGGACCATAATGATAAAGGAGAAGTTATCCGTTATAAGACAAGGTTTGTTGCTCAAGGTTTCAAGCGACGATTTGGTATTGATTATACTGATACATATTGTCCGGTTATGGATGCAACAAGTTTTCGTTGGTCGATTCATTTTACTGTTCAACGAAGTCTTCATATGCGTCTCATGGATGTGGTTACAACTTATCTTTATGGTGATTTGGATAAAGATATATACATGAAGATACCTGAAGAACTTTGCAAATCTATGCAGCTTGGAAAATTTCTAAATCCATCGATCAAGTTACGTAAGGCATTTATCCAATTAATGACTTTCTCCGATCATGCCCCAGTTGTGTTACAAGTTAATGATGGGAAAAAACGTAAGCAACAAGGGAGAATAAAGATTCCACTGGAATTGTTTACAGAAGCCATAATTACTGAACAACTTATGTATATATGGAGACAAACTTTATTGCAAACTGGATATGTGGAAGATAATGTGGCCTCGGCAATATTACATATTAATAGTTTCTTAATCTCTTCGGCACATGGGAAAAAGGAAAGATATACACAGAAAATTATGAGTATGCATTGTGCCTTGACATCGTTGCAACATTTTCAAGAAAGGGATCCATTGTGTGAATGGATGGCAAATGCGTTACATAATGCAAAATGGGAATTAAGAAATATTAAGGACAACATTGTACAATTTCAATATCAAGCCTTTGCTTCAAAATGGACACAACTAGGTGATAGAGTAAAAATGTTTTTTTCCCGAGTTTCACTAAAATGATCGGCAGTAGGGATTAAACAACTAAGGAGAGAAGATGGCTCCTTAACGGAAGATGAGTCAGAAATTGTACAAATTCCTACGACTTACTATACTAAATTGTTGTCTGTTGGAGTTGCTATTGAATCTGTTCACACAAGTAGGAAATGTGTGTTGGGCAAAATTAAGGCTAAAGACACAAATGAAATGAAGGTGGCATTAATGAACCCCTGTGACATTATGGAAATACATAATGCACTTAGAGCTTTAAGTCTTATGTCTTGTCCAGTGGATGATGGAATTGCACATTTTTTCCTCAAATATTGAGAATATATTGAGGAAGACTTAACGAAAGCTTATCACAGAATTTTTTACTCTGGGTACATGCCTCGTAGTATGGTAGTTGGCTTGATTTATTTAATACCTAAGGTTGAAGGTATATCAGATGATATTAGAAAATGGAGACCAATAGCTTTGCTGAATACAATATGCAAAGAATAGATGATGATTCTTTGTAGCGGAAGAACTGTGTGTGTGTGTGTGTGTGTGTGTGGGTGCGTGTGACAACCCCACCTCCTTGTATAGTAACTAGTGTGTCATAGAAGTTAATATACAAGGAGGTGGGGTTGTCACACACTTGAGTATCCTAGTGTGTGTTCCCACACACGGGAAGTTGAGTTTGATTCTCAACACACCCCTTCAAACACAACTTCCGGTCGTCGGATGGTTAGTTCGGACTGGTGTTCGGGTCGGCGACTCCGACTTCGGCTTCGGCCGGTTCACTCCTACTACTCCTTACTCCTTCTCAAGCTCGGTTGGTTGACAATCGAAAGACCCAGGTTCGTCGTGAATTGTCGCAACTTGTCGACTCTTAGGACCTTGGTGAAGATGTCGGTCGTCAGCAAGTTTGTGCTGATGTGTTGCAAGTCGACATCCTCGGCCAAAACACGCTCTCAAATGAAGTGATAGTGCACTTTGATGTGCTTAGTCCGAGCATGGAAGATTAGGTTCCAAGCGAGGTGAATATTGCTCATGTTGTCATCGTAGAGGAGAATCAGATCCTTGATGGGAACACCCATATCCGTCAAGATTCTCTTGAGCCAAACGGCTTCACATGCGGCAACGGCCGCGCCCCTGTATTCGGCTTCGGTGTTCAACAGTGCAACTGTCGACTGCTTTTTGCTACTCCAGGAGATGGCTCCACTGTCAAGGGAGAAGACGAACCTTGAGATTGATCGTCTATTGGCTTTGTAGTCGGCCCAATCGGCATGTGTGTACCCTTTGAGTCTTGTCGGTGGGGTCGATCTGTAGAGGATGCCGAAGTCCATGGTTCCATTCACATACCTTAGTACCCGCTTAGCATAGTCGAGATGGATGTCACGCGGGACTTTGCATGAACTGGCTACTCCTACTACTCCTTACTCCTTCTCAAGCTCGATTGGCCGACTGGGTAACTTAGGTCGGGTCGGGTAATTGTGAGGTAGATGAGGCTTCCGACTAGGTGACAATAGAGCGTTGGCTCACACTCTCTTCTGCCTGAGTCAACATTTAGCTTTAGACTTCGATTGAGCGGGGTAGTGACGGGCTTACATTGTGTCATCCCAAACTTGCAAAGAAGATTGAGGACATAGTGCCTTAGAGAAAGCATGATGCCGCCTGGAGTTCGAATTACTTCTATTCCTAGAAATTAATGAAACTCCTTCATGTCTTTCATTTCAAATCGGATGGAGAGGAGCTTCTTAATGTGCTTAATATATAGTAAATGCTCTCTTCCTATGACCAAGTCATCCACATAAATGATGATAAATACATGTCCTCTGGGGTTGCCCCGAATGAACTTGGAGTTATCGGACTTGGACATTCAAAAGCCGATTTGGTGAAGCTATTGTGTTATCTTCGAATGCCATGTTCTCGGTGCTTGCTTGAGACCGTATAGAGGCTTTTCGAATCGGCCGGCAACAACCAGATGCGTAGTTGACCCGAATTCGGGAGGATGTATCATGTACACCTCCTCTTCTAACTCGCCTTGGAGGAAGGCATTCTTCACGTCCATTTGATGGAGGTGCCACCCTTTTGCTATTGCAAGCGCGATCACGATGTCGCGAAGTTTCGCGCGCGCGTGTTACTTGGGCGGGACCACATGGGTCTTGGACTAGGGAGTACTCAAGGATAAATATTTATTTATTTATTTATTTTTAAATCTTATAAATATAAAGCACTCTTCGAACCCACTCTACGAATCCTCTCTATGAACCCACTCTACGAACTCTCTCTACGAAGCCTCTCTACGAACCAACTCTACGAACCAACTCTACAAACTCTCTATACGAACTTTCTCTACGAATCCACTCTATGAACCCTCTCTACGAATCCTCTCTGAGCAAGGGCTCATCGCCCTTTGTTTTGTGAGGTCGGTGGCTTTCGTTGATCACGACTTGTCGACGTCTTTATGAGGAGGAGAGGTGCATGGGCACGCTCGAAACGCTCCCTCGTCACAAGACGGCCGAACGTACAAGGAAGACACGAACAAGAAAGAAAGAAGGAAGGAAAGAAACACGAATGATAACGGTCGAAGAAGTAAATACGTGTTTGATTCAAATGCAAGAGGCCCCTTTATAAGATAGGGTTTGATTACAATGGCAACTTCTAATTAACCACCAGCTCAATCAAAACATAAATACCAAATGCCCTTAGAGACAAGAGCAAATCCGAACACGACGAAGATGAACACACGAGCACCACCAAAATGTCAACCCCAACGAACCACAACCACCCGAACGGCGAGCACACGGGCTTGCAACGACAAATGGGGCTCGCAACGTCGAAGCAACGAAGCTTGGGCTCACGAGCAGTTCGAGTGCCGACACGAAGCAGACGAGCACGTGGCGATGAGGGAATGACGGGGTATGAGATGAAGAGAAGTGGTGAAGAAGAAGATGAAGAGCTCCGAAGGAAAAATGGCGATAGTCTCCTCCTCCCACAATGTCCTCCCCAAATGAGCCCCCCTCGACCTCCTTTTATAGGAAAAAAGGAAGGGGGGTCGCCAATTTCGTCTTTAACGCAAAAAGGAATAAAATTCTTTAAATCACGCTGCATTGTAAGACTAGATTTGACCTGTGCACCTCTTAACTAGAAATCAATGTGACTATCCACTAGACCATTAACTCCCTTTTATATAATATATAATTCTATCTCTAGAAATTCATAGCCTGTCTCCCTCTACCTTTTATCTCTCCTCTCTCTTACTTTTTACACGAGCTTCTATACATCATTTCCACCCTTTCTTTTCCCTTCTAATTTGCATATGCACAATTAATCGCCTTTGTGTGCACACATTGCAAATGCACATTTTGACCCCCCCCCCCCTTTACTTTTCCTTCTTGCATTTGTCTATTTACTCCTATGTTACAATTTTCCTAAGTATATGTGCAATGTTGCACATCTCGCTTTATTTGTTCCTCTCGGGTTTTTTCACCATGGCAAAAAATCCTCACGACAACGGTTCAAATGGTTATCATCTTTGCCACCGGGGCAAAGGTCTCTTCATAATCGACATTGTCTGTGTACATGTAGCCCTTCGCCACAAGTCGAGCCTTGTACCGATTGACAATGTCATCGACATTGTGCTTCACGTTGAAGGTCCACCGTCATCCAATTGCCTTTTGGTGGTGTGAAGAAGGGATGAGATCCCATGTCTCATTCTTGGAGAGTGCTTGCATATCCTCATTCATTGCTTCGACCCATCTAGGGTTCTTCACAACTTCGGAAAAGGTTTCTGGTTCTCGAATTGTCGTCGCCTTCATCATGAATGCATAATGATATGCCATGTAGCCGTTGTAGCCGAATCGGTTGACTAAGTTCTTTTCTCGAGTGGAGCGACGTGGTTCTCCTGGTGTCCTCATGATGGGCACATCCAGTTCACCATGGTCACTGTCGGGTGAGTGATCCAATTCGTTTCTATCTGAGTCTTCGTACTCAGGCATTTTGGCCTTACCTTTGGTATCCGTTTTCAGACTTGGCCACGCGGTGCTTTGGTCGCTTGGACGCTCTTGTGGTCCACTCAACCTAGTTGAGATTGGACTTTCCTCTTATGTGAGTCTCAGTCGATCATCCTCCTCCGAATCTATGTCAAACTCGGTTTCGACTGTGCCAGATGGGGTTGATTGGACTGTATTCCAGGATGCCAACTCGTTGAATACGGCATCCCTACTCACTCGTACCTTCTTGGTGGAAGGGTTGAAGCACTTATACCCTTTTACTAGAGTGAGTACCCTATGAGTATACATTTCTTCGACTTGGGATCGAGCTTCTACCGCTTCACAAAGAGAAGCAGAAGGTGCTTATGTAGTTACCTTCTCTCTAGGTTCTCTCACTAAAGTCGCCTCTTGGGAAGGAGGTCGACTCTTAACTACTTAAAGAATATGTGTCATTGGATATTAACTTCTATGACACACTAGTTACTATACAAGGAGGCGAGGTTGTCACACACTTGAGTATCCTAGTGTGTGTTCCCACACACGAGAAGTTGAGTTTGATTTTTAACACAATATATAAAATCTCGCAAAAACATTGTCATTGAGAGTGCAACCATTCTTACACGATTTGAGTCATATCACCTAAACAAGTTTTATTCAGGAAGGAAGTATACTGGATAATTTGTTCTTTTGTTAGGAAGCCATTGCCTTGGCTCATAAGAAAAAAGTGGATTTAGTGATTTTGTTACTTGACTTTGAAAAAACATATGATCGAGTTGATTGGGAGACTTTCCTTCACGGTACTCTTGTAAGATTAGGTTTTCTAGAGAAATGGGTGATAGGAGTGTCTTCTTTGTACAATTCAGCGTGCAGTTATGTTCTGGTAGGAGGGGTTAAAGGTGATGGGTGTCAAATTTCCCGAAGTGTACGACAAGGGTGTCCACTTGCACCATATTTATTTTTGTTTTTGTTGAAGCGATTAGTATTTATTTTACTATTGAAGAGGTTGGATTGAAAGGATGGGACAAATGTTGTCGATGTAGAATTTGCTGATGATACAAGTTTGTATCTGGATGGTCAGATTAATAATCTGCAGAAAATGTACACAACAGTGCAAACATTTTGTATGGCTTCAGGTGCATCAATTAATTGGAATAAATCAATGGGTTTTTTGGTGTGGTCGAATTCCACAACTCCACAATGGAGTCCTCATCCAGATTTTCGATGGATTCCCAAGGGCACTTCCGTTAGATATTTGGGATAAGTAGGTTTGAATATTTCTTCAAAAATTTAGGTTGCTTCTTTGCTATTGAAAATTAGGAAAAAACTATTGTTTTAGAATAAAGCTAAACTATCATTTGCAAGGAGAATGATAGTCGTTAATCAAGTTTTGTTGTCTAGTCTTTGGTATATTATGTCATGTTGGAATTTTTTCCAGATCATGTATGGGACAATTACAAAGATTGATTTGGAATCATTTGTGGTCTAGTAATGATGGAAGCCATGCAAAGGCAAAGGTCTCTTGGTCTATGATTGTTAAGCCATTGGATCAGGGAGGATTAGAGATTGTAGATCCATTACAACAGTCCAAAGCTTTGATTGCAAAATTGGTGATTCAAGGATTGTTGTTAGGATCAAAACCTTGGAAACAATTGTTGTTTAATGAATTGCAAAAGTTTTGTCCCAAAACTGGTGGGGATTGGAGGCCTAGTTTTAGATGGGCTTTTATGGAACATAACAAATTGGCTATTGCCACAAACTTGGAAGACAGATTTGAATGATTTGTTCTTAATGCATGGAAAGATGTTTCTCTTGATTTATTTAAGACATTGCCAAAAATATAATCTGAATTCTGTAGACAACCCCTAATTTGGAATTCATGGTTGACTGATCAGAGAGGACAGATGTTGGGAAGGCGTGCTAGATGTGCATGGGCAGAATTAGATCGTGGGCCAACACAATCCATAGGTGCATGGACAACATTTTTGTCTAAACCTATAGATCAACAAATGATACCGAATAGTAATATAAGGGGTGGGAAGATAATGTATTCTGAAATACAAAATGCCCTTTCTAATATTCAAATGCAAATTGGATCTGCTACACAGAAGTGGATGGGTTTATTTACTCCATTGGATGTTTTAATTAGAGTTAAAGCTAGCTATATTGGGGAACAAGAGTGTATGAGTTTTGAGGTACAAGATGATGGTAGGTTAATCTTTACACCTAAGGAAAATAATTTGTTTAGGTTTTGTTTGCATAAAGAAGTGAGGATGATTGCAAATAATGGACCAAATTGGGTCTTAGACCCGAATCCACAAACGGTGAATTATTTTTGGAGGATTTGGATTATGGAAAGGAGACCAATCTCTAGATTAACTTGGGATCCTTGAGAACTGTATTGGAAGGTGTGGGTGCAAGATCACATCAAATACGTGCCTTTCTTTCAATATTCTATGAAGATTGGTAGGAAAATATTAGGTGCTAGATCATGGAAAGAACCAACTGCAAATGTTGTTTGCAGACGAAATGGATTTTCTCCACAACATCTCAAACAATTTTGGAAATGGCTATGGGGTATATAGATGGGTAGGAAAATTGTTTGTTTTTTATGGTTGTTGGTTCATAAAGTTATATTAGTTAATTGGTGGCGAAAAGGAAATGCAGACAAGATGTGCCCTTTCTGTACGGATTTAATAGAGATTGCTAAACATTGTTTGTGGTGTTGTGGTTTTGCTATGGACATATGGAAACGAATCATAAAATTATTAACTCTAGTATATCCTAGAGCAGTGTATACATGGGGTGCAATATTATGGGCGGTGGTACATTATAAACCTATGATATATGAACTAGAGGAGGTTGTAGTTGCTATTGTGATGAGACATGGTTTGATGGAAAAAAATTTGATCCCTTTGAATCCACAAATACAAACTGATAAACCTCAAATATAACAATTGGTAGGTAGTATTGCAATTTTGTATATTTGGAAGGCTCGATGTTTGAAGGTATTTCAAAATGTGACTGAAAGACCTACCCAAATCATTTCTGGAATTTGGATAGAGATTGTGCATAATCTCAGAGGGTTGTTGGATAGTATAAAAGGTAATACACACCAAGCGGAGCGTAAGCGTTTGGAGTTTCATGCCATCTGGGACATAGGTATATTTTATAGACGACTTTTCGATAAGGTGGAGTGGTTTTACTCAACACCAAAGTATTTATTTAAGCCAATGGTTAGAATTTAGAAAAATATAGGGGATCTGTCGTATATCTTGTATGTTTAGCCTTATGGTGCTTTCTAATACTAATGTAGTATCTATTTTTGGAAGAAAAAAAAGAAAAAAAAATATCAATGATTAATCAATACCTTTTTACTTTTCCTAATTACTACAAGCTCACTTTTTAGCCAGAAGCAGAATCAATAAGTGTGGTTGTTAAGGGTGTTTCACCTAATGGGCGTGTTTTGTATTTTGAGGGCCTAGACAACAATAAATTGCAATCTTATACCTTTCATTGCAGTTATCTACAGGACTTGCGAAGTGCACCAATCATAGTGGTTGCTAAAACTGGAAAGAAATGGATCCTTGATCCTTATCCGTCAATTGCTCATATGTGTGATATCCTGTTGTTATACGCAAAAGATCATGTTGCAAGATTAACATGGGATCCATGGGGTTGGCTTTGGTCACACTCCTTGGGGGAAAAGATCGTAAAGGTCCCATTCTTTCAGTACTCAGTAAAACTTGGAAGATCATTACTGCTCTCTCGGAATGTAACGATACCAACAGCTTAGAAACATTGGACCAATTGGGGTGTCTCAACTTTGCATTTGAGAACCTACTGGAAATGGATCTGGTCATTCAAGGGGCCAACTAAATTTATTCTCTTTCGATGGTTATTAGTGCATATGGCACTACCAGTTGGTCATTCATTGAAAGGGAATGTAGCACCCAATTTGCCACAATGTGGCTTTTGCCATGAACCTCAGGAGACTACCAATCATGTCCTATGGTCTTGTCCCTTTTCTCAACAAGTATGGAAGAAAGTTATTTCTTTATTCCTAACAATCAATGTTGGTTGCCTATTCTCATGGGGATCAGCGATCTGGGGAGTATTACATTCTAGGTTGATGTTGTATAAGGCAAACGATGTTCATGAGGCAATGACAATACATAATAGAAGATTGATATTAGTTAGTCCCTTCCAACAACCTCGAAAGCGGGTGCGACATGTCCATATTTGGAAAACAGTGACCACAATAACATTATGGGCATTATGGAAATATCGATGTAATCGACTTTATGATGCGGTAGACATTCATGTCTTGGATGTGTTGTTTGAGATATGGGAGAACTTGCTGGCAATAGTCCGTGGCTAGTATGATAATATGCAGGGTTCCCCAGATATTGTGAACAAGAAAAGGAAAAAGCTTCTTCACTTATGGAAAAAGTTGCCCCTATTTACAATGTCAACTCAAGAGCCTCAATGGCAATATCGACTTCCATGGACTTTTTCTTGAATATCAACAAATGTAAACATCTTCTACAAAGTTCGATATTTGGTCCTAGGATTATTCTACATCATTGTATAAGAAAAGTTGTAACCTCCTTGCCAGCTAGGTTCAAGTTGTAGCCTTCGAGCATTTTTTCTTAATACTATTGAAGAAAATCATTTAAAAAGAAAAATTAAAAAGATAAGTATGAATCTCTTTATCAATCCATGCCCACAGTCTTACTATAAGTGTAAATTGTAATTATCAAATCAATACCTACTCTAAAAACTAAGAAATTCCCAATTTTCTAATTTGAGAAGAATCTCATTTCCTATGGCTTAAGGTATAAATGTGTATTTAATCTTGATTGTCATGTGATTATAACCTTCAACATTGGTCACCCATATACTTGGTAATTTGCTAATGGACAAGCAAATTTAGAAATTTTTGGAACTTAATAAGTAATGTGGTAGTTCCCCATTTTAAATTGATTGGGGAAAACGTTAAAATAAGCATAATTTGACATTATTTAGAAATACAATCGTAACAAATATGGCATAACCCCATATATCCAACAATGTTGGCTTATATATGAGTTTCTCTTGCATTGTGTTGCTATGGCCTTGAAAAGGTATGCAATGAGAACATGCACTCGAAAGGGTTTCCTAATATGTATGGAGAAAATTTCAGATAATGTTGACCGTCATATTAATATGAAAGTTTGAATAATCATGTTGTAATGAGGCCAATGTTTGAATCTTGAACCGATGTTATTAGCTGATGTTAGATGAAGAGAGCTCTACCAAGTTGAACAATAATTGAAATAACGCCATGTGTTCGGTTAAGCATAGGAATATATGTTTTGTATGTTTTTAGGGTGAACGTCCCTAGAAGACATCAATAAGGGCCTCACCAACATTTCGCAAGTTAAGAAAAGTGTGATCACCACCTATCCAAGGGAGGTACAATTACAACCACCTAATTTGTCTGATTGCCATCAAAATTTGGTGGAGAGAACCATGCCCAAATACATTAAGAGAGGGGGAGGGCAAAAAATCATATGCATGCAAAGTACCTCCCATGTTGAGGTTCTCCAAACCTTTTACGTCTTTTTTTATAGCATTGGCAATTCATTTCTTCCATAGTTTTTTCCTTCCTCTAATGATATTGATTTTTACTTAGGGCTCCTAATGTGAATGGGATGTTTTCTAAACATTTGTCTTAATCTATATTAATATTATATTAAAATTTTCCTTTTTGGTCCAAAATCACTCTTGATTGGCCTTATCATTACTTATTTATGTTTGGCCCTTGAGGCATTCCATCATAGACACTCTCCAAGTTGTTATCAATGCTTGTTTCCTTCATAGGTTTACACAACTTGTTTTGGGATCCTTTCATACACTTGTGAGCATCATCCAACTTGGTTTGCACTCCTATGACACAACACAAAATCATGATTTGGATCTTTGAAATGACATTTAAACAACAAACAATGAGTCTAAGATTGACTTTCTTTGAAGGTTTCCTAACTGAGCGAACTTGGTGGCCTCAAACTCGGTGTAGGGACATGGGCATCTACAAGCACACAAGATTCATATGGCCCCCAAAATCTCACACTCCTTGAGGATGGATGGCTTTGTATGTTCACCCAACTTGGTTCATCCAATTATTTTGCTTCTAATTTCCAATCTCTAATTACAAACCATGGAAATTTTTTATCTGTCTTCTTTGAAGTCTTTGAATCAATATCATCCTACCCTATTTAAGGTATTGATTTTGTAAGACATTCATCGTTAACCCCAATTTTTTTAGACATTCAACTCCTTTCATATCTAAATGACCTTCCCCTCATGCTCCCTTTCATTGACATCCGGAAAACTCTGCCACAATATTAGACTCTCTTTGATACATTCATCTTCTTGTAAATGTATATTTAAATTAGAACAACATGACAATACATCAAACCCCTTATATCCTTACTACAATTGTCAGGGTCTTATGGTAAGGTAATCTCTTTAAGGTGTCGAAATACTAAGTGACATAAACCCAAAATGCCTCTTTGGTGGCAAAAAGCCTACAAAACTTAGTTGCAAATTTTGCCAAATCAATTTAAATTTCCTTTTATCCTACAAACATGTTGCACTCCATGGAGACCATCAATCACAAACCCATTTCTCAAACTCCAATTGTATCGTATATCTCAATACATAAGGTAGTAAAGACAACCTTATATGATGTTGAGGTAAAGCTATGGTTCTCAAATGAGAACCCAAGTGATAAAAGATTCCCAATTTTGAGACATAACAACCCAATTGCCTTAGAAATTGGGCATGTAGGAATCTATGTCTACCATCCTCCTCGATCATTGTACAGGGAAATCATGCTTGTTACGGGCATGACCATATAATATCCCGTGGTAAGATTGTACTGTAGTATTCTTTACACTCTCGTTTTACCCTCACACATTATCCACGTGTATTGAATACTACAGTACAATCTTACCACGGGATATTATATGGTCATGCTTGTAACAATGCCCCATGGGAAATGTGACGGCATTTTATAGTTATTGTTAAGGGGCAACCCATCCACCATTGCTCATGAAATAAAAAAATTCACATGAAATGGAAGATAAAATGCCATTGTACATCTAAAACCCAATGTCATCGTTTTATAAATAGATAATATGCCAATCTACGTGAGGCCTTCATCAATAGCCAAGCTTTATCCTCAATCAGCTTATGATATACATCATTGGTGTGCATCACTATTATCAATTTCTTACGATCAAATAACCAATATTTCCATGATTCCTCAACCACCAATTCAGAGTAAAGGCCATGAGAACATACATTGCAACTATTACTCACCAAGTATAGTGATATCCAAGAGGTGTATGAAACCTGGTGCTCATTGTCCTAAAGATCATGATCAACTTATCACTCTCTTGCACATCAAGCCTAGCCATACAATTGAATTCAAGTGGTGAAGATGTGACACCTCGGTTGGTAGAGAGTCAATATATTTTCTACACTTGAGTGGTTCCCATTTTACCAATTCTAAACTTCTTAACAATTGAACCATGATAGATTTTAAGCATTTAAATGATCGATCACTATTAATATCGTGGCGATATGAATATTCAATTCTTGTTCTCCAATGGTATATACTAATATTCTCCATAAAATATAACAAATTATCTTTGTCCAAGATTTAGGGTTTAGATTGTAGGCCATATGAATCTATGATCCTCCAAATTTAGTTGGGATGTGCCTCCTAAGCATTTTGGGTATATACATGCCTCCATGAAACCCAACCCTTGCCAATTCTTGACTCATTCTTCCACAATGTATTCTAAAGTGAATGATCAAGCAATTTCGTTGTCCATTGTAGAGATGATAAGAAATCATTAGAATCATTATTTTTATTTTTTCTCTTCCTAAAAATATACTCCTTGGTATTATGAAATCATAAGAAATACAAAAGTTGTATTGGATAAACAAATATACCAACCGATTCCCTTGTACTCTCATCATAGTTGATTTGTTGAGCATAGCCAACAATAAAGGCTGACCAAGCAAACACATATCGAAGATGAAGGTATTCCAGTTCTTTTCTTGCTTTCTCAAGCATACCACATGTAACATACATATGAACCAAAGCAGTGGCAAGAAAACATTATTCTCCAACAATTTCCTTTTCATGACCTCATCATGAATCTAGAGCAAGACCTTAACTTCACATTCGTTCATAGATTCTCAATACTTTGTTATTTTGTTCATTTTGCACACATCCGTCGATCATAATATTCCAAGAAACTACAGCTCGGACGGGAAACTCTTCAAGTACATCTTGCGCTTTAATAATCAAACCACATTATTTCTAGTACTAGTTCAAGTCAAGTAGCAAACAACCATGCTTAGGACTTCCAATATACAAACTAATTAAAGACTGTACCCGATATCCAATTTAAACGTCAAGAATGAAGATAACAATAGGGGGGCAATAGGGTAACCTAAAGGGCAAAAACCCTCGCCATAATATTTTTCCAAGTCATCCAAGACCAACCAAAAATCTCTTAATGCATCACATAAGGACAAATTATGCATAATAATATTCAAATTTGATGCCAATGCAAAAACATTCCACACTTCTAAAACATTAATATTGATACAAGGTGTGTAGGCTTCTAGGACATCAAATAAATATACATTGTTGCGTTCTGTGGGTGTGGGTCTCCTATATTTTTTCACAAAGCTTTGTAAACATATATATCGAATGGTGCACTAGTCAAGTGATCCCCATGAAGCATGCAAAGGTTAATCATACACTCATCCACCTTGGACGAACAATTTCATCAATAACATCTTTATATTTCACTATATTAAATATAATGAATATTTGTCAGCTTGAAGGAGTGATTTGAGAGAGAGTTGCCTAATTTTGCAAATTCTATCAGAGGAAATTGAAAGTTGATATCACTCATATATCCATGCTATCATTGCATGTTTTTAGGATCATTGTATATAATCTTTTGAGGAAGGAGAGATAGTCATTAACATCCAAGAAGAGGTGAATGTAGTCTCTCTCTTTTTGTCTCTTTTTGTAGATTACCTTACCCTACTAGTAAGTTATTAGTTTACTCGCCTCGCCCTAAGTCTTGGGTTCGTGACCTAATTTTCTCACCTCTCTATTACATACTCCATACATATCCTCTTAATTTACTAGATGCCATTGTGGAATGTACAATTTGAACCCATTACATTTTGGTCTCCATTCGGCAATATTATAAACTGAACTCACTCACTCTCTCACTCTCTCACTCTCTCTCTACATAAAACATTTATGAGTGTTTAGTGGCTCCTTTCCATGACTTGCTCCTAATTTAATTGCATCCTCTAGATCAACACATTCAACGAACTAAAATTGATTTGTTAGTAGGTCCTCGTTTGAACCCATGACCTTTTGGTCTCAATTGGGCAACATTACAAACTGAACTCACACACACACACACACACACACACTCTCTCTCTCTACATAAAATCTTTATGAGTGTTTAATGGCTCCTTTCCATGACCTACTCCTAATTTAATTGCATCCTCTAGATCAACACATTTGATGACCCAAATTTGATTTGTTAATAGGTCCTCGTTGCTCTCAATCTCCTTTTTTATTTGAAGGCATATTTAAATAATATTGTCAACTCACTCTACAAACTAAATTTGATATTGTTAATAGGTCCTCATTGCTTGATCTCCCGTTTTATTTCAAGGCATATTAAAATAATATCATCAACTCCTACCGTAGAGAAAATTGTGTGCATAATTAAAGTAAGTATTGGTCCTTCATCTACATATATTGAAACTCTCATTTCCTATATGTACATAATCATGTCATGTAATGGGTCATTCAAGATGATTCCTATGATAAACAAAAATGATGATAGTGTATCATAAAGATAAATCTCACAAATGGCTTTGTGATAACTTTGAAAACTTCTTAAAAATGTTGGTATAAGATCTCGTGTGTATTCATATATTTGGTATAGGGATGCACCTATTAAGACGCTTCAACATCGTGATGAGTTCGCAATGGGCATGTCATGAAGTAATGGCATTTAATAACTAATTGTATAAAGAATTGGCAGAGTCACGAATGTTATGTTTTTATGATTGAATTTAGTGATAGAATATGTATATAATAGGTGATGTGACACATCGATTGAAAATTTCAAACTTGGATCACAAATACTGTTCGAATCTCTCGCCAATAACAAATAATGTTTTGTAAAGTTTGAAATTGAGCAACAAGTTATTGCCATAACTTCTATAAGAAAAATACATATCACTATAAAGGCTTCACAAATACGTTAATGGGAAGTAAGGTTCTTATCATGCATGCACCTTTGTCGGCACTTGGATTATAGTGTATTGCAAACAAGTACAAATATAAGAAGCCTTATATAGGCTAGAGTGAAAGCTTTTTATTGTAATTTATTTAGAAACAAAGGCCATCCTACGCCATCATTATTGTGTTGAGGATGTAGTTTATCAAGTTATATTTTTCTCTTGTCCAATTCTTGATACTTCATTTGAGTCGATCATGTAACTTTATTTTCATTTTCAGCTTTTGTTATAATATCAACCTTGGTAAGTTCCATTTGTGTTCCTAGATTTGTGATTGTTTTCATGTTCATTTGTTATAGCTCATTGATGGAAAGCAAGTCAAAATTGGGTTTCTAGAATTTGGTATAATGCGGGCTCTATTTGGTTCGAGAAAATCCATTGGAGAAAATGATACAAAAGAGGCATAATACAATTGAATAATGTTAACTAGAAAAAGATTTGGAATTTCTATAAAATAAAATTTGGTTGAGGGCATGATGTGAAAAACAAGAACCCATTGGTGTGAAGCTCACCTTTGGGAGACAAGGCCTTCCTCAAAATAAATTCATGAGAACTTTTCCTCCTCATGAGAAAACCATGATTTCAATGACTAGGCATGGAGTTGGGCAAAATATGTTACGGTCAAATTCCCTAACCCTGATGTAAAGGTGTTGAAGAACGCATGAAACAAGCTCTAAGCCACGAGAAAGAAAGAAATGATGAATGAAAGAAAATACCAACTACGAGACATATGCTGGCCAATATAAAATAGAAGAAGGAACATGAGCAAAGCGAGTCTTTCGTGTGGGTTGGCTTGGACCATCTAGATACATTACTCGAAGATGTACATGGTCGGGGAAGGTTTGTGTGTTGACAGTTGGACGAACTCGTGGGTGAGATAGAACCCGACAAACCGCGTGATCTAGGGTTTGCTCCGAGGATAGAAGCACACCTACTTCCCATCACCGAGCAAGCGGCAAACTCTCAAAAGAAGAAGAAGAAGAAAGAAGAAGGGATGATGAATGTGTGGGCTGTGAGCATGGCTATGGCTATGGCTATGGCTATGGTTATGACAATAGCTATAGTCTATGGCTGTTGTACATAATGAAAGGAAATCAGAAAGAAAATGATGGAACAAAACAAATCATCCCTTCCAATACATAATTAAGTCTCCATAAAAATCTTTTCTATTTTTTACCTCACGTACTTTTTTTAATCGAAAAAAATAGTAAATACACAGACACAGACATACACACATATATGATATATCATATACATATGTATGTAGAAATATTATTATCCATAAAATAATAAAAAGCTCTTTATTATTACTGGTAACCAATAAAACACAAATACATAAATGATACAAATAAATAGTGAAAAATAAATAGTAACAAATAACATTATTATCATTTCTTAATTATTTGTATTCAATTTGGAGGGGGTTTTGTGTGATCGTATTTCTTCTTCTTCTCCACCTCCTTCTCGTCTCTCCTGCCTGTGTTTTGGCTTGAACCTTGGCTATGGCGGACTACTGATCTTCCTCATGAGCGTTTCTTCCCTCTGCTTCGGCGTCTGCCTCTGATCCTCTCGTAGGATCTCCATAGCCCTGCCATCGAAGACGATCTACGAAACGTAGGCCGTATCAGATCAGCATTGTGTATTTCTGTTCCAATTGGTCTTCTTCTTCTAGATTCATCTCTGAAGAAAATATCCTGGCATCTCAATCTGAAGAAAAGAAAAGTGAAGAAAGAAGCACAGACAAAAAGAGAGAAATGGCTTCTTTTGGTGGTATCGTTGTAACAGACCCTAGTCTTGCTGCTCATTTTACACAAGCAGAACTTCGTTCTCTCAAATCACAAGTAATTAATCTCCCTCTCTCCCCCCCTCATCCATAGCACGTCTTTTTTGTTCTGCACTAACTTTCCTTCAGAATTGATCTCAGGGTTCTGTTTTTCCGTAAGATCAATGAACCTTCAATCTGAACTTTTTAGTTTTTCTCTTCTAGTCATGTTGCAAATATCCGTGCTTTGTTTCCATGGATCGTTCTTTTCTTTGGTTTTCATTTCCCGCCATTAAATGTCGCAGAATATCCTTTTCCTTCACATGGTTTGTAACCTTTCTCGATTAGCGTGCTTAATTTTCTGGATCAATATCATAATATCATTATCTCCTAATCTTTCTGGATCTATATCACAGTATTAATGTT
The DNA here is from genome assembly GCF_043228905.1 of Azolla caroliniana. Taxonomy (NCBI): domain Eukaryota; kingdom Viridiplantae; phylum Streptophyta; class Polypodiopsida; order Salviniales; family Salviniaceae; genus Azolla; species Azolla caroliniana. The sequence continues at coordinate 598,651 of NW_028230437.1, forward strand.
CCTTTTAAGCTACACAAAAGCCACTGTGATTTCTAAAAGCCTCCTTTCACCTTCTCTGGTGTATGTATTTCTGTGCTAAATTTGGAAAGAAATTTTTCTTCTAGGTAGATTGAGATGCTTTGAATTTGCTACTTTACTTTTTGCGCAGGCTTATATATTTCTGTGCTAAATTTGAAAAGAAAAATCTCGCAAAATCTCCATCTTTCTTTAGAGCTTCCGCAATCCTTTTGTCTTGTGCTTAATTTGAACAGATCATTAACATTGCACGAACTTTACTAGCATGTTCTGATTGTTAGTGTTTCTTCCAAGATTCTTGAGTTTTGTAATGAGCATACCTTGAAAATGCTGGATCTTCCATTTTCATTCTTGAAGGGTTTTGTAATCCGTATGAATCAATTGGCTTAATTTGGACAAGTCAACAACTTTGCACAAGATTTCTGGCATGCTTGTATCATTGTCGTTTCTTGAGTCTTCTAACTTTTGAGATCCAGGGGTTTACACTGATTTGAAAATTCCTCACTTTCCTAGATAAATTGAGCATCTTTGTCATTTCTTTTTCCTTTTCAGTCATGCTGCTAAATTTCCCTTTTTCTTTAGTCTTGCTACCCTTCTTCCTTGTGCTATAATGTGAACCAACTGACTTTGCTCAAGCTTAACCGGCATGTTCTTATTGATCGCTTCTCTTCAATGGGAATTAAAATCCTTGAGTTTTTCATTGAGTATATTCTTACGCTCATTATTTTCCAAGGCCAACTGATCTATTCTGATAGTTGTTTGTTTTTCTTTTCCACTCCGATTGCAAAATTTCCTTCTTTCTTCATAGGTTTCGTTATCCCTCTGGTTTAAGTCACATGTGCTATCTCTACACAACTTTATTTGAGTGCTCTTTTTGCTTGGGAACTAACATCCTTGTGCGTGCAGTTTGATCTATTGAAAAACACAGATGGTCTTGTCACAGTAGCAGAGCTAGAGTCTGGTCTAAACAAGCTCAACTTATTCCAACAGCCACTAGCGAAAGAGGAAATCTCAGGGATTGTTAAAAAACAAAGCTCAAGTCTGCAAACTGGCCTCAACTTCGAAGAATTTCTACAGGTATTATTTCATTGCATGATCACATCACCGTTTATTATGAGCTTTCTTCAGTGTGTTTGTTTGTTTGTCTTTGCAGATGTATGTTGATCTACAGAAGGGTGGAAAAGCAAAGACAAGCCCTGAGAAGAAGGCGTCAGATTTTCTTAAACTAGCAACAACTACTTTATTGCATCATATCAGCCAATCTGAGAAGAAAGCGTATGTCGATCACATCAACACATACCTTGACGGAGATGAGGCCTTGAAGAAAGTTCTGCCAATTGATTCATCATCTGATGCGATCTTTGATATCATTAAAAACGGAGTTCTGCTATGGTATTTCACAACGTCTACCTTGCGCATCATAGAAATTTAAGTTACTCCTTCCGTGGTGGATCTTCTTTTACTCTGAAAGTTGGGGCTCTCAAGCCGTCTTTAACTGGTGGATTTGTCAAATATCTGAAATATAAGAGTTTGTATGCTTTTAGCTTCTGTACTATTTTTAGCCTCTGTATGTGATTGAGATTTATGGATATTTCAGTTTGTATGTTTTTAGCCTCTGTATCGTAAAGTAAATCAATGAAAGAAGCTAAAACCTCTTTTTCAGAGACGCATGACATCTACTTTCTCCATACCAATGTGTGGAACCAGATAAATTATCCATTTTAGCTTGCAGTTTTCATTTTGATGAAGATAGTTATGGATCAATATCATTACTTATTAAAATACCTTCACATTGTGTCCTGACCACCAAAGCAAAGTTATTAGGTAGCCAAAATCAAAATTTCTGTCTATTATATAAGGAAACGAGCCAGCAAAAGGGGAGAGGAGAGTGTATCAACAATCAGAAGTCTATCTTTTGAAATTAAGTATGCATGTTTAGATTGAGAAGGCCCCTTACATTACTCGATCTTTGCCTTCTTTAAGTTTCACAATAAAAGTATAAATAGTCAAATAAAAGTAATGTTCAATTTAGTAACATAATCCTGATATAATTGCACACATCTTTTCTGTCCAAATAAATTTGCAGTAAGCTTATAAATGTTGCGGCACCGGGAACTATTGATGAGCGAGTGCTTAATATCAAGGAAGATTTAAATCTTTGGGAAAGAGTTGAAAATCATAACCTTTGCTTGAATTCAGCAAAAGCAATTGGTTGCTCAGTAGTTAACATTGGAACACAGGATTTGCTGGAGGGCAGGGTAATAATCCTATTTTAAAATCAAATTTGGCCTGGACAAACAATGTCTAAAGTTCCCCCTCTTCTTGTGCAGGCTCATTTAGTTCTTGGATTGATCTCTCAGATCGTGAAGGTAGCTTTCGAGGACTTCTGCATATGTATACATAGTTTTCATGAACATATTCACCTATTAGTTAATATATAGATAAACTGTTCACCTTCTAGTTGAACTAACATGCATATTGTCTGATACATTTATTAAATCCACCACTAATTCAATAAATGAGCTTGACCTAGAGATCGCATTTATGAAAGAAGTGATGTAGTAATTGTTCGTTATGATCCGTTGTTATCTGTGTAATACATAGTCTGCTTTGTTTGAGTTTTTCTAATGATCGATTATTTGGCTTCTAGATACAATTATTAGCAAATATAAATCTTAAAGAGACACCGGAACTTGTTGAAATGGTGACTGATACAGAGGTATGCAGGCCTTTATTTGCTGATATATATATTGATACATTTCTTTTTACAAGCTCACCTTGTATCTGAAATTCTGACAGGAGATTGAGGAGCTACTAAATCTTCCTGCAGACAAGGTCTTGCTCAGATGGATGAATTACCATTTGAAGAAAGCAGGTTTTACAAAAGTGATCTCCAATTTTTCATCTGATATAAAGGTGTGTGCGAAATGCGGAACAGGTTATGATCTTTCTCTGCTTGTCTTGTGTCATTTGGTACACTGCTTTATGCTTTATTTTGGTACTGTCATAGATACTTCTTGACTGCATATACTTTATTACAGGATGGAGAGGCATATACTTTTTTATTAAACATTCTAGCTCCGCAAACCTGTTCACTTTCTCCGTTAGAGGTAAAAAATCCATTAGAGAGAGCAAAAGCGGTTCTCAACCAGGCAGATCAAATTGGTTGCCGCAGATACGTAACACCCAAAGACATTGTGGAGGGCTCCACAAACTTGAACTTAGCTTTTGTTGCCAATCTTTTTCATGAAAGGTGCTTATATTATTTTGTGGTCGTCAGTGCAGTTATTTAACAGACTTTACAAAGAAATGATATTCTTCTATTTCCAGAAATGGGCTTACCGCCACTGTAGACAATGTGAATGTATCATTTGCTGAGATGATCCATGATGATGAGCAGACTTCAAGGGAAGAAAGGGCATTTCGAATGTGGATAAACAGCATTGGAGTGTCAACATATGTAAACAATCTATTTGAAGACTTACGAGATGGGTGAGTTATGGCATTCTGGACAACACTCTATTTTTACAGCTTTTACTGTAGTCAATTTTCAAACTTGATATAGGAAATATTTCTTAGAAATGCTGGTATAACAAAATGAAAGATTACCTCAACTATAGTCATATGAAATATTAACTGTTTTATACTTGGCCAACTGGGGATTTGCATATCCAGAGGAGATGAATGTTCTATCAAATATTCTGAATCAATGTACAAAATTTGTGACTGGCTGTATCTTCTAGTGTTAGGATAGTGGTATAAATTCAAGCTTTTTGGCTCCAAAATAGGATTTTTTTTATCTGTACAGTGTATATAGTCATATTGAATTTATGAAATGATACTGTGGGAGAGAATCTATTTTTTCCACATCTTCACAGACATGTCTATTTCACCGAGTCTTTCTCCAAGACAGTGCGCAGATCGTTACGCCTTTCGTACGGGTCATCCTTCTAATTATGTACTCAGTAATCAGCTTAGCAATATACCAAAAATATGTGCAGAGTGGACATGTGCATGCAGAATACAAAACCATAGAATGCTAACATGGCTTATAAGGCAAAACAAGAGATTACATCTTAAAATGTTGTCTCGACTTTGAGAAACAGCAAATAAATGTAAGCAAGTAAAAAAATTAATTGAAATAGACTAAGACAGGACTAAAGAATCTTGTCCTTTACACATGTGAGATTCTCAAATCAGATATATTGTAATGTTTTTCTATGAAAGATCTCTAGCATAGGGCAATCCAGTATCGAGAGGTCTTCAAAGCGAGGGCAGCACCTGTGATGGGGGGAAATAATGGCCGTTATCTTTGATGACAAGGGTAATGAGGTCATGGTCCATGAGGCTGAGGCGTACGTGCACGGCAAATTGCTATCGTCCGATCTATTATAACCCCTTCGCAGTGTCCTGGTCAGGATCCCATTTTTATAGCCCACGATTGACTTGTAGCATGAGTAGTGGGTCTAAAGGAAGTCGTGTTTGTTCTTTGTTGATTGGTTTTTGTGGTTGTATTATTGCCCTTCAACAGCTTCTCTCTGTTTCTTGAGTTCTAACAAGAAAATCCTGAAGCACAGTTGGTCCTCATATTCCGTAACCTTGTGGTGAGCCAAAGGATTGCTTAAAGTGGCAATGGTACCTCCCTCTTATTTCATAAAAAACAGTAGAATGACAAACATACTGCTCTTCAGATTCCACTCCTTGATGACACGATTGGCAAATTCTTTTTTCAAGAAGTATTCATGCATATCTGCCTACCTCAATCTCTAACTGATGCGATAAAGTTTGCAGCTGCTCTATCTTCGCCCCAAATGATATTTTGGGGCTGATCCATGTTCTCTTGTTTTCCAAGTTAATAATATCAGTTCAAGTCGTTCTATTCTTTTCCACCTTGTTCAGGTGAGAGAGAGAGAAAGAAAGATATATTAACATCTTCTAAGGCTAAAATTGACCCATGAGGCAATTGGTGTACAACAAAATAGGGTATTTACCCAATCATCAAAAATAAAAATAAAAATAAAAATAAAAATAAAAAGAGAAACAACGATATATTAACGTCTTTTAAGAGGCCAAAATGGCTTATAAGACCAAACAAGAGATTACATCTTAAGTGTTGTCTCGTCTTTGAGAACAACAAATCAAAATAGAAGTATTACTCAGTAAATATAAAAGTAAATAAGATAAAAACAGACGAGGGAATTTGGTTTTTGGCACATGTGAGATTCTCAAGTTCTTCGAAAGATCTCTAGCACAGGTTGATCCAGAATGGAGATGTCTCCGAAGCGAGGGAAGCACCTGTGATGGTGGGACATAATGGCCTTTATCTGTTGATGACAACGGTGCTGCGGACTTGGTCCATAGGGCCGGGGCCTAAGAGCACAACAAATTGCTATTGCCCGAATTTTAAGACCAAACAAGAGATTACATCTTGAGAGAGAGAGAGAGAGAGAGAGAGAGAGAGAGAGAGAGAGAATTGCAATCGCATTGCTCTTCCCCAAAGAAAAGTGTATGTGCTATGTTGTCAGGTGCTCCAGTAAGAAACAGAATCTCTTGTTGCTCTTTCTGAAATCAAATTATATCTTTTTATTATTTGGGTTTCGGTCTACAGATAATGATATATTTCTGTTGATGTAGATGCGTCATGGCAAGGAGTTTGACTGAGGGATTTTGTTTTATAGGTGGATACTGCTAGAAGTTCTGGATAAGGTGCAACCTGGTATTGTGGATTGGAAGATTGCGAACCGACCACCTATAAAACTCTTGTTCAGAAAAGTAGAAAACTGCAATCAAGTTATCAGCATCGGAAAAAAACTGAAGCTTTCTGTTGTCAATATTGCTGGAAATGATATAGTGCAAGGAAACCGGAAGCTTATTCTAGGTAGCTTTAATCCTAAAAACAATACGTATGCATTTTTTCCCTATTTTCTTATGGATCCTTGTTTGCCAAGTATGTGACTTCACTTTATACAATGACAGTCAAGTGTCAAAATTCGTTTTTACTCGTGCTTCTTTTCTTTTCTTTTCTTTATCTCGTAAGTGGCCAAAGAATATTCTAGTCAGCTTTATATTGCAAAACGTGATGCATTCCAAGATTTATATTTAATGAAAGAAATATTATGAATTTGCATTGTGCAATTTTTAATATATTATGTATTTGCAGCATTTTTATGGCAATTCATGCGATATAATATGCTTCATCTGCTAAGAACATTGAAGTACAAAGGAAAAGATGTTACTGATGCTGATATCCTTGAATGGGCTAATGTAAAAGTGAAAGCATCTGGAAAGAAAACACATATAGAAAGCTTTAAGGTAATTCGATGTCGTAGCAATGA